>NC_136414.1:203378812-203978812 GCF_051521515.1 Lactuca serriola | reverse complement strand
GGTATGATGGGGGAACTCACTAAGCTTTGTGCTTACAGTTTCAATTTTGGTTTCAGGTACCTCTTTGTCCAAGGGGAAGGAGCCGGCGGTGTAGCAATGCATCACACACGTACACATATGATTTCCGCTTAGAGTTTTCTGGGATTGTACTATGATATTTTGTTATTTCAGATGATTTGGTCTTGAGACATGATATTATGGTTTTATGTATTGACATGATCTTGGCAATGTTTTGATGAACCATTTTATAAATCACCTAATCAAAATGAAAATTTTGGCCTCAAAATTTGGGATGTTAGAAGTTGGTATCAGAGCCCTAGTTTGAGGGATTCAGACACACCCTCGGGGGTGTCTGGACTCAAACCGAGGGACTAAGGGATTTTTCAGAAAGAAAACAGTTTCTAAAATTTTAAGTTAAAGAATTTTGAGAAAGGACAAGGTGTGTGATGCGTGCGACCAGCCGAGCTCAAGTAAGTTTTCCCCAAGATACCCATACTTGTTATGTTATGTGTATGATTGATGATTCTGAGAACTGCATGGTAGATTAGGGCTAAGGATCTAGGAGGATGCCTTGAATGCCTGTTGTATGAGCTGTATGCTAGGACTGTTTAGCCATCGATAGGATAACTTGATTAGGTTATGCCTGATGTGGTTACTCAATGCAAGAATGTTGCTTGCTTTGTGCTAAAGGGGTCCTGGCTAACTTTAACTAAGTAGTGAGCGGATATGTAACAATATTCTCTAGCTAGTTAGGGAAGGGAAGTAGGACTCCTAGTGCAGTTGATGGCGGAGAGTAGGTGGAGGGTGTCCTAGGAAAGCCTTGGATGAGATTAGTGGAAAAGGGTATCCGTAAAGGGACTTGGTGAAGTTGAAGCAATCCTTGAGGAAAGTACGGATAAATGTGGAAGGTAGCATGGGCCTGTACTACTGGAAGCAGAGGATCCATATGCGAGTCAAGGAGGGCCGAGATGGAACCAGGGAACTGGGAAAGTGTGTGAGACCTCTCAGGGGTATGGATGATCCTGACGTTTACGTGTTTATTTTCAGTATGGTGGTCACACGACATGGAGCAGGAGGCTCAGGATCTGGGTCAGGATCAGGATCAGGCTCAGGGGCAGGATCCGAGCAGGTTAATGATAGGCTAGGCGAGTTCATCATGTCTGAGATCACGAGAGGCATCCTTGAGTCGACCCTAGTTATTTTTGGGTTGATCGAGGAGGGTATTATCGAGCTGATAGAGGATCGCCTCCGATCATTAAAGAGTGATTTGGCGTCTAGCCAGGCGTGTACGTACACATTGTCCTTCAAGGACTTCAGAGGGAGTGGTGCGCCAGATTTTCACGGGGTGAATGACCCCATTGCTGCCAGGAGATGGATCGCAAACATTGAGTCTGCACAGTTGATGAGCTTCTGTCTGAAAGGGTCGAAGGTCCGCTTTGCTGCGGGATGTTTGAGGGATAGAGCTAGAGAATGGTGGGAGTCGATTGGTGATTCGTTGGGAGCCCCAACCGTCGAGGCTATGACGTGGTCAAATTTCGTGACCAGATTCAAGGCTGAGTTTGCGCCGGCTGTGGAGCTTCAGTAGCTGGCCAGGGAGTTTTTGGATATAAGGCCGACAACTGAGACAGTGGCGGAGATAATCGCAAAGTTCAGGGAGGGGGCCCTGTTGGTACCCTAGTATGCGGGGGACGAGGAGATGCGGAAGACCTGCTACCATGGTATGTTGAGGTGTGATGTTCGGGAGCATGTCGGCTATTCAGCCTGCCCGACCCTGGAGTCCATGATTGCTAGGGCGCAGGAGAGGGAGCTCGATTTGGAGCACGCCAGGAAGAAGAAAGCAGAGACTGAGCAGGTGACAGGGTTTTTGGGGAAGAAACCCAAGGGATCTGACGTTAGGTCGAAGGGCCAGCCGGGCCAGAGCCGCTGCAGGAAATGCGGCAGGCCGCATGAGGGAGCTTGTAGACGGGATCGTCGGGCTGCTACAAGTGCGACAAGATGGGGCACTTTGGCAGGGATTGTACTGCCCCCGCCCCCACAGTGCAAATGTCAGACCTGATTTGCTTCCATTGCAATCAGAGGGGATATAAGAAGGGCAAGGTAGAGACTCCAGTGGTGCGGAGCCGAGCATTTCAGTTGACAGTCGAGGAGGCACGCGCTACACTCGTTGTGGTGACGGGTATGATTTTTTTCTTATGCTTTCATGTTATGTCGATGTGATTCTGATATGTTATGTATGTGCTCTGTTTAGGATCGTTCCATGTGAACGATATCCCAGTTTAAGTATTGTTTGATTCGGGTGCTACCCGATCGTTTGTCTCTCTTCTGCTTAGCAAGAAGTTTCTTGAGTCTTCGGGCATTTTGGATTGCCCTCTAGAGGTCGAGATTGCGGACGACCGGTCGGTGCGAGCATCAGAGGTCTACCGAGATTGTGTTTTGAGGCCGTTCGAGGAGCGTTACCTGGTAGATCTGGTTCCCATACCTTTGTAGGGGCATAAGGTTATTATTGGTATGGATTGGCTAAGCCCCAATGGGGCATTGATTGACCGCGGGCATCAGTTGGTGCGGATTAGGACCCCAAGTGGGGGAGAGCTGGTGATTCAGGGTGAAAGACCACAAAGAGGACCATCTTTATGTTCCGTAGCTAGAGCTAGGCGCTACCTTCAGCAGGGTTGCGCAGGATTTGTCGCCTTTGTTATGGATACCCGGGAGGCGGGTAAGGCGACGGTGGGAGATGTGCCCGTGGTACGAGAGTTTGCGGATGTATTCCTCAAGGAGTAGCCTGGGATACCTCCAGAGAGGCAGGTAGAGTTCAGGATCGACCTAGTCCATGGTGCGGATCCGATAGCCAAGGCACCATATCGGTTGGCTCCTCCTGAGATGCAGGAGTTGTCTACACAGCTACAGGAGCTGTTAGACAAGGGATTCATTAGACTGAGCAGTTCACCCTGGGGAGCCCCGATTCTGTTCGTGAAAAAGGACGGGTCGCATCGGATGTGTATAGATTATAGGGAACTGAATAAGATAACGGTGAAGAACCATTACCCACTCTCGAGGATTGATGACCTCTTTGACCAGCTACAGGGAGCGTCTTAGTTCTCCAAGATTGATCTGCGTTCAGGATATCATCTGATGAGGGTTAGAGAGGAGGATGTGCAAAAGACTGCGTTTCGGACGCGTTATGGTCACTATGAGTTCGTGGTGATGCCCTTCGGGCTCACCAATGCCGCTGCCGTGTTCATGGACCTCATGAACCGCGTGTGCAGACCGATGCTGGATCGGTTCTTGATAGTTTTCATCGATGACATCTTGGTTTATTCCAAGACACGACAGTAGCATGAGGAGCACTTGAGAGAGGTGTTGGTTACTTTGAGGAGGGAGAGCTTGTATGCTAAGTTCTACAAGTGTGAGTTCTGGTTGTGCGAGGTGTATTTTCTTGGGTAGCTTGTTAACCATGACGGGATTTCGGTTGATCAGGCCAAGGTGGAGGCCGTGATGAGGTCGGAGGTTCCGAGGTCTTCATCTAAGATTCGGAGCTTCCTGGGACTGGTAGGCTACTATCAGAGATTCATTCAATACTTCTCCAAGATAGCCGTGCCCCTGAACCGGTGGACGAGGAAAGCCGTGGTCTTTCGCTGGGGGCCTGATGTGGTGAATGATTATAATTGCGAGATACTCTATGGGGTTCATTGTACCATTTACACGGACCTCAAGAGCCTGAGGTATCTCATGGACCAGCTAAATCTAAATATGAGGCAGCGTCGGTGGCTTGATGTGGTGAACGATTATAATTGCGAGATCCTCTACCACCCGGGAAAGGCTAATGTTGTGTCTGATGCGCTTATCCACAAGACAGCACTGATAAGGGAGATCTGTCTGAGGATGACAGTTGTGGCTTCGCTTTTGGAGCAGATTTGGGAGGCCCAACGGGAGGCCATGAAGGAGGAACATCGAAAGAGTGAGCGAATTGTGGGTTAGGTTTCCTCCTTCGACTATGATAGCCGTGGATTGTCGACTTGTAACGACCCAAAAATCATGACCAAATATTTCGTTTTTAATTTAATAAATAAACCACAAGTGTTAATCATTCATTCAAAACATATCACATCAGATTATCATGTCTAAAAAATTATTTTATTTTATCAGAGTAAACATCCTAGGCTAAAACTCCTTTGGTGTGTGTGTGCCATGCGATCACCCCGAGCTCTTCCCACCGCTACTGGAAGTACCTGAAACCAACACTAAAAACCTTAAGCACGAAGCTTAGTGAGTTCCCAACCTACCACATACCACATACAACCACATACTGGTCCCCCGCTGCTGCATCGGGACTTGCCTGGCAATAGACTAACTCCGACATCGGGCCCCACCCTACATCAGGCCCCGCCTGGCATCGAGCCCCGCTCGGTACACATATCTGTTTCTCTTAGGCCCCGCCTGTCTCTGGGACTCGCCCACTGGACACATACAACATACAACATAACACACAATAAGTAGCTATCACACTCTACAGTACACCTGATCTAAGGCATCGCCCCTGGCCTACTACTAATGAGTCATGGAACCCCGTTCACGCTCCTGCTGTTAGCAAGATACGGGCCCCCGCCCACGCTTACCTCTCTCCTATCTCGGGCCTCGACCTTGCTCTGCTACTAAAGAGATACGAAACCCCGTCCATACTCTGCCAATGGTGAGATACGGGACCTCGCCCACACTCACCTCCCTACCCAGCATATACAAGTATCACACAGACAACAAGTATAAACTATCATGCAACCATTCCTCAGGTGCCTGCCCGACATCGGACCTTGATCCGGAATCACATTCTAGCATACAGTTCCTAGGGCTAACCCCCGAGTGTTCCTACTCATAAACTACATGGGCCGACATTGTGGCCGTAGACCTATTCAGACAGTGAGGAAACTCACCTTGCACTGCTGAAACCTTGCTGATATCCCTCAAGCTGCTATCTGCCAAGTCCTGAACTACTGCTCCTTCGGCTCCCCGAACTATAAATACCATAATAATACTTAGCCCAATACAATAATCCTTCATAGCGTAGAATGACCATTCAACCCCTCCTAGTCCAACTTGATACATATTCAAGGTCCAACACTAGGTAAGCTTCCCAAGCCCACTAGTGACCCACTAATGACCCACTAATGACCCAATTTTCTATATTAGGCCCAATCCCTTAATGGGCCTTACCCTAAGCCCAATTATATTTTCCTTGGCCCATATTAATTGAATCCTGATGGCCTACTATGGCCCAAAGGCCTAAAATCCAAAACACATCCCACACCGAGGCCCAATATGCCCAAAGCCCAACTCTGCTAAGTATGCTGGGCGTACTCTAATGTACGCTAAGCGTATTGGCCTGCTAGTGCGTACGCTGGTCATACCTGCACGTACAGTCAACATAATCCTTTTGTTAAGACACTTTTCCATTAAGTGCTTGATACTCCACTACAGAGGCTACCAACTCAGATCCAGGTCCTTGCTGATGTCTTAAACCATAAAGTCACTAACTTGGTGACTTGCAATCCACCAAACAAGCCCAAACTCAAAAGGTGACAGCATGATTTCATTCCAAGGGCTAGATCTCATGCATGGACACAAATGAGTCCTAAAGGTTGAAACTTTACTGCTTATGGGACTCATATGACACTAAGGATGGCAACCCTGGACCTAGAAGGCGAGTTGTGACATAGAGGTCAAATCTTGGAACCAAAAAGACCCAAAACTTCTATTAACATAGATCTAAGCATACATAAGGAAAGTTTCAGACTTGATACCTCACAATGGTCCAAAATGGAACAAAAATCTCAGATCTACAGCTTCCCTTTTGATCCACCACATTGCTAATCTCTTATCTTGTTTTGAAATAGCTTTACAACACCTAAATACTCACTTAATGGCCACCAAAGCTTTAATAACACTCAAGGAGGGTTGGAGTTCATGGAGACTGCCTAAGGATGAGATGGGGCTGGCCCCTTTGAGCATAATGTTCCTTTTATAGCGTCACATTCCCAAATTAGGGTTTTAGGAAAGTTGAGCGTACGCTGGGCGTACGCCTCCGCGCACCCGCGACCATGCACCCTATTACGTTGGGCGTAACCCAACTTATGTTGGGCGTACTCACGCGCCTCATATTTGCATGCATGGCTCTTCTTGCCAACTTTTCCCATTAAGGGACCATTAATGTCAATAACTTCAAATCATCATAATTCCTTCATTCTAAGTTCGTTTCCAACAGACCTTATATCCACGAATAGGAGACGAGAAATCTACACATCTAGAAACTTATCCTCACCTCAAAATATTCCGAACGAAGATTCAAAATTTGTAAGGAGATTGAACTGCCACTTACCGATATAACCCTGCTTTCAAGGCACAAACTAAACTGTCGGATCACCTCAATCACATCTTCTGTACCTAAATGGGTCTAGATCTCTCCTTCGCAAAGGCCCTAAGTCTTACAATAACCCATCTATAGGCCATGGTCCCGAATTAGGAAAGCGATTCGGAACAAGGCATTACAACTCTCCCCCACTTAAACTAGACTTCATCCTCGAAGTCCTCTATGACCAACTATCCAACACTTTGCTCGCCACATCCCTTCTCGATGCATACGTCACCTGCTGGGTCCGATCCCCGAAGGACCCCTACAATTAGTCTTCCGTCCGGTCTCTTCGCCAAATAATCCTTGAAGATAAGAACCTCGAGAGCACTCTAAACAACTACCTTCTCGTTCTCCGTTAAGGACATACCTTTGCTGTGACTACACCTCCAGCCACTCCCAGTGCTGGTTACTTCACTGACACCCACTAAATGCTTCCTCTTACCATGTCCCGGTGCTGACAACCTATGCTAGCGAATGGGTCGGATAATCCTTCGAGTCAAAGATTCATCCCTGCAACGGTTAGACTCATACGAGAGCTGCGCAACAGGGTCAAACTCTTCCCTCTGAGACTATTTAACCCTGCCGTGAGTGGTGTAGCACTCCTCGGTCAACTAGCTGCCCCACTCCAAACTTCTCTTATCATTACTATCCATGACCGAAGATTCTACCGTCTCTTATCCGCCTTCTAGATGAATCGAGACCACCCTGGTCCCAACTAATCTGCCATTAACCAGGTTGTCGGACTCCCACCGGTTACTGAACCCAATCTCAATCGCTCAGTCGCTCCCAGCGAATCCCGAAGGAACTTTGGCTATCTAAAACCATTCTATCTATCCTGCCACTTGATGTGAATTTTTTATGCACTGGTTTTTTATTTATAAGTCCTAATTTATCGCATCTAAACCACACCTTACTATCTCTTATAGTATAGCTTTGATAAGCAAGGGTGTCAAACACAAGGGGAATGGTGGTGAATTAATTTAAAATATTTGATTATAGGTTAGAAAACACACGAAAGGAATAAAGAAATGGTTTAATAAATCTCAAACGAATAATTAATTAACAAATCTCGATAAACTAATAGGAAAACAAATCTCTTCAGGTACTTTGGTTTAGATAAATTACACCTTAAAAGCATAGACAATTGCATACACAGGTTCATTTATTCATGTTCACCGATTCCTAAAATGATTAGATTCGCGTTCACTAATACTAATCCTTTAGCAAACAAGTCAATTCAAACAGTGATCAGTTGATTAAACTAACATGTTTCCTAGTGTTCAGTTCGTATCAAGCAAGACTTGTAATAATAGTTAATCAAATTACTAATTCAATTTAACCTCTTGTTGATGGTTTATCACACAAGGCTCACACATTTACTTACTTATTTCCGAGTTAATCCTAGTTTCACAATCACTATTCCTAGTCATATAATCTTGATGGTCATCAAAATCATAAGAGACAAGCAATCAAGCAGATGCTCATACAACTTAATTTACTTGACAATTAACAACAAATAATTATTATTAACGCGTAAGGATCTTTTAAAAAGCTTGGCAAGATAAATTAAACATAAAACAACAATCTAATCTAGCAATTAATCTATAAATCAAGGTTTCATTCAATCATAAACACAAAGTAAAAAGTTTTTACACCTAAATCAGAAACTAAACACATAATAGTATCATAGTGGGATGCTAAACATGGTCACATTAACAACCCACATGATTACCGACACGTATCCGCTCTCTAATCCTTCCGATCTCCGCTCCCGTTAGCTTAACGGCCTTCCGGCCGCCTTCTAGACCCTCAAAACGGCTTAACAGAAGTTAATTATCGACTAAATTAGGTTAGAAGTCGTACCCCCCCGCCTGGCTGGCCAATAGTCGTTATTTAAAACCTTTGGGATTGACTTACGTACGCTGGGCGTAAGTCGGTTTACGCAGGGCGTAGCTAGAAGTCCATCGCGATAAGGAAGTCCAGATAAACACCCAGTACGCTGGGCGTAACCTTAACTATGTTGGGCGTAGTCCGTGTTTCAGCATTACGCTTAGCGTAACTTATATTACGCTGGGCGTAATTGCACTTTTCAACATTTTTATTCTTTTAGCTTCTAAACCCGATTTCCGCTCCAGTCTTTTCTTTTCCGCTCTAACGACAACTAATAGCTGCAAATCATAATTCAAAGCAATATAAGTACCTTTTAGTTCTAAAATAAAGGCTAAAATATTAAGATATAATGTATAAAAATATATATAAAAGTACACATATCAAAATACCCCACACATAGCATTTGCTTGCCCCCAAGCAAACTTACTTTTATTTTACCAATATCGCACTAAACAATCCATTTTAAACTTAGCCATTATGTCAAGACCGCAACGCATGCATTTGTGTCTAAATTTTTTTCCTAAGGACCCTCCTAATTCTAAATACTCACAATCCTCATAAACACTCGCCCACTTCTTTTGAACAATGCTCGTTTTATGCAACCCTCCGAATCCATCCGCAGAAAACTTTCTAACCTCAAGGTATTTTTGTAGAGCTACCCAAGCATACATAAACTAGAGAATTACAACTTTTTCACTTTTTGATTTTTGGCATCTTCCACTTTTGAATTTTTTTTTCTTTGATCTTCATATTTTGACTTTGATTGCTCAAAAAAATTCTTCAATTTTTCACTTTTTGGTAATTTCCCTCTCTTTTTTTTACATGTATCTCACTTTTTTTTTTCTTTTCACTCAAAACCTACATGCTTAAGCAGGGGTGCTCTACTTCAACCTTTATTTGTTAAGACATTAGTCTAAGTGCAATGACTACATAAGTTTTCCTGGATATATTTCAGGTACAGGCTGCTAAACATATTGCATCCCTCAAACTAAGAGAAGTTGTATTTTTGTCCCATGATTTCACTAGAATAAGGGAGGCCACAAATGCACTATAACATGTATTGGCTCAAATAAACATTTGAGTTCACATCGGATCATCCCATACAATATTTAGCAAAATTTTAAATTATCACTAGATTTTTCTAAATTAAACCATTATTTCAAGTTTATAAATTTTTAAATTTTCCTAAATCTAGCAATTTTCAAACTATTATTTCAATTTTAATTTACTTTTATCTACCCCTTACCCCACACTTATTTCATACAATGCCCTCATTGTATGCATAAAACTAATTAAGCACATAAAAAGGGAGAAAAAGGAACAGACTCCCCTGGGGTAGTTGTGGCGAGATCGAATGGGGCTGCTACAAGTTGCTCCAAACATTGCCGAAAGACTGGAAACTGGAACTGCTGCTTCTGAATTTTCAAGAACGCCGACTTCTAAGATATGGTGCAAAGATTGCAAATAAATGCAATATGTAGTAATCATGACGTGGGAAAGTGTAACGCCCGGGTTTCAGGGCTAAGCATTTTTGTCAATGTAATAGTCTAGGTCAACTCTTGTAACTCTTTTTGAAGTAATAAAGATGAAATATTTGAGTATTATGTGAATTATGTGTGTTTATGTGTTTATTATTTAATTATAAGTGTATAATTAATAAATAATAAAAATAAGCGTCAAAATTAAAGTGTGAGATAAGCCCGATATCTCTACATAAAGTTGTAGACTATGTCTCAAGGTTTCCGTACATATAAAGAACGCCGAAATCCGAGTTATAACGAAGAAGTTATGGCCCGTCGAAGTTTTACGGCAAAACCGGCACGACACCGGGAAGCGTAAATAGTGAATTTACGATAGAGCGAGATTTAGCCTTAGCAATCTAAACAAAAGTTGTAGAATATGTTAAACTAAGAGCGTCGATAAAAAGAACGCCCAAATCTGACTTCGTATGAGGAAGTTATGATTTTTCTAAGATTCGGCTTAGCAGTGCACGACCCGAAACTCGAATTTTAGTTCGAGCGGTTTTTGGCCTACGCGACCTAAATGAGAGTTGAAGATCTCATTAATAGGAACTCAACGGTAAAAAGATGGACGAAAACGGAGTTCGTATGAAGGAGTTACGAATTCTTCGCGGTCATTTAACAGTCTAAAGGCCTCCTACTGTTAAATTTGAGACCGGTCAAGAATTAGCCGACGGAGTCTAAATGAAAGTTGTAGATCTTGATTTTACCTACGCGTGGATATAAAGAATGTCGAAAACGGAGCTCGTATGCGAGAGTTATGATTTTTCTAAGTTCGAAGGCTGACACGCGATAGGGGGTGACGTGGCACCACCAGAATTGGACACGTGGCACCACCAGAAGGCCACCACATGCACCAACTCGGTGAGTCATGACTCAGACTCGGCGAGTCCATCAGATTTCTCCCCTATAAATAGAGGTGTCGGGTTCCCTCATTTTCTCACCCCTCAACCTTCTTCTTTCTCTCTCTATACTCTCTCTCTAAGCTCCTTAAGCCCCCTAAAAGCCTAGGTAAACCCCCTAGCACCCGAAGGAAGCCCCGAGGCTCCCGGAGTTCCGAGAAAAGAGCCTTTCGGCTCGGGAACGCTGCTCCAGCGAAGCCCGGTTTTCGAGAAAACCCGCTGTAAGTGAGCTATACCTACCCTAACTTTAGTTTAGCTTATGTTTTAATATAGTAACGTTATTAGGAACTTATAATAAGTACTTGGGCTATTATTATGAGTATTATTAATGCTTAATAATACTCGAACTAATTAATTTGTCACGGTTATCATTAAACTAAACCCTAGTGGTACCGATACTAGGTTTTATCGAAGGAATATCGTTTTGAGAGTATCGAAGCGCCGTCCGAGTGCTGAGTCACCACCTTTCAGGTGAGTGCATAGTTACTTTCAGCTTACACATAGATATGAAGTATTTTATATAAATTACGTGCTATGTGTGCATATTATCTGAATACTTGCTATCTATGCTGGATGAACATTGTTATACATGTTTTCAATGATTTAAACTGTATATGTATTTTATATCTACGAAAATGTTGGGGTAAAACATGGGTAGATGTAATAGCTGAGGTGTGATAAAATGATGAGAGGCCTCGATGTTGATGTTGTTGTTTCTGTCATCTAGCGGAGTATGGATGACGACCACGGACTCTTCTAGACAGTCCAGTGGAACACTAGCAGGCTCGCAACCTGTAGGTGTTTGTGAACGATGTGTTCACCGGTGTACTCCATCCCCCACATGGTTGCCTTTAGGACATTTATTGCCAAGGAATCCCCTTAGCAGTAGTGTCCGTCCCGATGATGATCCTTAGACTAGGTCCCTTATGATAGGTGTTTAGGGACGTAAAGTGAGGATAACGGGAACGGGTAATCGGGTTATTGTTGATCGATGAAATTAATAAACTTATTTATTGTGGGTTGAAAACCCTATGTGCTCACCAGGCTCCCAAGCCTGACCCACTTAGTTTCTTGTATTACAGGTAGTGGCGCATGAGCATAGGTGTGATGTTTTGGACGAGGGATTACGGATATAGGCCTGTAGATATGAAATAATGTAGTAAGGCTTATATTGTACTGTTTATGCTTTTGATCTGTACGAACATGACATCCCGAGTCTTTTAATGAAATACATTTCTATGGAAATGCTTTTGATAAATCTTTATCATATTTTTGTTTTGGGACAAATTCCGCAACACTTTCATTTAAAAATGTAACTCTGATTTTTAAACAAAGCATAAACAAACCGGTCTTTTCTGGCCGTGATTTTGGGGATGTCACAGTTGGTATCAGAGCATTAGTTTAAGCGAACTAGGAATTTGTAGGATTTCTAGACTTAAACTTAGAATGCTAAGCGATGATTGTGAGGTGTGAGCACTAGCTTATTTTAGGAATTGTGCCTAAAATGCTTTTATGTGCTAAATGCTTTGTGCATGATATGCTGTTATTTGTTCGGATCTATGGTCTGTTGCCGACCGGATCTGGAAACCTTATGTGTTTAGGATTCTAAACGTACGACTACGATATTAGAACTAGCATGTAAACGTTTCGGAGTGACAAGGACAAGTCAAACGTCTATCCTAAATAAAGATCTAAATTCACCTTATTCGGTGTATAGATCAAGATGGCAAGGACCCGTAGCGGAAACGTGAACGCGAATGTAGATAGGAACCAACCCCCAGTGGTTCAACAAATACCTGTTGTAGAAGAAGTTGCACCTGAGCCAGTCACGATGGCCGGAGTGCAAGCGATGATCCAGGCTATGTTGGATCGTCAAATGGAGGAAACCAGACGTTTGCTCCAGCAAAATCGAGAGGAAGAGACTATTCAGATCGAACAGCCCGAGTTGAACGAAGGGCAGACTGAGGAGGGAAACTATAGTGGGACTGTTGGTCAAGCCAACCCACCGATAGTTAGGCAAAACCACCAGGAGGGAGGAAATGACGGACGTGGATGCAAATACAAGGATTTCATGGCATCCAAGCCACCGAGTCTATCTGGAAGCCCGACGCCGGTGGAAGTCATGAATTGGATCTCTGAGATGGAGACAATGTTTGAGAGTTGCGAGTGTAGCAATAGGCAGAAGACCGCTCTTGCGGTTCCTTTGTTGAAATCTGGAGTACTAAGCTGGTGGAAGCTACTAGCTGACTCAATGCCCAAAGGGGAAGCAAGCAAGATGTCGTGGGAGGATTTTCTGGTACATTTGAAGATACAATACTGCTCTGAGCAGGATCTTCTAGAAATCAACAACGAATTCCAAAATCTAAAGAAGGGAAGAATGAGCGTTACTGAATACGCTGCAAGCTTTACTGAGAAAATGAAGCTTGTTCCTCACCTCGTCCCAACTGAACTCTCCAAGGTTAACAAATTTGCCCTCGGATTACCAGCGGACTTCGGTCCAATGGTCAAACAATCTACCACTCTGAAAGCCGCCATCTGGGCTGCTAAGAATGTGGAGACCCAGATACGAGAGAAGGGTCTGGAGAGAGCGGAAGTGGGAGAGAAAAGGAAATTTGACGGATCCTCAAGGTCCGGTAAGAAAGGTAGATTCTCGAAGTTTGGTTCGAGAGGAGGAGGATCAGAAGCGAAGTGGTGTGACAAGTGCAAGAAGAAGCACTCTGGGAAGTGTGAAGGAGGGGTCACTTGTTACAAATGTGGAAAGCCTGGGCACTATGCCAATGAATGCACTTTCACTAAGAAGGTATGTTATGAGTGCAACGAGGAGGGGCACATTTCAAGGGATTGCCCGAAGAAGAAGGAGGCAGGAAGACCCAACATACCACCGAAGCCGAAGGCGAGAGCCTTCCAGATGACGCTCGAGGCTGCAAAGGAGGCAGCAGACGTCGCTTCAGGTACCTTTCTTGTAAATGGTTTGCCTGCAAATATACTATTTGATTCCGGAGCCAACTACTCCTTTGTGTCGCATAAATTTGGTGGGAAATTAGCATTGCCTGTAGAAAAACTAGATAATGCCCTGATTGTAGAAGTTGCCAGTGGCAAATTCGTACCTGTTAGTAATCGTATTAGGAACATCGTCATTGACCTAAACGGAAACGAATTCCACGAAGAGCTATTACCCATAGAGTTAAACGGTTTCGACATCGTTTTGGGTATGGATTGGCTTAGCGCCAACGATGCTGAGATTCAATGCCGAAAGAAGATAGTAAAGGTAAACCCACCCGGAAAAGAATCATTTATGGTGTATGGGGACAAACGCAGAGTGAATTCTGGAATCATCTCCCTGATGAAAGCCAGGAAATGTTTGTCCAAAGGATGTGCATCATACTTGGCATTCGTAATCGATGCCAAGAAGGAGAAGAAAGAGGTGCAAAATATACCGGTTGTGTGTGATTATCCGGAAGTCTTTCCCGAAGATCTTCCCGGATTACCACCTGATAGGCAAGTGGAGTTTCGTATAGACTTGTTACCAGGAACAACACCGATAGCAAAGGCACCTTACCGATTAGCACCGACGGAGATGAAGGAGCTCATGACGCAACTTCAGGAGCTGTTGGACAACGGTTTTATTCGACCTAGTTCATCACCCTGGGGAGCTCCGGTGTTATTCGTAAAGAAGAAGGACGGAAGCATGAGGATGTGCATAGACTACCGAGAGCTGAATAAGGCAACGGTGAAGAACAAGTATCCATTGCCGAGGATTGATGACCTATTCGATCAGCTTCAAGGTTCGAGCTACTTCTCAAAGATCGATCTTAGGTCAGGATATCATCAGCTGAAGGTGAGAGAGCAGGATATTGAAAAGACTGCATTCAGAACGAGATATGGACACTACGAGTTCTTGGTTATGTCATTCGGGCTAACCAATGCTCCCGCAACATTCATGGATTTGATGAATAGGGTTTGTAAACCATTCCTCGATAAATCCGTGATAGTGTTCATCGACGAAATTCTCATCTACTCGAAAAGCCAAGAGGAGCATGGCAAGCATCTACGAGAAGTATTAGAAGTGTTGAAGAAGGAGAAGCTTTTTGCAAAGTTCTCCAAATGCGACTTTTGGATACGGGAAGTCCAATTCTTGGGTCATGTTGTTAACCAGGAGGGAATAATGGTTGACCCCGCAAAAATCGAGGCTGTAATGAAGTGGGAACGCCCAAAGAGTCCCATGGAAATTCGAAGCTTTCTAGGATTAGCCGGATATTATCGACGATTTATCCAAGGCTTTTCTTCGATAGCTGCTCCATTAACAGCTTTGACTCATAAAGGAGCTACGTATACGTGGAGTGAGAAACACGATGAGGCATTCGAGAAGCTAAAGAAGAAGTTATGTGAAGCACCGATACTTTCTCTACCCGATGGAGTCGAAGATTTCGCGGTTTATAGTGACGCTTCTGGAGTCGGGTTGGGTTGTGTTCTGACCCAAAGAGAAAAGGTGATAGCATACGCATCTCGACAATTGAAAGAGCACGAAAAGAACTACCCCACTCATGATCTGGAGTTGGCAGCGGTAGTTTTTGCCTTAAAGATATGGAGGCAATACCTCTACGGCACGAAGTGCAAGCTCTTCACTGATCATAAGAGTCTCCAGTATCTCTTTAATCAGAAGGAGTTGAACATGAGGCAACGACGCTGGCTAGAACTTCTCAAGGACTACGATTGTGAGATACTTTACCACCCAGGTAAAGCAAATATTGTTGCTGATGCTCTCAGTCGGAAAGTCAATCTGGAAAGGAAAAGGCCAAGGGCGTTAAGAATTGAAGTCGTCTCGACGATTGTCGAAAGTATCAGGAAAGCTCAAGAAGAAGCTTTAGAGAAAAATGACCGAAAGGAAGAACGTTTGGGAAGAACGTTAGTGTTCGGTACAAA
The DNA here is from genome assembly GCF_051521515.1 of Lactuca serriola. Lineage (NCBI taxonomy): Eukaryota > Viridiplantae > Streptophyta > Magnoliopsida > Asterales > Asteraceae > Lactuca > Lactuca serriola. The sequence goes on along the minus strand of NC_136414.1, from coordinate 203,963,177 downwards.
CAGTCGAGGACTGAAGGTATTCCAAGATCGAATTTGGGTACCTAATACGGGAGGAATAAGAGATCTTCTGATGGAAGAAGCACATAAGACCATGTACTCAATTCATCCCGGTAGCACTAAAATGTATAGGGACCTAAAACCCTACTACTGGTGGGCGACGATGAAGCTCGATGTTGCAAAGTATGTGGCCGAGTGCGTAACATGTGCGAGGGTTAAGGCACAACATCAGAAACCGTATGGGAGTTTAGAACCTTTACCTGTACCCATGGGTAAATGGGAAGACATCACCATGGATTTTGTGACTAAACTACCCAGGACGAAGAACGGTCACGACATGATTTGGGTAGTCGTGGATCGTTTCACCAAGAGTGCACACTTCATAGCAGCCAACGAGAAGTGGTCTATGGATAAGCTCGCAAATGCTTACGTGAAGGAAATTGTAAGACTTCACGGTGTCCCTCTTACGATTGTATCAGATCGTGATAGTCGTTTCACGTCAAGGTTTTGGAGGAGTCTACAAGAGGAGTTGGGTACAAAGTTATGTTTGAGTACTGCTTACCATCCGCAAACTGATGGTCAGAGCGAAAGAACGATTCAGACATTGGAAGATATGCTAAGAGCATGTACCCTCGAATTCCAAGGAAATTGGGACGAGCACTTACCTCTGGTAGAATTCTCCTACAACAATAGTTTTCACTCGAGCATCAAGATGGCACCTTACCAAGCCTTGTATAGACAAAAGTGTCGTACGCCGTCTTGTTGGCTTGAAGCCGGAGAGAAGCAGTTTATGGGCCCCGAGATAGTCCATGAGACTGCTGAGAAGTTGAAGGTGATTAGGGAAAGAATGTTAGCAGCTCAGGATCGTCAGAAGAGCTATGCTGACAAGAAAAGACGACCGATAACCTTCGAAGTTGGGGATTCCGTTTTGCTTAAAGTCTCACCGTGGAAGGGACTTATAAGATTCGGGAAACGAGGAAAGTTGAGTCCAAGGTTTATTGGACCATTCAAAGTTCTTCAGAAGATAGGGAACCAAGCTTACAAGTTGGAATTGCCCGAAGAACTCAATGGTATTCATAACACTTTCCATGTGTGTTATTTGAGGAAATTCACGGGAGATGTTCCCGACATAATTCCAATCTCAGAGTTAAGGATGGATGAGAATAAAAGGCTGATCGAAGAGCCTGAGGCAATTGTTGACCGTAAGACTAAGAAGTTACGACGCAAGATGGTCGACTTGGTGCTAGTCCGATGTAAACATTCGAATGGGCCGAATCTCACTTGGGAAACAGAGGATGACATGCTGAGTCGCTATCCACATCTGTTTGCTGATGCATGATTCCGGGACGGAATCATCCTAAGGGGGAGAGAATTGTAACGCCCGGGTTTCAGGGCTAAGCATTTTTGTCAATGTAATAGTCTAGGTCAACTCTTGTAACTCTTTTTGAAGTAATAAAGATGAAATATTTGAGTATTATGTGAATTATGTGTGTTTATGTGTTTATTATTTAATTATAAGTGTATAATTAATAAATAATAAAAATAAGCGTCAAAATTAAAGTGTGAGATAAGCCCTATATCTCTACATAAAGTTGTAGACTATGTCTCAAGGTTTCCGTACATATAAAGAACGCCGAAATCCGAGTTATAACGAAGAAGTTATGGCCCGTTGAAGTTTTACGGCAAAACCGGCACGACACCGGGAAGCATAAATAGTGAATTTACGATAGAGCGAGATTTAGCCTTAGCAATCTAAACAAAAGTTGTAGAATATGTTAAACTAAGAGCGTCGATAAAAAGAACGCCCAAATCTGACTTCGTATGAGGAAGTTATGATTTTTCTAAGATTCGGCTTAGCAGTGCATGACCCGAAACTCGAATTTTAGTTCGAGCGGTTTTTGGCCTACGCGACCTAAATGAGAGTTGAAGATCTCATTAATAAGAACTCAACGGTAAAAAGATGGACGAAAACGGAGTTCGTATGAAGGAGTTACGAATTCTTCGCGGTCATTTAACAGTCTAAAGGCCTCCTACTGTTAAATTTGAGACCGGTCAAGAATTAGCCGACGGAGTCTAAATGAAAGTTGTAGATCTTGATTTTACCTACGCGTGGATATAAAGAATGTCGAAAACGGAGCTCGTATGCGAGAGTTATGATTTTTCTAAGTTCGAAGGCTGACACGCGATAGGGGGTGACGTGGCACCACCAGAATTGGACACGTGGCACCACCAGAAGGCCACCACATGCACCAACTCGGTGAGTCATGACTCAGACTCGGCGAGTCCATCAGATTTCTCCCCTATAAATAGAGGTGCCGGGTTCCCTCATTTTCTCACCCCTCAACCTTCTTCTTTCTCTCTCTATACTCTCTCTCTAAGCTCCTTAAGCCCCCTAAAAGCCTAGGTAAAACCCCTAGCACCCAAAGGAAGCCCTGAGGCTCCCGGAGTTCCGAGAAAAGAGCCTTTCGGCTCGGGAACGCTGCTCCAGCGAAGCCCGGTTTTCGAGAAAACCCGCTGTAAGTGAGCTATACCTACCCTAACTTTAGTTTAGCTTATGTTTTAATATAGTAACGTTATTAGGAGCTTATAATAAGTACTTGGGCTATTATTATGAGTATTATTAACGCTTAATAATACTCGGACTAATTAATTTGTCGCGGTTATCATTAAACTAAACCCTAGTGGTACCGATACTAGGTTTTATCGAAGGAATATCGTTTTGAGAGTATCGAAGCGCCGTCCGAGTGCTGAGTCACCACCTTTCAGGTGAGTGCATAGTTACTTTCAGCTTACACATAGATATGAAGTATTTTATATAAATTACGTGCTATGTGTGCATATTATCTGAATACTTGCTATCTATGCTGGATGAACATTGTTATACATGTTTTCAATGATTTAAACTGTATATGTATTTTATATCTACGAAAATGTTGGGGTAAAACATGGGTAGATGTAATAGCTGATGTGTGATAAAATGATGAGAGGCCTCGATGTTGATGTTGTTGTTTCTGTCATCTAGCGGAGTATGGATGACGACCACGGACTCTTCTAGACAGTCCAGTGGAACACTAGCAGGCTCGCAACCTGTAGGTGTTTGTGAACGATGTGTTCACCGGTGTACTCCATCCCCCACATGGTTGCCTTTAGGACATTTATTGCCAAGGAATCCCCTTAGCAGTAGTGTCCGTCCCGATGATGATCCTTAGACTAGGTCCCTTATGATAGGTGTTTAGGGACGTAAAGTGAGGATAACGGGAACGGGTAATCGGGTTATTGTTGATCGATGAAATTAATAAACTTATTTATTGTGGGTTGAAAACCCTATGTGCTCACCAGGCTCCCAAGCCTGACCCACTCAGTTTCTTGTATTACAGGTAGTGGCGCATGAGCATAGGTGTGATGTTTTGGACGAGGGATTACGGATATAGGCCTGTAGATATGAAATAATGTAGTAAGGCTTATATTGTACTGTTTATGCTTTTGATCTGTACGAACATGACATCCCGAGTCTTTTAATGAAATACATTTCTATGGAAATGCTTTTGATAAATCTTTATCATATTTTTGTTTTGGGACAAATTCCGCAACACTTTCATTTAAAAATGTAACTCTGATTTTTAAACAAAGCATAAACAAACCGGTCTTTTCTGGCCGTGATTTTGGGGATGTCACAGAAAGTGTCAATCACGTCGTCTCGTCGAGAGATGTGAAATCTAAACATGGCCAAAATGTGAAAATTGTTGGTCACATCGTCATATCAAGAATGTCATCCTCTTCTCGCGATGAAAACCCCCCCCACGACATTGGAAAGTGTCAACTATGTCGTGGCATCCAGGATGATACTTCTACCTCGTTTCGAAATAAAACACTATGGTGTGGGAACAGCTCATCCATACCATAAGAGTCAAAATATAGTAAAAATGCCACTCTTCTAAATAATCGCTCACAAAATCAATACGCACCCCACACTTATGAAAAATCGTGGGTCTTGACTATAATCTTCAAACTCTCACATGGCTCTCTCTAGCAACAATTGGACCTAGCTGCTGAACTTACTGCCAGCTTTCTAAGGGCGAAAATTCTGCAAAGATCTAAACAACCAAAGAGCATCAACATGGAAAACAAAAGTACCAAAAATAAAACAACCTAAATTAAACTTAATTACATACCAAATAAAAATAATAATACTAAGCAACGCAACAATAAACTAAAAATAACATAAAAATAAAAAGGATAAAGTAAGTCACTCGTCATCCTCGTCATCGTGCTGCTGTGTCCCAGATGTACCGACTCCATCAGGTCGTGACTGGAATGGTGGAGGAAAAGGAACCGAGTACTGAAATCCCTGATGGGCAAAAAATGCGGTCAGCGCATCCCCATACCACTGCTGCTGTCTCTCTACGTGTGCAACGCGTTCACCCAGGCTCTGAACTCCCTCGTCAATGCGCTAAGCCAGGTAACGTATATCAATCTCTGGCTCAGGTCCCTGCTATGCTCCTTGAGGAGTGGGTCTACGCCACTGGGCTCGTCGCGGCTGTGGCTCGACTGTACCCTCCTCGTCGGCCACGTCATCTGGTCGTACCCGTAAGACACCATCCTCGCCCCGCTTAAGTACACGCATTGACTCCAATAACTGAAGGCTCATCGGCCTCATATCATGAAACACCATCGATCTTGTAATATCGTGCGTCAACAACTAATAGGATCGAGCTAATCGTGTGATAAAATTCCCCCCTGCACGCAAATCGGGCTATCCTCCCGAAGTCCCCTGGCCCTCCTACCCAAATAAGCGGCTAAAGCAACTGGAAGGTTCAGGTGCCTCCCTGGAGTAACAAGCGCCCATAAGAAATACAAGTCTTTAGAAGGCACTCCCTCACTATTCTTATGGTGCGTGAGAGATAAGGAAATCAGACGGTGCAACAATCTATATGTGGTAGACCGAATCATCCTCCCCCGTCCAGTAGATGGTGTGTACACTCCCCCAGTAATCTCCACCTAGAAAGAGTTTTCATTGTAGTCATCCGGCCGGCCCGTGAGACAATTTGCAAGGAATGCACGGAGGTGGACACTCCTCGTCTCGTCTGCTGTATATATCCCAACTCGAGTGGCTAGCTCAATCGCGCTGCACTCCCGTCTCACACCACCCAGTCTAAAGGAAAAGGCTGTCCTATCACTGGTTGTCTTCCTAGGGTCATAGGAAACTATAGCATAAAACTCCAGCAAAAATTCTCGATACACAGGCTCATGGATCCTGAACAATCTTGCCCAACCCTGACATACGAACAAATGCACGCCACTCGTGTCCGAGTGGGTGTATTGCAAAAAATTCTGGATCAGCGCATCAAGTTCAGTGTGGGCCGCCAACTCCCAATCAAATGAAGGTGCTATGTCAATCTCCTTAGTATGCAGTAGACTCAAAATTTTCACATATTTAGCCTGGGTTTCATTGTTTAGAGTTTGCGGGAATTGTAAGAAACAGTGATCGGTCACGTCCTCGGGTGGGTTGGTTCTTTGAGTTCTACGAGCCATAATCTGCAAAAATAAAAACAACACAAAACCAAAACAAAATACCACAACATTAGACATAATTAAATGAAAAATATGGGTGCTGTTCTGGGCTGTACGCTGGGTGTACATCTAGCATACGCTAGGCGTACGTCTAGAGCATCGAATCTGTCCCCTGTTTGGTCATTGTTTAGCCATAATAAACATTCAACAAATACTCACAGGAGAATCATGAAGGGCAGTCACAGTATGGGTAAACTACTTAGGCATACTCCCAAATATTCGTTCGTAGTTCGTATTCTGGGCTAATGTCTAGAACGTTATGCGTTCGTTCAAATGCTCAAATCGAAGGTTAATACACGAGTTTAAGGACAAATTAAGTCCCAAGGTTTAGTCAAATGATCGAAATCGGCATTATTAAGACATAAACAAACTCAGATTCATGTGAAATCGACCCTAATTCAAGAAGCGTATAAACCCTAGATTTCGATTTAGGCTTAATACAACAAATATTACTGATTTAAATACAAATTAAGGAGACATGGCATCTGAATAACATACCTTTTTGATAAGTTTTACAAGAAACCAAGAAAATTGGAGTTTCCTTGGAAGGATTCGGCCGTCACAACGTAGGCTTGAAGTAACAAAATGGTGGAAGAACAAAAAGTCAAAGGGTTTAAAAGAATACCTGACACCGACTTACGTTGGGCGTAATTTCCATTGTACGTGGGGCGTACCTCCAATTCCCTGACTAGTCTGGTCGCGACCATTCGCTTAGTACGCTAGGCGTACTTGTAGTTACGTTGGGCGTAATTTTACTGTATTATTTCCTTTTCTCTTTTTTTTTTTTTTTTTTTCTTTTTCCTTATTTGAAATCCCTTTTTCAACTAATTCATTTGGGGACTTTTTAATAATTAAAAAAAATAAGACATCATGATCACTTGTCTTTGTCGAGATCAAACAACAATGGTTGATTAAAACCCTTGCACACACGAAATGGTTTGTGAAAACAACAACTTTCGGGACCCGTTAGAATATTTCCTTTGTTTTCTTCTCACCTTTAACTAAAAGTAGAACAAGAGGTGACCTAACTAGTAAAGAACAACAAGAGCTCGGTCTTCTACTTAACCACCACAATACGCCTTGCTATACTACGCCCCATGGATTGAGTTGGAAAAATCAACAAAGTAGTAGGCTAAGCAGGTCAAGAATTCCCTAATCGCTTGCATTCTCGAAACCCATGCAAAAGGTAAAGCCAATCAATGTGTACGATCCCAAATTCCTGCAATTAACAACAAGAACCTTCCTGACAAGTGAAATGATATCAACGAAAATAAAACTAAAAATAAAAGCTAACTAAAAACAAATAACGAATAATCAAATAAACTAAATTAATTAAAAGCCGTTCCCCGACAACGGCGCCAAAAACTTGATGTGAATTTTTTATGCACTGGTTTTTTATTTGTAAGTCCTAATTTATCGCATCTAAACCACACCTTACAGGAAGTGAACCCGATCGAGTATAGTATAGCTTTGATAAGCAAGGGTGTTGAACACAAGGGGAACGGTGGTGAATTAATTTAAAATATTTGATTATATGTTACAAAACACACGAAAGACATAAAGAAATGGTTTAATAAATATTCAAGGTCCAACACTAGGTAAGCTACCCAAGCCCACTAGTGACCCACTAATGGCCCAATTTGCTATATTGGGCCCAATCCCTTAATGGGCCTTACCCTAAGCCCAATTATATTTTCCTTGGCTCATATTAATTGACTCCTGATGGCCCACTATGTCCCAAAGGCCTAAAATCCAAAACACAGCCCACACCGAGGCCCAATATGCCCAAAGCCCAACTCTGCTGAGTATGCTGGGCGTACTCCAATGTATGCTAAGCGTACTGGTCCTGCTAGTGCGTAGGCTGGGCATACCTGTACGTACGCTCAACGTAATCCTCCTGTTAAGACACTTTTCCATTAAGTGCTTGATACTCCACTCCAGAGGCTACCAACTCAGATCCAGGTACTTACTGATGTCTTAAACCATAAAGTCACTAACTTGGTGACTTGCAATCCACCAAACAAGCCCAAACTCAAAAGGTGACAACATGCTTTCATTCCAAGGGCTAGATCTCATGCATGGACACAAATGAGTCCTAAAGGTTGAAACTTTACTGCTTATGGGACTCATATGACACTAAGGATGGCAACCCTGGACCTAGAAGGTGAGTTGTGACTTAGAGGTCAAATCTTGGAACCAAAAAGACCCAAAAATTCCATTAACATAGATCTAAGCATACACAAGGAAAGTTTCAGACTTGATACCTCACAATGGTCCAAAATGGAACAAAAATCGCAGATCTATAGCTTCCCTTTTGATCCACCACATTGCTAATCTCTTATCTTGTTTTGAAATAGCTTTACAACACCTAAATACTCACTTAATGGCCACCAAAGCTTCAATAACACTCAAGGAGGGTTGGAGTTCATGGAGACTACCTAAGGATGAGATGGGGCTGGCCCCTTTGAGCATAATGTTCCTTTTATAGCGTCACATTCCCAAATTAGGGTTTTAGGAAAGTTGGTCGTACGCTGGGCGTACGCCTCCACGCACCCGCGACCATGCACCCTATTACGTTGGGCGTTACCCAACTTACGTTGGGCGTACTCACGCGCCTCATATTTGCATGCATGGCTCTTCTTGCCAACTTTTCCCATTAAGGGACCATTAATGTCAATAACTTCAAATCATCATAATTCCTTCATTCTAAGTCTGTTTCCGATAAACCTTATATCCACGAATAGGAGACGAGAAATCTACACTTCTATAAACTTATCCTCACCTCAAAATATTCCGAACGAAGATTCAAAATTTGTAAGGAGATTGAACTGCCACTTACCGATATAACCCTGGTTTCAAGGCACAAACCAAACTGTCGGATCACCTCAATCACATCTTCTGTACCTAAATGGGTCTAGATCTCTCCTTTGCAAAGGCCCTAAGTCTTACAATAATCCATCTATAGGCCATGGTCCCGAATTAGAAAAGCGATTCGGAACAAGGCGTTACAACTCTCCCCCAGTTAAACTAGACTTCGTCCTCGAAGTCCGCTATGACCAACTATCCTGCGCTTTGCTCACCACATCCCTTCTCGATGCATACGTCACCTACTGGGTCCGATCCCCGAATGACCCCTACGATTAGTCTTCCGTCCGGTCTCTTCGCTAAAATAATACCTGAAGATAAGAACCTCAAGAGCACTCTGAACAACTACCTTCTTGTTCTCCGTGAAGGACATACCTTTGCTGTGACTACACCTCCAGCCACTCCCAGTGTTGGTTACTTCACTGACACCCACTGAATGTTTCCTCCTACCATGTCCCGGTGCTGACAACCTATCCTAGCGAATGGGTCGGATAATCCTTCGAGTCAAATATTCATACCTGCAACCCTAGCAAACAGTGATCAGTTGATTAAACTAACATGTTTCCTAGTGTTCAGTTCGTATCAAGCAAGACTTGTAATAATAGTTAATCAAATTACTAATTCAATTTAACCTCTTGTTGATGGTTTATCACACAAGGCTCACACATTAACTTACTTATTTCCGAGTTAATCCTAGTTTCACAATCGCTATTCCTAGTCATATAATCTTGATGGTCATCAAAATCATAAGAGACAAGCAATCAAGCAGATGCTCATACAACTTAATTTACTTGACAATTAATAGCAAATAATTATTATTAACACATAAGGATCTTTTAACAAGCTTGGCAAGATAAATTAAACATAATCCAACAATCTAATATAGCAATTAATCTATAAATCAAGGTTTCATTCAATCATAAACACAAAGTAAAAGGTTTTTACACCTAAATCGGAAACTAATCACATAATAGTATCACAGTGGGATGCTAAACATGGTCACGTTAACAACCCACATGATTACCGACACGTATTCGCTCTCTAATCCTTCCGATCTCTGCTCCCGTTAGCTTAACGGCCTTCCGGCCGCCTTATAGACCCTCAAAATGGCTTAACAAAAGTTAATTATCGACTAAATTAGGTTAGAAGTCGAATCCCCCCTCCTGGCTGGCCAATAGTCGCTATTTAAAACCTTTGGGACCGACTTACGTACGCTGGGCGTAGCTAGAAGTCCATTGCGATAAGGAAGTCCGGATAAACACCCAGTACGCTGGGCATAGCCCGTGTTTCAGCATTACGCTTAGCGTAACTTATATTACGCTAGGCGTGATTGCACAATAGCTGCAAATCATAATTCAAAGCAATATAAGTACCGTTTAGTTCTAAAAGAGAATAATAAAGGCTAAAATATTAATATATAATGCATAAAAATATATATAAAAATACACATATCACCACTCCGACCCTACAAGTCCTGGGATCCTCGATCCTCTATCTTAACCCTAAGGTCTCTACCAGGTCCCACCCGCACTACTATTACCATACGGGCCTCGACCACGGGTCTCACCCAACTATATCTTGGAGTAACCTCTCCCAAGGTCTCACCTCTCTAGGGCTATGCAGGCTAACTCCCTATAGATCTCAAGGAACTAACCCTTCCTAATTTCTATCATGTTATCTAGGAGATACGGACCTCGACCAAACTCCACTAACTAGGAGATACAGGCCCTCGCCCACACTCATCTACTAGCTACTAACAATGCTGCGGCTACCCCGCAGTCTTACCCCACTCTCCATGCTATCTCAACCACCGACTACTAATCCGAAGGCATCCCAAATTGCACTTACTCCTGCTCCTGTCTTCATGAATAGTTCTTCCCCACTTCGATTCGACTAGGTCCCTACATTCCCCAACTTAAGAAGGATTCCCAATCCTGCTCTCTATCAAAAGAGGTCAGTCTACTAACATCCAACACTTACCACTGCTAGCGCTCCAACCCACCAACACCAATACTGAACCACTCTTGAAAACTAATAAAGCACATCCCATACCCCACTCATACCTGCTACTGCGACTGCATCTTAAGAACCGGTTAGAAAAGAGGGTACTACTATGAACTACCGACCAAAACCCATGGTATGCAAGCCAAACTAAAAGAGGGAATACAAGCCAAACTCAAAGTATTTTATTAATTTTTAAACTCATTAATGTAGTCCAACGATTTCCTCATTTAATAACATATTCAGATATTTTATCTCATTTTATAATATGTTGAGCATAAAGGAAACTTCTATTTTGGAAATCTAACTTCATAGCTTTCAGAAGTTTTTACAAAGCATTTTCCATATCAACTCTAATAAACTATAATGGGTATAGTTTGGGATAACCCTCTAGGCAGTCTCTACCTAATCAGATTTCATAAATGAATATAAATGAACTATGGCAGATTTAGTTTATGTTATATGTTTTCTCAGAAGTATAAAGTACATTTATTCAAGGATAATTACTGTTTTATACTGATTTCTCGCTAGTAAACTAGATTATACAAAATTGTGAGATGCTACTTCCATACTATACCCTTAGGTGTATAGTGATAAATCCTTTTAGTATAACCATAGTCTCCTGGAGGGAGAGCGTGAGATTTGTGAATAGATCTATTCGAGCTGACAATCCCACACCAGAACTACTAGCTACAGTTAGGCGGGCATGCCTATGGTGAACAAATGTCATTTAGCTTAACGCCTGAAGAACGTTATAAAGGTCTCTCGATCATATCAAGTATGGTTATACGACTCACAAAATAGGTATAAACTAACTTTGTTTACGAACTCTCTTCTTTATTTGTTTTATTTTAAGTAATAAAACTACTTTTATATATGCTATTAGAAATCAAGGACTTGTAAACTGGCATCTCTACCTCTAGGATGGATAACATGTTTTTCTAAAAGTGATGGTTTATTTTCTACTAATAGACACTCTTTCAAGACCGCTTTTAATTAGAAAATACAGGATTTTCTTGAAGAACACTTTTCAAATGGATTCCAAGAACATTTTCTCACTAAAACTAAAATGCTTATGAACTCACCAGCTTTATGATGATATTCTTTCAAAGCTGCTTGTATTCTCAGGGAATTAGTAGACAGGTACTTCTAGGAGTTCGGAGAAGACGAAGAGTTAGAGACGCGTCTGTCTATTTAATTTTACTATGAATAAAAACTATGTATTAAACAATGTAAACCTTTTCACATATGTATTCAATGTCTGGTTGTGTTTACTATGCTTGTTATGATACAATTGTTGTGATACTATGCGTGACGTCCTCCATCCCCGAACGATTCCGCCATCACGGTTTCGGGGTGTGACAGATTGGTATCAGAGCCATTGTTTATAGTGAACTAAGTATATCAAACCTTACATGGTATACAACTATAAATATTAAGGGGCCTAAGTGCTCTAAACTAAAAGTATACTTTCAAAAATATAAGTATTTTTATAAAAAGTATACAAGTATACCTAAGTACCCGAACCAGTGTCATAAGTAGAACAAAACAAAAGTATTTGGACGTTGGACATCACGGTTAAACCTGGGAAGTTATGTAATCATGTCTAGGGTCAATATAGCCTGATCAACTATATTCATTCGAGACATGACCAACATGTGCTTGGGAGTGACTGTGGTGTCGCAGCAAGTCTAAAACTTACCTAGGTACCAGAAGAGTTCTAGAACTAAACATAAGGGTTAAAATACTATAGGAGTATTTTAGGATGCTATAACGACCAAACCAGAAACTTACCCAAGAATCCATCATCGGAAGTATTATTAGATTCGATGCCTATCCCTTTACCATCACCTCGCGTAGATAGCATGGCTGGATTCCACCTCCTTGGCAACACGTACTTTCCCAACCAAGGAGATGATGGATGGATCGAGCCAGAGCTAGAAGGAAACCATGAAATTCCTTTGGAAAATGACCTTGCTGAACCATTTACCAAAGAGACTGACTCGGAACTCCAATACCAAATCCTAACCCTCGAGTTGAACTCCAAGGCCCAACGCCTATGTGGGTTGGGAGTTTGAATAGGTGGAGCTATGAGCAAGATCAACCTCTCCCATATGAAGGAAACCGCAACTTCTACAATCTGAACGAAGGAGGCCCCGCAGACAGGGCCTTTCCAATGCTGATACGCTAAGTGCCTCGTAATGTGGAGCTATGTGTGGCAACCCTTCAGCGAACTATGGAGCTCGAAGCTGATTCAAACACCAACACGGACCGCATCCGTTGCTTCGAGATTGCTCATGCGAGAGCTGCAAGGAACAATGAAGCCCTACAGTGAGAGTTAGCTATCACTCGAGCTGATCTCATAGAGCTCTGAGCATGCCAGACAGTATACGAGAGCCACCTACTTGACATGGAGCGCCAACTGGCTAACTTAAGGATCCGTCCAAGGAGTGCCCATCGCCGATAGGAGAATACTCTACTCATCCTTCCTTTTTGATCTAAGGAATAAACTTCATATCTATGTTCTAAGTAGCTCTTTTCTGTAAACATCCCTGTCCTTCATGTTTCCAAGATTCTTTCCCTGTTAGAATAACTTATACCTATTTTTAGGTCAAGGGTTCCGAAATATGGGTAATCTCCGTTTCAGTTATGATGGCAACAACCATATTTCCATTAAAGAAGATCTTTGTCAAAAGTATACCTTAGATTGATAGCATGAAAATTAAGCAACTTTATCAAAGTCACGCTACCATTTCATCTTAGAAGCATGTGTCATAGGAAATACTCTTACCTTAAGACGATCATTCCTTTTCCCCATCGATTTCATATCAGTCTCCATAACAAGATACATCGTCATAATCGGCATGAGATGGTTGAGCCCAAATCGTGTTGATGTCCTTTGCTTCGAAAGGGCCATTCGTTTCAATCGTTCCCTTTGATGAAGTCCTCACTGTTCATAGTGATAGAATTTGTTCGAACCTTCGTATCATTTCCTGCGCCAGAGTCCAGAAGTATCTGCGAAAAAGGGATGCCATGCATTCCTGGCTTATGTTGTCGATGAGATGCAAAAAGTTAAAGGCCTCGAGAGCATCTTCGAAGTCTACAACTTTCCTGATGTCTTCCCTAAAGACATTCAAGGGATTTCTTCCGAGTGTCTAGTTGAATCCCGTATTGACTCGATCCCCGAAACTATCCTTATAGCTAAATCTCCATATCGTCTAGAGCCAAAAAAAATGTGAGAGTTATCCAACCAACGCAATGAGCTGAACTGCAAGGAGTTCGTAAGTTATTATATGTGAACTTTGTTGCGTTCAAATCATTTTCTATTCTTGCTAGGACCACATCATGGGGATGTGGGTCGAATAAAAAATGAGAAATATTAGTGCATAGATATACCTTTAGGATACATCCAGAGGCAACCATTGTTGCTCACAAACTCTTTTCTTGACACATAGTAGATCATGCCTCCAAAGAAGCAGAACCAACCCACTACTAAGGTCCTAATCCTCCAGATGGACTCAGTTACGTTCCAAGCTACTATCACAACAGCCGAAGTAACCGCCTTAGCTGTTCTTAACGCTAACAACACAAATGCAAGTAGAAGTGTTAATGGCAGGCCAAACCATGGTGTTAAACAACCTCAACAACAAGTGCCTACTGGAAAGGACACCCTTGATCCCCAGCCTAACCTCCTAAAACGAAAGTTCAAAGGAGCTTGTTCAACCTAAGGACCTACTGAAAGGCAACGAATTGGGGCAGTCAATACCCCAGTCAGCCCTGCTGTTCCAGCACCAACCACAACCTACTTCGGAAACCTCCCGCACTGCAGCAAATGAAACTACCATCATCATGGAGTCTGTCGAGTGCTGCATTGCACCAGATGCAACAGGAAGGGGCACACCTCTAGCAGATGTAGGACCCTAGTCAATTTCGTCACTCTGAATACCAATGTTGGGGCTAGTCCAACCTGTTACCTCTGTGGTAGTGAAGGGCATTTCAAAAGAAATTGTCCAAGGGCTAAGGATGGCAAGGAAGCTCGCTTCGCAAAGACCTCGAATCAATACATCACTTCCACTACCGATACTAGCATAGTTCAAGTGTCCGGTGCATGTGGCGAAATGGGGCATTTCATAAGAGACTGCCCAATAAAAAATAACAATGAGGAACAAGAGGAGTCTGATCTCAGGGAATGAGGAAGCATCAAAGAAACCTGTTGTGTATTGGTATGTTCTGAAAACCTCAATAAATAATCATAATCGTGATTTCTTTCCCGTCCAAATTTAATCACGACGTACTTTTAAAAGTTGATGCCCTAATGGGTAAATTATGGTAGCCTAGTGTTACATTAGAGTCAGTTGTGTTTATTCATGACTTGTATAGCCCAAGCAATCATAGGAAAATCTAGTGAGAACCATTCCATCAAGATTTCATAGTTTTAAAACATCAGGACCCTCGCATTAGTAGTACCCACCAAGCTCAAATGAAACACAAAAACACCAGAGACGTTCATCTAGGAACATCAATGTTCTAACAAAACGATCCTCCTGGACTAACTTAACGCGTGATTCTACGACATCATCCTGTCTAGTTCGACTGAGTCTATGTTATATCAAACCCTTTTGTCTTAAATCGTTCGATCGCGAAACTCCCGTCACTCATGACGTCAAACTAGATGCGAACTTCGAAAAATTCATCTCTCTTCAAAACCCGAAAGTATTCATACGAAGAGTATCGTCCACAAAGAGAAGGACAAAGTAAGGGAACTATCCGGACAATTGAAGATGCGTTGTGGGACACACATCTACCCTTAATTGAACTTTCTTGCAACAACGGCGACCTTTCCAGTAGCAAGGCTGCGCCGTTCAAAGCCCTCTACAGCCATAAGTATAGACCTCATCTGCGCTGGGCTGAGGTGGGCAACACACAACTAGACAAGAGTCAAGTCCACAATAGCACTCTTGCAAGTCATCATCCGAGAGACGACAGAAAGGATCGTACAAAAGGACTATGCCGATGAGAGACAAAAACCCTTGAAATTCCAAGTTGGTGACCCTTTCCTTTTAAAGGTCTCACCCTGGAAAGGCTTGATACGCTTCTGAAAGCGTAGAAAGCTAAATCCAAGATACGTTGGACCATCTGAGATCCTAGCTAGGATCGAACCCGTAGCGTACAGACTCCAGTTACCTAGAGAACTTAGCAACATACATCCCGTCTTTCACATGTCAAACCTAAATAAGCGTCTGTCCGATGAGACATTTGCAATTCCCATGAACCTTTAGTACCTCCATCTTTTCCATGGCCATGAGTTATATTCTTATTCTTGAATTTTGGACGAAATTCCCTCTAACGGGGGGATGATGTGACAACCCGAAAACTTCTACCCGGTACATCTAGTCAGTTAGTCTAAGTTAAACTCCTTTCTGTTAACTCCTAGCACTAATTAAGGGCTCATTTAAGCATTTAAACCCTTGAGTACAACCAAAATTTGAATTAGGGATGGGATGGTTTAAGATTTAGGGTTTGCAAATAGGCCAAACACTCCATCAATAGGAGTATCTGGCCACACACATGAGTGTGTAGCCGCACACCCGAGTGTATGGCTGCACACTTGAGTGTGTGGCCGCACACCCGAGTGTATGGCTGCACACATGAGTGTGTGGCCGCACACCCGAGTTTATGGCTGCAAACATGAGTGTGTGGTCGCACACCCGAGTGTATGGCTGCACACACGAGTATGTGGCCGCACACCCGAGTGTGTGGCTGCACATCGAGTGTATAGCTGCACACATAAGGGTGTGGCCACACACCCGAGTGTATGGCCGCACACATGAGTGTGTGGCCGCACACCTGAGTGTATGGCCGCACACACGAGTGTGTGGCAGCACAGCCATCCTCCATCCGCACACTCATCCCTATTTATATAGGGTGACCCCTTCACTCATTCCTTTCATTTGGGCTGCACTCTACTTTCTCTCTTTGAAAACTTCATCCAAGAACACTCTAAACACCTAATAAACGTGAAGAATTCCATCATTTAGCTTGTTACACAGGTAAAACACCTAGATCTAAGCTCGAAAACTCTTCATGTTCTTCGTGTTCTTCATTACTTGAAGGTGTACGGTCGCACACCTTCATAAGGTGGCCGTACACACCTCAAAAACCCTCCAAAGTGAGAGTTTGGACCCTATCTCTTAGTTGGACTTGGTTTGAGCCTTGAAATACTTGAAAATCGCCGTTTGGAGCATAAACGAAGAGTTTACGGCCGCAAACTCCTTTGTGCAGCCGCACACACACCTTGGCCGCACACTCTGGCCGCACACTCCTGTGTGCAACCACACACACAGCCTGGCCGTACACTCCCGCCGTACACTCCTTTGTGCAACCGCACACATAGCTTGGCCACACACCCTGGCCGCACACACACCCTAATGACTATACACCTCCTTTGTTTGATCACATAAGGTCCCGACAAGCATTTCCAAGTCTTTAGGGTGGTTTCCTGTCATGTTTTGTCATGGAATACCTAAATCTAATACATATATATGTGCTATTATATGTTACTAGGATCCACTTGAGTGCGAAACCTCAATTGACACTCAACACTCGTAACCGATCACCCGCTCGAATCATCCGTCAAACGGTGAGTTCATACCCCTACATTTTCCGTGTTTTTAATTTTTTAAGGGGGGGGGGGGGAATACAAGCCAAGCTCAAAGTATTTTATTAATTTTTAAACTCATTAATGCAGTCCAACGATTTCCTTGTTTAATAACATATTCATATATTTTCTCTTTTTATAATATGTTGAGCATAAAGGAAACTTCTATTTTGGAAATCTAACTTCATAGCTTTCAGAAAGGTTTTTACAAAGCATTTTCCATATCAACTCTAATAAACTATAATGGGTATAGTTTGGGATAACCCTCTAGGCAGTCTCTACCTAATCAGATTTCATAAATGAATATAAATGAACTATGGCAGATTTAGTTTATGTTATATGTTTACTCAGATGTATAAAGTACATTTATTCAAGGATAATTACTATTTTATACTGATTTCTCGCTAGTAAACTAGATTATAAAGAATTGTGAGGTGCTACTTCAATACTCTACCCTTAGGTGTATAGTGATAAATCCTTTTAGTATAACCAGAGTCTCCTGGAGGGAGAGCGTGAGATTTGTGAATAGATATATTCGGGAATGACAATCCCACACCAGAAGTGTTAGCTACAGTTAGGCGGGCATGCCTATGGTGAACAAATATCATTTAGCTTAACGCCTGAAGAACGTTATAAAGGTCTCTCGGTCATATCAAGTATGGTTATACGACTCACAAAATAGGTATACACTAACTTTGTTTACGGACTCTCTTCTTCATTTGTTTTATTTTAAGTAATAAAACTACTTTTATATATGCTATTAGAAATCAAGAACGGATAACATGTTTTTCTAAAACGGATGGTTTATTTTCTACTAATAGACACTCTTTCAAGACCGCTTTTAATAAGAAAATACAAGATTTTCTTGAAGAACACTTTTCAAATGGATTGAAAGAATATTTTCTCACTAAAACTAAAATTCTTATGAACTCACCAGCTTTATGATGATATTCTTTCAAATTTGCTTGTATTCTCAGGGAATTAGTAGACAGGTACTTGTAGGAGTTCTGAGAAGACGAAGAGTTAGAGTCGCGTCTGTCTATTTACTTTTACTATGAATAAAAACTATGCATTAAACAATGTAAACCTTTTCACAGATGTATTCAATGTCTGGTTGTGTTTACTATGCTTGCTATGATACAATTTGTAACCTTTCAAAATTCAAGCCCAAAAATTTCATTTTAATTATTTATTTCATAAAAGCATTCATTAGAAAATACTATTCCAACACGTCATTTCATAATACAATGTATCATGTTCGAAGCCCACGTCATAAACAAATATCATATCAGAGTACAATCCCAGAAAACTTCGTGCGGAAAATCATATGTGTGTGTGATGTCATGCTATGCCGCCGACTCCTTCCCCTTAGACGAAGAGGTACCTGAAACCAAAAACTGAAACCGTAAGCACAAAGCTTAGTGAGTTCCCCCATCATACCACATACCATACAATACCATCGGTATCTTTCAACCGGTAATAATCATCGGTATCTTTCAATCGGTAGTCATCATCGGTATCTTACAACCGGTAATCATCATCGGTATCTTTCCACCGGTAATCATCATCGGTATCTTTCGACCAGTAACTGGGATCTATTCCACCCCCTAATACTAACATACAACAACAACGTATAAGCATACAATCAGTCATATCCAAGTACTAAACTACCCTTCGGTCCTAAGGACCACTGTCAGAGGAAAACAATCCCTATCATACATGTCTCTGTAAGTCCCCAAAATTGCTTGTGTATCAGTCAGATCCAATTGATGGTGTGGAATCCCAATCAATTGGATGATGTCAGATCAATATAGAAGAGAAGGAGAAGAAGAATTTTATGAATCTAAAGATGTATTCAATATGAATGATGCTCCTTACAATAGATTCTCTCTCACACACACTTCTTCTCTCTAACTTTCTCTCTCTTCTCTAGCCTTCTAGCCTCTTTTTTTTTCAACCGTACACTCACATGCACTCCTCTATTTATATGGACCTCCAGCAATACACATGTGTACAGCCGCACACCCTATGTACGGCCGTACACAGGGTGTGCGGTTGTACACACGTGTACGGCCGTACACACAAACCGCAAACACATACAACATTACATAAAAATATATTTTCCTAGAAAAGCAAAGTATAAACCAATAATTATGACCCAACAATCTCCCCCTGGGTTTATAGCTTTATTTTCTAAATGACCCAACAAGCTCCCCCTAAAAAGTAGCTGGCTTTTCTTGTCAATCTTCAATGGGAGCTTTGGCTTCAGCTTTAATCTTTGATTTCTTCACAGCTTCAAGATGAACTTGATAAATCTTCATGAATGACTTCATCTCGAGCGGTTGGGCTTTTCTTCAAGATTTGACTCTGAACGCACATTGGGTGAGGAGGCTTGATGAAAAGATTCTTGAAAGATAGCACTTTCAGCTTGAGAATCTTCAGAGAGAACAACGGAGAGAAATAAACTTCTGGATCACTTCAGCAGGTTCATAGATAGCAGCAAATTGATTGAGGAGGCTTCAATGCAACCTGTCACATAATCTTCAAGAACAGCTTCACCATGCTTATGGGGTTGACAGATTGAATGTCGAAAGAATAATCTTCATTTCTTGCTCCTTCGAATGTGACTTCTTCGATGCTCACGGACGAGGGTTTGGCTCAGAAATCTTCAACACAACTCCATGAGTCTTATCTATACCTGAAATCACTTTTCAAGACAAAACAAAACTAAAAGAAAACTTAGCACACAAATGAAAATAGAAACAAAAAATATTTTTGGATTTTTGATTTTTCTGAACAAGAAATAAAACAGAAATAACACTATTTTTGGATTTTTAAATTTTTCTGATTTTTCTTTGATTTTTTTTATTTTTGAATTTTTATGAATTTTTTTTAATTTTTAATTCTCCCCTAATATTTAATTTAGAAGAAACTATGACAAATTTAACAAAAATAAAAATGATATCTAACTTTAAGAGAGATTTGGGATCAAAGTTTTTAGACAACCTTTATCCACTTATCGGTACCTTTCATATTCACATCTTTGTCTGGTCGATCGTCGGTATTGTTGTCCACTTAAACACGAAAAATTATGACAAATTTAGGACATACTATTTGTTACAAGACAGGTGAACTTAAGTTCCTAAAAATTATTTCTGATCCTAATTTCTTAGATACTATATCTTAAGGACCATTCATCTGACGACGACCAGGGATATTGTTATCCACGTAAATTGAGCAGCGAGATCTATAGACAATCTGTATGTGTTCAATTTTAAGTGTACTAGAACGTGTTTCCCGCTTCCTGATATGCCCCGGCCATCAAGAACTTCTAGAGTACTCCTTACACCGGGTGAGCAGACAACCATTCAGAGAGAAGATAGATTCAGAATTCTATTACTTATTACTTATTACTTCAGAGGGGTTGAGAAGTAGAAGGTTGCATATGCTGTGTACCAGGTCGGATTAGAAGTCGCGCAGAGAAGACAACATATGGCTAACAGATAAGAAGTCTTTCACATATATAACCTGCAGAGAAATATAGTTGCATATGTTGTGTACCAGGTCGGATTTGAAGTCACGCAAAGGAGACAACATATGACTAACAGACGGAAAGAAAGAAAATGATATTCTACAGACCTAATTTATCGGAATTTACCAGTCGCACCATCCTACCGGAATTAAGGACAGAATCCGCACATCGAGGAAAAGTTAAGCCACGGTTCCAAGTACGCGTTCAATTATTATGACGAGTAGATTCCCATATATATATATATATATATATATATATATATATATATATATATATATATATATATATATATATCTCCCTACTCAACCTATCCGAGCGTCGTATTGTCAAGCTGAACGGATCTAACTAGGTCAAGATTTGTCAAGTCTATAATTGTCAAGCTGAACGGATCTAACTAGGTCAAGATTTGTCAAGTCTATAAATTTCCTAAGTTCAACTCTCCCTAGTCAAGTCCATTTAGAATCTTTCGTGCCTACCGACGCATCAAAACAGAGCATAGACCCTTCAACTTTGGGTACGTTACGCAGACTCAGGTTGCCTGTTGTCACACAATCATATCACTTCCCAGAACATCTCCCTCAAGCAACACATTTCATAACCAACAATTTTTTTTTGATTATCTGATTTTCTAATGTTTTTGGATTTTTAAAATTTTCTAATTTTTGTTTTGTTTTTATTTCTCCCCCTAAATTTGTGCATAAGAGAGAAACGAAATTAAATGCGCAAATTTAAACTATCCTAAAACAAAAATTAGTCTTTAAAGCGAATCAGGTTAAGAAAAACTCAGGAGTATAGAGAAGAAAATGCAAACCGTAAGTCACCGATTGAATTTGCATCCAGAAGGTCTGAGAATAGCACGCGTAAACTCAGAACAGATCTGAAAATTCTTCATGTCGTTAAGCACAAACCCCGTTTGTGATCTCTTCCTTTATTCCTTTCCCACCAAGGACACATACTCTCAAATAATGTTCTGAGTACTGTACAGTTGAGAGCTGTCTCCTATCATGTGTCTGGAATAGCTATTACCAACAAACCGAAGTCTGATGATATGCCTCTATAGCTGCTCCGACACAGAGCGGGATTAGTTGGTCTTTGGAACCCAGTCCATTTTAAAACTGGGTCGACCTTTGTCATCGACACACGATACTTTCTCCCATGACATGTCAAGTTTATCACAAACAGAAGACATAGAAATATTAGAATCGTTAAATTGATTTGGGAGATTGAGCCTTTAGAACCCATTTGTAGTTGGGTTTAACCCATTTCTTTTTCGATCCGATGGGTGGCTCAGTACTTGCTTTTGAACTTGATGTCGGCCATTGAGATGATTTTGATTTTGGCTTCACGGGAGCATCTCTTGGATTGGGCTTCTTGGCCGACATTCCCTTCTTGCCCTTGGGATTTAGATTCTTGGCCTTCTCCGTTGAATTCTTGGCCTTGGGAGTTGAATTCTTGGCCTTCTTGGCATTCTAGTCGTCAATGTCTGATCATGATCTCGAGGGGTATCTTTTGGAGTATCTCCCTCTTGGCGCGTTCTGCCAGCCTTGTGCATAATAAGGAACGTGTGCGCGATTTGGACAATTTCGGGCAATATGACCAGGTGTTCCACAGTGAAAACAAGTCTTTTTCTTCATTGGGAAATTGTTTCTTCCTGCCCCTGGTGGCGTGTCCTTGCCTCCTTTCTGATTGTTCCCACACACACAGTTGCAACAGGTCGGCTGTTTCACTTGACTTGGTGGCTTGTACTTCTCAACAGCAGGTTGATCAGAAGCAACTGAGTTCGAAGCAACAGATTCAGAGTTCAAGGAGTCATTGGTGTGTTCAATAGTTTTCTCCTTGTTCTCATCCTCTATTACTTTACCTGTACAAGAAGTAGAATCATTAGTATCGTTCAGCTCAGCACCCTCAGTTGGCCCTGATTGTTCAGTCTTAACTGAATCTGGAGCAGGGTTTGGCCATACTGAGCAGGCATTTCTTCCTCATTGGTCTCAAAGGGTTGGTTATAATTGTGATTAAAAGGAAGTGGCACACTGTGATACCCTAGACCCTTGGTTTGATTATCTTTAAAACTCAATTGATTTTCTACTAAGGACTCGATTGTCTTACTTGATGCAGTATAATTTTTGAAACTAACATCTGTTTTTCCATACTTTATTTTCAAAGCATCAAGTTCTTCAGTTACAGCAACAAGTTTGCATTTAATGTGATCATAATTTTCACACTTGTTGCTGTACTCTTCATGTAATTTCCTAAAGTCCTTAGTCTTGGCCTCTAATTGAGCTTTTAAAGGTTTCTGACCTTTCCTTAGAGTATAGCCTTCGTATTTGAGGTCCTCATTTTCTCTTTTTAGCAAATCCATTTGTTCACGAAGAAATTTAATCGTAGCTTTACAAGATGGAGTACATGAAACTTCATTTACCGGAATTGATGTGGAACTCATTTTTTATTTTTTTATTTTTTATATATTTTTTAATTTTTTAATTAATTTTTTTTATATATTTTTAATTGCCCTTAGACTTAAAAACCGAGAAAGTCAACCTTAAAAGTCAAATTTAAAAAGTCAAACTTGAAAAGTCAAACCGAAAAGCCAAATTTGAAAAATTAAAAGTCAAACGAGAAAGTCAAAATTTAAAGTCAAAGGTCAACTTTTAAAAGTCAAAGTCAAAATTTTAAGTAAAAAGTCAAAAATAAAAGTTAAAATTTAAAAACTAAAATTTTGGTTGAAAATGGAATTTTAAAAAATAAAATTTTTAATTTTTGGGCTGATTTTGTCAAATTGTGAAAGTTTGGAACCGAATGGGATTCTTTAAGAAGAAAAAATGAGAGTTAAATAACAAGATTCTGGCTAGAAGAGATGGTAAGTTGCTTGGATGTTGGACCAAGGGACCCGGGTTCGAATCCCGGCAGCCCCAATTCCCGTTTCGTTTTTCTATGCGAAGGCTGCTAAGCGAGGACGGCTGCGAAGCGAGGACTAGAGCTGCGAAGCGGGGACGAAGCCGCGAAGCCGAGACCGATGCTGCTGAGCCGTGAATCGGAAGCGAGACCGAGGCGAAAGAGCTGGACCGTACACGAGACCGCACACGTCCGAGTCGCACACACTGAGCCGTACACCGAGGCTGATGAGCCGCACACACCGAGCCGTATACTCCTGAGCCGCACACCGAGGCTGTTGAGCTTCACACCTTCAACCAGCAGCAGCACTCCTGCAACCGGGCCGCACACCTTCAACAAATTCACGAAAAAAAAGACGTTTTTCACCCTTTTTTGCTCTAACACTCGATCAAAAACTCGTTTTTATGAAAAATACAAAGAAGTAACCCCCCTTATTTTTGTGAGGTCTATCCAAAAATGCTATTCTCTTTTCAAAATAAGATCAAATAAGCTCCAGATCTGGAAAAATTGATTGATACAACCAAGCTCTAATACCAATTGTAAGTCCCCAAAATTGCTTGTGTATCAATCAGATCCAATTGATGGTGCGGAATCCCAATCAATTGGATGATGTCAGATCAATATAGAAGAGAAGGAGAAGAAGAAGATTATAAATCTAAAGATGTATTCAATATGAATGATGCTCCTTACAATAGATTCTCTCTCACACACACTTCTTCTCTCTAACTTTCTCTCTCTTCTCTAGCCTTCTAGCCTCTTTTTTTTTTCAACCGTACACTCACATGCACTCCTCTATTTATATGGACCTCCAGCAATACACATGTGTACAGCCGCACACCCTATGTACGGCCGTACACATGGTGTGCGATCGTACACACGTGTACGGCCGTATACACAATCCGCAAACACATACAACATTACATAAAAATATATTTTCCTAGAAAAGCAAAGTATAAACCAATAATTATGACCCAACAGTAACATATCATACATATATATCTCATAACCAAACACGTATCCATACCAAGATAATTATCACAAAGACAATCATCTTCTAAAATACTCCTACTTGGTGGGCTGACATTGTGGCCTTAGACCCACCCCTACTGGAGGGTAACTCACCTCAAAAGGCTGGCTGCTGAAAAGCTGATTCGCAAATGTCTGACACCTGCTCTGGTGATTGCCTGACTATATTTCCATAAAATACTTAATCAGACATTGATACTATTCCCAAGGTAAAATGACTATTTTACCCCTGACCGATTCCAAACCAAAGTCAAGTCATAGTCAAAGTCAATTTTCAGTTGACCCGGCTCGCCGAGTTGGCTTGCCAACTTGCCGAGTCCATATCCAGTCGATTGTCTTTACTCCCGTCTCTACTCGTCAAGTTAGGCATTGACTCGACAAGTTCATTTCCTAACTGATACTCAATGGTTCTTCATCCGACTTGCCAAGTTCTATGAACAACTCGTCGAGTTAATCTTCATCCGATGAACACGTTCTGTCCTCAACTCGCCGAGTTGATGAACAACTCGTCGAGTTCTATGAAGATTTCCCTGGACTCGCCAAACACCTTCATGCACTCGCTGAGTCCCATGAACTTTCAGATCAATGGCTTAGCCCAGAGCGTTGGGTCACTCCCCGGAGACCCCCTTAAAACCTTTCCACACTCAACTAGGTCTTTTCGACCCTCAACAGAATGGGACAGAACCCCTTAGAGTCACCGAGTCCAAGAATGGACTCGTCGAGTTGGTCACGTCCATACCCTAAATCTTTGCTTTCTGATGTACATCCTTTGATCAAAAGATAGATCCAAGCTTCTACAATCGATATAGCACGTAAAGTTACAAACTTTACGTGCTTGCATGGGACTTTGAGCTCAAAAGGACATAAAACAAGCTCATATGGCACATGGGACCTTTCATGGGTGCAAAAGCAACCCAAATCTGTCTAGTGACTCCTTTCATGATGTGATTCAGAAGCTTAAACCGCCAACAATATTTGCAAACATGGTTGTCCACCAAAAATGGGTCATAAAAGCCCTAAACCTCCCCAAAAGGGATCTAACAAATGAATGAGCAAGGTTACAACTTTTTACCTTCAATGAGCTAAAGAAGGTGCACAAACTCAGGTTCCCTTGATCTCTACTTGCTTCCTTAAGCTTCTCTCCTTCCTTCTTAAGATCACAAGCACCAAAATTCACCAACAAGGCTTAGATTGCTTCAAAAATGGCTAGGATTTCAGTGAGGGGTGTTTGGGAGCATAAAGAAGTGATGGAGGCTGCATAAGGTCGTTTAAATAGGGTGCAAACCCCTGGATTAGGGTTTTTTGTCCAGACAGCGGCTACTCACCGAGTCCTGGACCCGACTCCCTGAGTCCACAACTTAAACTCCACATCTCATCCTGCTTCTATTCGGCGAGTCAGTCCTTCAACTCGTCGAGTCCAACGCCAAAATTGAAAATCTTTTAAAGAATTAAATACAAGAATAAGTACCAAGAAATAGGTGCTACAAATCTCCCCCACTTATTTTAGAATTCGTCCTCGAAGTCTGCTGCTCGCTCCTGAAACAACTCGGGGTAATGCTCCATCATCTCGTGCACCGGCTCCCAAGTTCACTCCGACCCCTTCCGGTGCTGCCATTGCACCTTCACGAGTTCCACTCTTTTGTTCCTCAGATCCTTCGATTTCCGGTCAAGGAATGCTACAGGCCGCTCGATGTAATTCTGGCTGTCATCAAACTGAATGTCCTCCAAGGGTATCACCGCTGAGTCGTCCACCAGGCACTTGCGTAGCTGGGAGACGTGGAAAGTGCTGTGGATCTGACTGAGTTCGACTGGATGATCCAGCCGGTACGCCACCTTGCCCACCCGGGATAAAAACCTAAACGGTCCAATAAACCTGGGAGCCAACTTTCCCCGCTTCCTGAATCGGATGATGCCCTTCCAAGGCGACACTTTCAGGAGAACCATATCCCCGACCTGGAACTTGAGGTCTGATCAACGCTTATCGGCATAACTTTTCTGTCGACTCTGAGTAGTCTGAAGCCTGCTCCGGACCTGCTGAATCTTCTTTGTCGTCTTGAGCACTACTTCGGTGCTCCCCATGACCCTCTGGCCAACCTCACCCCAGCATATCAGGGTCCTGCACCTCCTCCCATACAACATCTTGAAGGGAAGATGGTCGATACTCGCATGATAGCTATTATTATACGAGAATTTCTCGGCCGAGATATCTCCTAAATCGGGACAAAGTGGGCGCTCTTGTTCAATCGATCGACGATGACCCAGATCGAATCCAGTCCCCGCGCGGTCCTAGGAAGCTTGGTGATAAAATCCATCGTGATGTCTTCCCATTTCCATAGCGGAATATCCAATGGCTGCATCTTGCCGTGCGGTCTCTGATGTTAGGCCTTGACCTTCCTGCAGGTCAAGCACCGCTCCATGTACCATGCCACATCCTGCTTCATGCAGGGCCACCAATAGTCTAGACAAAGATCCCTATACATCTTCGTCGCCCCAGGATGAATGGAGAACTAGGATTTGTGCGCCTCCTCCATCCGAACCTGGCGCACGCCCCCATGATTAGGGACCCAGACCCTACGGTGAAGAGTCAGTAACCCTCGGCTATCATAGTCGAAGGAGGAAACCTTCCCCACAATCCGCTCACTCTTCCGATGTTCCTCCTTCATAGCCTCCTGCAGAGCCTCCCGGATCCGCTCCAGTAGCGAAGTCACCGCTGTCATCCTTAGGCATATATCTTGGATCGGCGCTACCTTACGGCTAAGCGCGTCAGCCACCACATTGGCTTTCCCAGGATGGTAAAGGATATCACAATCATAATCTTTTACCACGTCAAGCCACCGACGCTGCCTTATGTTCAGATTCGACTGGTCCATGAGATACCTCAGGCTCTTGTGGTCCGTGTAGATGGTACAACGAACCCCATAGAGGTAATGACGCCAAATCTTGAGGGCAAACACAACAACCCCCAGCTCCAAATCATGCGTCGAGTAGTTCGCCTCGTGAGGCTTCAGCTGCCTTGAAGCGTAAGAAATAACGTGTCCTCTCTGCATCAACATTGCACCCAAACCCGAGATGGACGCATCGCAGTACACAAAAAAAAATCCTCCATGCCCTCTGGCAGGGCTAAGATTGGCGCCTCGCACAATCTCTGTCTCAACGCCTCGAATGCGGCCTGCTGCTTGGGCCCCCAACGAAAAACCATGGCTTTCCTTGTCAGCCTGGTCAGGGATACGACTATCTTGGAGAAGTCTTGAATGAATCTCCGATAGTAGCCCGCCAATCCTAGGAAGCTCCGAATCTCGGATGGAGACCTCGGGACCTCCCATCTCATCACGGCCTCTACCTTGGCCGGATCCACTAATATCCCATCCTAGTTGACAAGGTGCCCCAGAAACTGCACCTCGCGCAACCAGAACTCACAATTGGAGAACTTAGCATATAAGCTCTCCCTCCTCAAAGTACTCAGAACCTCACACAAGTGCTCCTCATGCTGTTCTCGCGTCTTGGAATAAACCAATATATAGTCAATGAAAACAATCACTGACCGATCCAACATCGGCCGACACACACGATTCATGAGATCCATGAACGCGGCAAGAGCATTGGTGAGCCCGAAAGGCATCACGACAAACTCGTAATGAACATAGCGTTTCCGAAAAGCAGTCTTCTGCACATCCTCCTCTCTGACCCTCATCTGATGAAACCATAATCGTAAATCAATCTTGGAGAACCAAGATGCTCCCTGAAGCTGGTCGAAGAGGTCATCGATCCTCGGGAGTGGGTAACGGTTCTTCACTGTTACCTTATTCAGCTCCCGATAGTCTATACACATCCGATGCGACCCGTCCTTCTTCTTCACAAACAGAATCGGGGCTCCCCAGGGTGAACTGCTCGGTCTAATGAATCCATTGTCTAACAGCTCCTGCAGCTGTGTAGACAACTCCTGTATCTCACGAGGAGCCAACCGAGACGGCGCGTTGGCTATCAGAGCCGCACCAGGGACTAGGTCGATCCTAAACTCAACCTGCTTCTCCGGAGGTATCCCATGCAACTCCTCAGGGAATACATCCATAAAATCCTGCACCACGGGTACATCTCCCACTGTTGCCTTACCCGCCTCCCGGGTGTCCATAACATACGCGATATACCCTGTGCAACCCTGCTGAAGGTAGCGCCTAGCTCTCGCTGCTGAACATACAGCTGGTCCTCGCTGTGGCCTCTCGCCCTGCACTACCAACTCTCCCCCACTTGGAGTCCTGATCCGTACCAGCTGATGTGCACAATCTATCACTGCCCCATTGGGGCTCAACCAATCCATGCCTATAATAACCTTGTTCCCCCGCAATGGTATGGGAACCAAGTCTACCAGGTAACGTTCCTCGAACAGCCTTAAAACACAATCTCGGTAGACCTCCGATGCTCGCACTGATCGATCGTCTGCAATCTCGACCTCTAGAGGGCAGTCCAACATGCCTGAAGACTCAGGAAACTTCTTGCTAAGCGCAAGAGAGACAAATGATCGGGTAGCACCCAAATCAAACAACACGTGAACTGGGATACCGTTCACATGGAACGATCCTAAATGCATATACACAGAGCACATATCAATATCATAACATCATACAAATAAATCAGAGGAAAAGAATCATACCCGTCACTACATCAGGTGTAGAGCGTGCCTCCTTGGCTGTCAGCTGAAATGCTCGGCTCCGAACCACTAGAGTCTCCGACTTGACCTTCCGGCCATCCATAACTCGTGCTGTCGCTAACGTTGGCACCACTGCTGCTACTGTCAACCTGGGACAACTGGCCTTTTGATGGCTCCTCTGATTGCAATGGTAGCAAATCAGGTCTAATGTCTGAATTGCAGAAGCAGGGGCAGTATAATCTCTGCCAAAATGCCCCACCTTGCTGCACTAATAGCAGCCTGAACCCGGCCCAGTGCGACAAACTCCCTCATGTGACCGACCGCATTTCCCATGGCGGTCCCGCCCTGACTGGCCTTTCGGCCTACCATTGGATCCCTTGGGCTTCTTTCCCGAAGCCCTCATCGCCTGCCCCTCAGGGGCCTTCCTCTTCCGTATGTGCTCCAAATCAATCTCTCTCTCACTTGCCTTGGAAATCATGGACTCCAGGGTAGGGCAAGCAGAGAAACTAACATGCTCCCGAATATCAGCCCGTAGCATGTCATGGTATCGGGTCCTCCTCATATCCTCATCCCCCGCATACTTGGGTACCAACAAGGCCCTCTCCCGGAACTTTGCGGTGATCTCCGCCATAGTCTCCGTAGTCTGTCTCATATCCAAGAACTCTCTGGCCAGCTGCTGAAGCTCCACAGCTGGTGCAAACTCAGCCCTGAATCGGTTCACGAAATCTGACCATGACATAGCCTCAATGGCTGGGGCTCCCAACGTATCGCCAATCAACTCCCACCAATCTTTGGCTCTATCCCTCAAACAACCTGCAGCGAAACAGACCTTCGACCCTTCCGGGGAGAAGCTCGTCAGCTACGCAGACTCGATGTTTGCGATCCATCTTCTAGCAGCAATGGGGTCCTTCACCCCATGAAAATCCGGTGCACTACTCCCACGGAAGTCCTTAAAGGACAGTGTACGTGTACCCACCTGGCTAGACGCCAGATCACTCCTAAATGCCTGGAGACGATCCTCCATCAACTCGATAATCCCTTCCTTGATCGAACTGAAAATGATCGGGGTCTCCTCAAGGATACCTCTCGTAATCTAAGACGCGATGAACTCCCATCATCGACATGCTCGGAGCTCGCTCCCGAACCAGATCCTGATCCCCCTGCTCCATGACATGTGACAACCATTCTGAAAATAATAACACAATTGTCAGGATCACATATACACCGAAAGGTCTCACACACTCTCCAACTTTCCAGGTTCCATCTCGACCCTCCTTGAATCGAGTATGGATCCCCTGCTTTCAGTAGTACGGGCCCATACTACCTTCCACATCTATCCGTACTTTCCTCAAGGATTGCCTTGAATTCACCAAGTCCCTTTTCACCGATGCTCTTCTCACTGATCACATCCTAGGTTTCCCTAGGGCACTCTCCGACATACTCCTCGCCATCAGCTGCATTAGGAGTCCTTACCGCGTCCCCCTAACTAGTTTGCGGATACTGCTACATATCCGTTCACTAGTTAGTCGAAGTTGGCCAGAACCCCCATAGCACAAGTAAGCAACATTCTTGCGTTGAGTAACCAAACCAGGCATAACCTACACAGGCCATCCTACAGCTGACTAAGCAGTCCTATCATACAGTTCATACAACATGCATATAAGGCATCCTTCCTAGATCCTTAGCCCTAACTAGCATGCAATTCTTATAATCATATATCAGGCACACAAGGCATCCTCCTAGACCCTTAGTCCTATTCTAGCATGTAGTTTCCTGAATCAAAACCATACAACATAACAAGTATGGGAATCTTGGGGAAAGCTTACATGAGCCCGGCCGGTCGCCCGCATCACACACTTCGTCTTTCTTAAAACTTCCCGTTTTAGATTTTAGAAAACCATTTTCCTTGTAAAAATCTTTTAGTCCCTCGGTTTGAGTCCAGACACCCCCGAGGGTGTGTCCGAATCCCTCAAACCAGGGCTCTGATACCAACTTGTAACATCCCAAAATTCAAGCCCAAAAATTTCATTTTAATTATTTATTTCAGAAAAGCATTCATTAGAAAATACTGTGCCAACACGTCATTTCATAAAACAATGTATCATGTTCGAAACCCACATCATAAACAAATATCATATCAGAGTACAATCCCAGAAAACTTTGTGCGGAAAATCATATGTGTGTGTGATGTCATGCTATGCCGCCGGCTCTTTCCCTTTAGATGAAGTGGTACCTGAAACCAAAAACTGAAACCGTAAGCACAAAGCTTAGTGAGTTCCCCCATCATACCACATACCATACAATACCATCGGTATCTTTCAACCGGTAATTATCATCGGTAGTCATCATCGGTATCTTACAACCGGTAATCATCATCGGTATCTTTCGACCGGTAACTGGGGTCTATTCCACCCCCTACAACTAGCATACAACAACAAGGTATAAGCATACAATCAGACATATCCGAGTACTGAACTACCCTTCGGTCCTAAGGACAACTGTCAGGGGAAAACTATCCCTATCATACACGTAACATATCATACATATATATCTCATAACCAAACACGTATCCATACCAAGATAATTATCACAAAGACAATCATCTTCTAAAATACTCCTACTTGGTGGGCCGGCATTGTGGCCTTAGACCCACCCCTACTGGAAGGTAACTCACCTCAAAAGGTTGGTTGCTGGAAAGCTGATTTGTGAATGTCTAACAGCTGCTCCGGTGATCCCCTGGCTATATTTCTATTAAACACTTAATTAGACATTGATACAATTCCCAGGGTAAAATGACTATTTTACCCCTGACCGATTCCAAACCAAAGTCAAGTCATAGTCAAAGTCAACTTCCAGTTGACCCGGCTCGCCGAGTTGGCTTGCCAACTCGCCGAGTCCATATCCAGTCGATTGTCCTTACTCCCGTCTCTACTCGCCGAGTTAGGCATTGACTCGACGAGTTCACTTCCTAACTGATACTCAATGGTTCTTCATCCGACTCGCCGAGTTGTATGAACAACTCGTCGAGTTAATCTTCATTTGATGAACACGTTCTGTCCTCGACTCGCCGAGTTGATGAACAACTCGTCGAGTTCTATGAAGATTGCCCTGGACTCGCCGAGCACCTTCATGCACTCGCGGAGTTCCATGAACTTTCAGATCAATGGCTTAGCCCAGAACGTTGGGTCACTCCCTGGAGACCCCCTTAAAACCTTTCCACACTCAACTAGTTCCTTTTGACCCTCAACAAAATAGGACAGAACCCCCTAGACTCGCTGAGTCCAAGAATGGATTCGTCGAGTTGGTCATGTCCATACCCTAAATCTTTACTTTTTGATGTACATCCTTTGATCAAAAGATAGATCCAAGCTTCTACAATCAATATAGCACATAAAGTTACAACCTTCACGTGCTTGCATGGGACTTTGAGCTCAAAAGGACATAAAACAAGCTCATATGGCACATGGGACCTTTCATGGGTGCAAAAGCAACCCAAATCTGTCTAGCGACTCCTTTCATGATGTGATTTAGAAGCTTAAACCCCCAACCATGTTTGCAAACATGGTTGGCCACCAAAACTGGCTCATAAAAGCCCTAAACCTCCCTAAAAGGGATCTAACAAACGAATGAGCAAGGTTATAGCCTTTTACCTTCAATGAGCTGAAGAAGGTGCACAAACTCAGGTTCCCTTGATCTCTACTTGCTCCCTCAAGCTTCTCTCCTTCCTTCTTAAGATCACAAGCACCAAAATCCACCAACAAGGCTTAGATTGCTTCAAAAATGGATAGGGTTTCAGTGAGGGGTGTTTGGGAGCATAAAGGAGTGATGGAGGCTGCATAAGGTCGTTTAAATAGGGTGTAAACCCCTGGATTAGGTTTTTTTTGTCCAGACAGTGGCTACTCGCCGAGTCTGGGACCCGACTCGCCGAGTCCACAGCTTAAACTCCGCGTCTCATCCTGCTTCTACTCGGCGAGTCAGTCCTTCGATTCGCCGAGTCCAACGTCAAAATTGAAAATCATTTAATGAATTAAATACAAGAATACGTACCAAGAACCAGGTGCTACAAATCTCCCCCATTTATTTTAGACTTCGTCCTTGAAGTCTGCTGCTCGCTCCTGGAACAGCTCGGGGTAATGCTCCATCATCTCGTCCACCGGCTCCCAAGTTTACTCTGACCCCTTCTGGTGCTGCCATTGCACCTTCACGAGTTCCACTCTTTTCTTTCTCAGATCCTTCGACTTCCGGTCAAGGATCGCTACAGGCCGCTCGATGTAATTTCGGCTGTCATCAACCTGAATGTCCTCCAAGGGTATCACCGCTGAGTCGTCCACCAGACACTTGCGCAGCTGGGAGACATGCAAAATGTTGTGGATCTGACTGAGTTCGGTTGGAAGATCCAGGCGGTACGCCACCTTGTCCACCCGGGCTACAACCCTAAACGGTCCAATAAAACTGGGAGCCAACTTTCCCCGCTTCCTGAATCGGATGATGCCCTTCCAAGGCGACACTTTCAGGAGAACCATATCCCCGACCTGGAACTCGAGGTCTGATCGACGCTTATCGGCATAACTTTTCTGCCGACTCTGAGCAGTCTAAACCTGCTCCGGACCTGCTGAATCATCTCTGTTGTCTTGAGCTCTACTTCGGTGCTCCCCATGACCCTCTGGCCAACCTCGCCCCAGCATATCGGGGTCCTGCACCTCCTCCCATACAACATCTCGATGGGAGGACGGTCGATACTCGCATGATAGCTATTATTATACTAGAATTCCGCCAACGGAAGGTAGGTATCCCAGCTACCTCCGAAGTCTAAAACACATGCCCGCAGCATGTCCTGCAGAGTCTGGATGGTCTGCTCGCTCTGGCCATCCATCTGCTGGTGAAAGGTGGTGCTGATGTGCAGAAGAGTACCCAACTCGTCGGGGAATTTCTTCCAAAACCTAGATGTGAACCGCACATCCCTATCCGAAATCACTGAAACTGGCACTCTGTGCTGCGTCACCACCTCCCTGATATAGATATCGGCCAATTTCTAGGCCGAGATGCTCTCCTGAATCGGGATAAAGTGGGTGCTCTTGGTCAATCGATCGACGATGACCCAAATCAAATCCACTCCCCGCGCGGTCCTGGGAAGCTTGGTGATAAAATCCATTGTGATGTCTTCCCATTTCCATAGCGGAATATCCAACTGCTGCATCTTGCCGTGCGGTCTCTGATTCTCGTCCTTGACCTTCCTGCAGGTCAAGTACCACTCCACGTACCATGCCACATCTCGCTTCATGCAGGGCCACCAATAGTCCAGACGAAAATCCCTATACATCTTCGTCGCCCCGGGATGAATGGAGAACGGGGATTTATGCGCCTCCTCCATCAGGCCAGTCGGACATTGTACCCCTCGGGACACCGGCTCATACGGAAAGCGTTGACAACATCGGCCAACCATCTGTTGCTAGCAATGGGGTCCTTGGCCTCGTGGTAATTTGGAGCTCGAAACGCCCGAAACTCTCTGAATGTCAGTGTACGCGCCCCTACCATGGTCATCATCTCAGTGCGGAAAGCCCCCAACTTCTCATCCAGAAGCTCTAAATCCACTCCTTGAGCTGCTCGACTCCTGAACCTGAGCCTAATCCCTCTCCAGGGCCTGATCCGCCCACTGGTCTCTCGCGCAACGTCACCATAGTGAAAGCATATCGTAACAATAATCAGAATACACATCGCTACCGAGGGATCACACTTGCTACAAGTTCCCTGGTTTTATCTCAGCCCTTCTTGAATCGAGTACAGATCCTCTGCTTTCAGTAGTATGGGCCCGTACTACCTTCCACATCTATCTGTACTTTCCTCAAGAATTGCCTCGACTACACCAAGTCCATTTCACCGCTACTAACTCTGCTCCCAACACTACTCTCATCCTAGGCTTTCCCTAGGGTAACCTCCAACCCGAACCTAGTCCTCAGCTACTGAAGGCATCCTTGTAATGCCAATTAGCCACTACCTGAATACCATCACATGTGACGAGGCTCAGATAATCCTTCAAGTAAAGGAATTTTCCCTACAATGGTTGGACTCAGACAAGAGCTGCGCAATAGGGCCAAATCCAACACTTTGAGATTATTCAACCCTGGTCACATGTGACTTGACGCATTTACCTAATGGCTAACTCCCATCACTCAGAGTCCCACAAAGAACAAAGCAAATAACATTCAGACAAAAAGGGGAATCTAACCAGAACATAGTCAAGCAATTCTATTCACACATCAAGAATCTGTACTAGCATGCGATGCTAAGCTCTTATATTCAGGCATAACCTAAACATGCTATCCTACCACTGTCTAATCGATACTAGCATGCAGTTCATAAACACATATAACAGGCATATAAGGCATCCTCCTAGATCCTTATCCCTAAGTCTAGCATGCTGATCACATAATCATATCATAACATAAACTTGAATGGGTAATTTGGGAGAACTAACTTGAGCTCGGCTGATTGCATGCACCACACCATTTTCTTCTTTTTCCAAAATTATTATCTTTTTCTCGAAGTTCCTTTTTATAAAAATGATTTTCTTTGAAAATTTTCATACCAAATCCTCAGTTTGAGTTCAGACACACCCAAGAGTGTATCTGAATCCCTCAAACCAAGGCTTTGATACCAACTAGTAACGACCCAAAAATCATGACCTAAAATTTTGTTTTTTATTTAATAAATAAACCACAAGTGTCAATCATTCATTCAAAAAATATCACATCAGAGTATCATGTCTAAAACATTATTTTGTTTTATCAGAGTAAACATCCTAGGCTAAAACTCCTTTGGTGTGTGTGTGCCATGCGATCACCCCGAGCTCTTCCCTCCGAAACCGTAAGCACGAAGCTTAGTGAGTTCCCCAACCTAGCATATACCACATACAACCACGTATTGGGCCCCCGCCGCTGCATCAGGACTTGCCCGACATCGGACTAAATCCGACATCGGGCCCCGCCTGGCATCGAGCCCCACTCGGTACAAAGATCTGTTTCTCTTAGGCCCCTCCTGTCTCCGGGCCACGCCCCTGCTCTGCTACTAAGGGGATACGGAACCCTGTCCATACTCTACTAATGGTGAGATATGGGACCTCGCCCACACTCACCTCCCTACCCGACACATACAAGTATTAAATAGACAACAAGTATAAACTATCATGCAACCATTCCTCGGGTGCCCACCCGACATCAGACCTTGATCTGGAATCCCATTCTAGCATACAGTGCCTAGGGCTAACCCCCGGGTCTTCCTACTCATAAACAACATGGGCCGACATTCTGGCCATAGACCCATTCACACAGTGAGGAAACTTACCTTGCACTGCTGAAACCTTGCTGATATCCCTGAAGCTGCTATATGCCAAGTCCCAAACTACTGCTCCTTCGGCTCCCCGAACTATCAATACCACAATAATACTTAGCCCAATACAATAATCCTTCATAGGGTAGAATGACCATTCTACCCCTCCTAGTCCAACTTGATACATGTTCAAGGTCCAACACTAGGTAAGCTTCCCAAGCCCACTAGTGACCCACTAATGGCCCAATTTGCTACATTGGGCCCAATTCCTTAATGGGCCTTACCTTAAGCCCAATTATATTTTACTTGGCCCATATTAATTGACTCCTGATGGCCCACTATGGCCCAAAGGCCTAAAATCCAAAACACAACCCACACCGAGGCCCAATATGCCCAAAGCCCAACTCTGCTGAGTATGCTGGGCGTACTCTAATGTACGCTAAGCGTATTGGCCTGCTAGTGCGTACGCTGGTCATACCTGCACGTACACTCAACATAATCCTTCTGTTAAGACACTTTTCCATTAAGTGCTTGATACTCCACTATAGAGGCTACCAACTCAGATCCAGGTCCTTACTGATGTCTTAAACCATAAAGTCACTAACTTGGTGACTTGCAAATCACCAAACAAGCCCAAACTCAAAAGGTGAGAACATGCTTTCATTCCAAGGGCTAGATCTCATGCATGGACACAAATGAGTCCTAAAGGTTGAAACTTTACTGCTTATGGGACTCATATGACACTAAGGATGGCGACCTTGGACCTAGAAGGCGAGTTGTGACATAAAGGTCAAATCTTGGAACCAAAAAGACCCAAAACTTCCATTAACATAGATCTAAGCATACATAAGGAAAGTTTCAGACTTGATACCTCACAAATGTCCAACAATGGAACCAAAATCTCAGATCTACAACTTCCCTTTCGATCCACCACCTTGCTAATCTCTTCTCTTGTTTTGAAATGGCTTTACAACACCCAAATACTCACTTAATGGCCACCAAAGCTTCAATAACACTCAAGGAGGGTTAGGGTTTCGTGGAGACTGGCTAAGGATGAGATGGGGCTGGCCCCTTTGAGCATATTGTTCCTTTTATAGTGTCACAACCCCAAATTAGGGCTTTAGGAATGCTGAGCATACGCTGGGGGTACGCCTCCGTGCACCCACGACCATGCACCGTATTACACTGGGCGTAAGCCAGCTTACGTTGGGCGTACCCATGCGCCTCTTATTTGCATGCATGGCTCTTGTTGCCAACTTTTCCCATTAAGGGACCATTAATTTCAATAAATTCAAATCATCATAATTCCTTCATTCTAAGTCCGTATCCGACGGACCTTATATCCACGAATAGGCGGCGAGAAGCTCTACACATCTATAAACTTATCTTCACCTCAAAATATTCCGAACGAAGATTCCAAATGCATAAGGAGATCGAACTGCCACTTACCGATATACCCCTGGTTCCAAGGCACAACCCAAACTGTCGGATCACCTCAATCACATCTTTTGTACCTAAATGGGTCTAGATCTATCTTTTGCAAAGGCCCTAAGCCCTACGATAACCCATCTTTAGGTCACGGTCCCGAATTAGGAAAGCAATTCGGAACAGGGCGTTACATGGCTCTTCATCGTAGGGTATGGGTCCCTTATCATG
Source organism: Lactuca serriola (assembly GCF_051521515.1). Lineage (NCBI taxonomy): Eukaryota > Viridiplantae > Streptophyta > Magnoliopsida > Asterales > Asteraceae > Lactuca > Lactuca serriola. The sequence continues at coordinate 203,925,008 of NC_136414.1, read as the reverse complement.
GGTTGTGTGCCAGGTATTGATGGCAGAGGCGCACAAATTTAGGTTCTCTATCCATCCCGGGGAGACGAAGATGTACAGGGATCTTCGTCTTGATTATTGGTGGCCCTGTATGAAGAGAGACATAGCTTGGTTTGTGGAAAGGTGCCTGACCTGTAGGAAGGTCAAGGCTGAGAACCAGAGACCTCACGACAAGGTCCAACCATTGGATATCCCGCTGTGGAAGTGGGAGGATATTACCATGGACTTTATTACGAAGCTTCCCAGGACCGCACGAGGAATGGATTTGATTTGGGTCATCGTGGATCGATTGACGAAGAGCACCCATTTTATTCCGATTCAGGAGAGTATTTCAGCTGAAAAGTTGGCCGATATCTATATTAGGGAAGTAGTGGCGCGACACGGGGTGCCAGTTTCAGTGATTTCAGACAGGGACTTGCGGTTCACTTCCAGGTTTTGGAAGAAGTTTCATGACGAGCTGGGTACTTGACTGCATTTTAGCATTGCCTTTCACCCGCAGAAGGATGGTCAGAGCGAGCGGACCATATCGACTCTGGAGGATATGTTGCGGGTGTGTGTTTTAGACTTTGGAGGTAGTTGGGATACTTACCTTCTGTTGGCTGAGTTCTCCTATAACAATTGCTATGATGCGAGTATCGACTGTCCTCCTTTCGAGATGTTGTATGGGAGGAAGTGCAGGACCCCGATATGTTGGGGAGAGGGTCATGGGGAGTATCAAAGTAGTACTCAAGACTACGGAGAGGATCCTGCAGGTTTGGAGCAGGCTTTAGACTGCTCAGAGTCAGCAGAAAAGTTATGCCGACAAGCGTCAGTCAGACTTGGAGTTTCATGTCGGGGATATGGTGCTCCTGAAGGTGTCGCCATGGAAGGGCGTCATTCGATTCAGGAAGCGGGGCAAGCTGGGCCCTAGGTATATTGGACCCTTCAGGGTTATGTCCCAGGTGGGTAAGGTGGCATATAGACTGGATCTGCCATCCGAAATCAGTCAGATTCATAGCACTTTTCATATCTCCCAATTGCGGAAATGCCTGGTAGACGATTCGACGGTGGTGCCTTTGGAGGATATTGAGGTTAATGACAACCTGAACTACATTGAGCGGCCAGTGGCAATCCTTGACAGGAAGTCAAAAGGATCTGAGGAACAAGAGAGTGGAGCTGGTAAAGGTGCAGTGGCAGCACCGAAAGGGCTCAGAATGGACCTGAGAGCCAGAGGACGAGATGAGGGAGCATTACCCCAAGCTTTTTCGGGATCGAGCATCAGACTTCAAGGAAGAAGTCTAAGATAAGTAGGGGAGATTTGTAACTCCCGATTCCTGGTACATAGTTAATTCAAGCATCTCTTGTGTTTTTCTCTGGGACTCGATGAGTTGGAGGCGCAACTCGTTGAGTAGAGTCGAGATCCGTGGACAATTTAAGTGATCTACTCGACGAGTCAGAAGACTGACTCGGCGAGTAGGTGCTGTTTGGGTAAAACCCTAAATTGAGGGTTTTCACCCTATTTAAACACCTTATCTTAGCCTCCATCGTCCCTTATACTCCCAGAAGACAGCATATCGAAACCCTAGCCGTTTTTGTGTGTTCTATGGCCATTTTGGTGCTTTTTGGTGGGTTGTGAAGCTTGAGAAGAGGAAAGGAGCTTGTGAGACCAAGGGAGAAACAAGAAGATCCCGAGTTTGGAGCACATTTTCAGTTTATTGGAGGTATGAAGCTGAACCTTTGTCTATAGATCTTGATTTTTGGGCCTTTTCCTTCATCTTTCTAAGCCATAGAGAGATTGTATTCAGGATTTAGTGTTGGAAGTCAGTGTATGCCTTAGATCCAGGTCTATTGGGGGGTTTTATGGCACAAAGGTACCCATTTTGTTGCCATTAACACCCCATGCACCTTGGAGGCCATCTTTTATGGCTTTTTGGGCCAAAGACCCCTTGAATGTGTACCAAGTTTGAAACTTTACGTGTAAAATGGACATTAGGAGGCTAGATCTATGGTTTTGGTGTGTTAAGACCCATTTAAATCGACTGTATAGTGTTGTTCAAGGATGGACTCGACGAGTTGTTCTTAGGACTCAACGAGTTGTGGTGTAAGGACCACCAAATCCTTTCTGTGGATGGACCAGTTGTTAGGGAGGAAAGTCTCGTAGATGTTTAGACGTGAAAAGGGACCTGGGAATCATGGGACTCGATGAGTGTATTAACAGACTCGGCGGGTCCAAGGGAATCTCCCAATCTTTGAAGATGGACTCGACGAGTTGGTCATACAATTCAACGAGTCGTAGACTGGACACATTCTTATGAGGGAGATGAACTCGCCGAGTTCAAGGAAGAACTCAGTGAGTTGGATGAAGATGGTCCCGATGGTTTGAATGAAGGAGAAACCGTCGAGTTCTTGCTAGACTTGATGAGTGAAGACGGGGTTGAATCGGGTTAATGGAGTATGGACTCGACGAGTTGGTAGACCAAATCGGTGAGTCAGGGCAACTGGGTGTTGACTTTGACCAATGTTGACTTTGCCTGGTTTTGGTATTGACCCGGGTTAGGGTTGTATGTTCTATTTGATGACTTGAGGGTTGTCGTGTAGGGATTGAGGAGTCGAGGAGAGGTGACCTTCACGCCGAGGACAATTTAGACACTACCCGACATTGAGGTGAGTTACCTTCCAGTAGAAGCGTGTCTAAGGCGCCAAGGCCGACCCATTAGTAATTGTTAGTTGGGATGGTTATCTTTGTGATAATTGTCTGTTCTTTTATTGTTGGATATGTGACTATGCTAGACTATGAGATATGTGAGTATGCTAGTTTGCTAGTTGCCATGTTATATAAGATAGTATCAGTAGAAGGGGACTAGTCCCCGATTCGGTCATTAGGACCAATGGGTAGGTCGGACACCCCATATATGTCTGACAGCATGATTATGATATCATATTATGTGTTAGTAATAGGGGTGAAATAGTCCCCGTGTTCGGTTGAGATAGACTGGAGGGTAGGTCAACACCCCATATTAGCTTGATATGGGTAGCTCAACACCCCATAATGGCTTGACATGGGCAGGTCAGCACCCCAGAATGGCTTGACATGGGTAGGTCAGCACCCCATAATGGCTTGACATGAGTAGGACGGGCACCCCATAATTGCCCAGTAGTACGTATGTTATGCGATTGTATGGTATGTGGTATGATGTGGGAACTCACTAACCTTTGTGCTTACAGTTTCAGTTTTGGTTTCAGGTACCTCTTCGTCCATGGGGAAGGAGCCGGCGGTGTAGCAGCGCATCACACACGTACACATATGATTTCCGCTTAGAGTTTTCTGGGATTGTACATTGATATTTTGTTATTTAAGATGTTTTGGTCTTGAGACATGATATTATGGTTTTATGTATTGACATGATCTTAGCAATGTTTTGTTGAACCATTTTATAAATCACCTAATCAAAATGAAATTTTTGGCCTCGAATTTTGGGATGTTACATCGTCGTGTGCAGTTCATTGACTCGTCGAGTCCTTCCAGACTCAAGAGATCGTGAAAACCCTAGTTGAATCGCTGATTTTCCAGACAACTCGTCGAGTCCATGCGTGTCCAAAAGTCAGGAAAACCCTAACTGACTCGTCGAGTCCATGCAGAAACCAACACCGACTAATCTTCATCGGACTCGTCGAGTTGACCCTGCAACTCGTCGTGTCCCTTCACTCCATTCTTATTCAGACGTTTTTAAGTACCCCACAGCTCCAAAATGCATATCTAACCTCCTAGCGAGTGGTTTCCATGTAAAGTTGCAAACTTTACGTGCATGCATGGTCCTAGATGCCAAAACCAAGTTAAAGGAAAGGTTTAACTCAAAGAAAAGGGTCCAAGCTTGCTAAATCAGATAACTTTATGGCTATAAGGACTTAGAGAAGTCCAGATCTGAAGTTACAACTTCATATCATGACCATTACTCAAAATGGTTCACATGAATGCTAAAATGGCCCTAAACTGAAGCATGGAGAGATCTAGCTAGAGGGAAGTCAAGGTAACGATTTGTTACCTTCAAAATGATGCCAAGATGAAGTAGAGTCTGATCCACAAGATTTTCTTTGCTCCAAGCTCCTTAGACTTCAAGCCTTCTTCACCAAAAACCATTTTCCAAGCTTCTCCATACCCATGGGTTTTATGATCCATGGTTTATGTGGCCCAACTCTTTATGTATCCATACATAAACTTGGTCCAACATGGGTCATAAGCCCAACACATATAAATATAACTAATTATCATAATTAGTCCCCATAGATTTAATTAGTCTCTTTTGATCACTAAATTAATTCCAAATTAATTCTTGTTCGATACCAATTAAAGCATATGATTTCATATTAATATATTATAACTTACCATATATTAATAAACCATAAATAACCTTCTCTCAAAAGTCCATCCTAACAAATTGTCCTGATGATATGCAACCCAAATGGACCATGCTACTTTCGGGTCAAGTACATACCAATAATAGTTATAGGCTTAGACATCTAATCCAACAGTCTCCCACTTGGATAAGTCTAAAAGTATTATTGCAAGTACAACTTCATAGCCCGACTAGCAATCGTAGCTCTTAAAGCCAATGTCGAACTCTGAACAAATCAATGACACGCCCATTAGATAAGGGATCATATATTCCTCCATTATAGATATCATATGGACTGAGACATGGATTATAATCATTCTCTCTGTCCATTTGTTGTTTCCTGATTTCCGATTTATGACGACTGACTAATTGAACAAATCAAATAAGTCCTGGCCCGGCCGAGCACTTCCATTTGTCATCATCAAATCATCGAGGGGCCCACAGATATCGCTTTTATCTCGAAGGTAAAAGGAATGGATAAACTTCGACTCATATGGCTTGTTCTACTACTTGTTGAATCATACACAAAGGCACGTTTTATAACATCGAGTTACCAATGCGTTTTCGTGCAATCAATATATAACCAACTCATAGTAACAACTCATATATCTAGGTTTGAAGAATATAAGATATTATCATCTCATGATCACTCGTGATAAAATCCATGAAGTGATTCCAATGAGCGCGGGTTGAATCCAATACTTAGAACTTATGAGCACTCATGAGTGTTGTAGCACCACCTTGTCCAACATCTTAGACCTCTACAAACCCAACCCATGACAGTCTAGATTCATATCTACTTCCAACATATGACTGACTGTGGATGGTTTGAATAACTCAGTTAATCAGAACAATGACCTAGTTATTCTGGAAGTCAAAACATGCAAAGTGAAACACAATAATAATCGAATCCAATATGGTCTCAGAACTTTTGAATATAAATAAAACACCTTTTATTTATCACCATATGATTACACATTATTCATTATATACTGTTTCAGCTATCAACTTTATTCTTGAATTAAAACAATAGTTGTCCCATGCTCCAAGCATGTACACTATGTTTTTCTAAACACTAGTCATGCCACACACCAAGTATGCATACTATGTTTGTCTATGATATTTACTTTGTGAAATAGATCAACTGAACATAACTCCAATGATTCTCATTTCACAGTCCCAAATCTTACTGCAAATGCAAGAATTCCAAATTCATGTCATTTACTGAAATCTGTTAGATTCTAAGCTTATATGCATTGATCCTCTTGTAATGATTATGCACAAAGTCAGAAAGACTTGACAACAATCATTACAGAGTATTCCAAAGGAGATCAGCTCCTTGGAAACATCCTTCTTGCATTAAGTTTCCTAATCTTTCACAGATTGAATGATTTCTAACTTTGAAACATTTCCATATTACATTTTGACTATCACTTCTGAACAAGAGTTGTCTCCTTACAGATTATGTCAATATGGTCCTTCCAGAATTATCACTATACTTACAACTATCCTTGAGCAACCAATATTTGGTAAACCTTATATTGTCCTCAAAAATTGCTTAATCATTTTAGTCATATCAATTTCTAGACCTTTTTCCCTTCTTCATGCCCCAGGCATTTGGAAAAACTTAGAAAGAGTGAATATAGCACATGTAATCGATCCTATATCCGAAGCATCTGGGACACGATTCATGATGTCTCACATAAAGACTAAACCAGTCTTCTGCTATAATATTTCCATTTCTATTTGCCAAGTTCTCATAACTCAGATTATGAAAAGGGATGTCGTAATCATAATCGAATTTTAGAACGCAAATAATGAACCCACATATAGAATTTCCTTATGTTGAGCCATCCCAACATGAAATTCATATATATTCTTGACTAAATATGATTAAGACCTCAATCTAAGCTTTTAGATTTGAGATGAAGTATAATTTCCTCTCCCTTAATTATAGCAAAACAATTTTTTCAACCCCTGCAACCTCACGAATTGAAACTTTTGTTTTCTATAATTAACATTGCTAACTTGAAATACTTATCATAATTATCATGCTCCAACTAACATGATGATTGTTAGCATAACACTTATGCTCCCACTAGCTTTGACATCTACCCAGAAATCAACTGAACTTCTAGAAATCAATACTTTATTGACTTTCTTACCAAAGTTCAGATTTTCGATACTAGATTGCCTTGATAAGACTTTATCAATATCATACACCTCTCTTAGATAGCTCACATGTGTGTCTAAACAATTATAAAGAGGGATGCCGTAATCATAATGTTTAGACCTTTTGTCATTCCCACAATTGCTATCTACTCAAAATCTACTTAGCGAAAGAGTTTCCTTACCATCATTTTCATGAATCGAATAGAAACCTTATGACACTTAGATTTAATGGTGTATGTGTTCTTATCCATGTGAATTGTCAAAACCATAGTCATAAGACAAGGATAATGATAAATCCAAACTCATACGGATTGAACTTGTGCAATCTTAGCTTCTTGCCACCTGGCAGCTCAAGGGCTTGCCATTGCTTCCAAGTAGTTATGCAAACAATTGAGAACATGTAGAACTCAAATGTATAGCCAACTTAACTGGAATGAGAATAGAAATGTCAGCACGATAGGTTATAAACCTCTACTTGTGTGCTAGCGATGAACTATAGGTTTTATTCTTGATTACTTCTTGAAACCTTTTTCAGGATCTTTTAGACTCCCACTGTCTCCTTGACTTATACGACTTTCTTGCCAAATAGTCAGGAGATAGTGTGGATTCTAATCAAGATGGACAATTAACACAATTAGCCTTAGTTGGTCTTTGTTTTATCCAAAACATCACAACTTACCAATTTCAAATGTACAAGAGTAGAAAACTTTTACTCTTATATTTGACAAGTGTTTTAAACCTTCTTTAAGACATGTCACTCAAGTTACAATCTTAGAGTATAACTCTATGAATTGTTTTGGAATGAAGTATGAATCATCTTCTTGATTTAAGCTCTTCAACAATTCATAACTCCTCTTCTTAACTATCTGAATGTACTTAGAGGAAGAATTGTGATAAGATCTCAAAGTCATTAAGATGACCTTAAAACATGATACTAAAGTAGTCTCCCATCTTTTCAGATTTGAGAAACTTTTATCCTTCTGCCTAATTTGATTCTTGTTATTCGTTCTGTCATACATTGAAAATTTTACAATGTTTCAGAATTATACTTAAGCTTGTAAGTATAATCATATTTACTAAACCTTAGTAAATCATGACAAATAGTCTTATCCATCTTTTGTGGTGGACTTTGACAAGTGCACAAGAAAGTGTACTTGATCCCTTAGTCCTTCTCTTGACTCAAACATCCATGTGAACAAGTAGTTAGTCTTAATTTTTCCAATGCTCGAAAGTTCTCATTCATCATACTATACAACTTGCATGATTCCAAGTTTCGGTCCAATTGAAACTTGGGTGATGAGAATCTTTCCTTATTTGGTAAATTTAGACACTACCACAAATGAACGAATCAAATTCATATTTCCAATATTGCTATAAACACACAAACATCAAGATTTCATGAATGCCATTGCAAGGAGATAAAAATAAAGTAAAACAAACTTTTATTTATTTTAAAATGCAGAAAAAACTTTTTCCTTACAATGTAACTTGAAATGAAAACTATGTTATTACTTGTTTCCTAGCAATCTATCATAACTCCTAAGAGTAGCTCAAGAATCCGATCTTCAATTAAGCCATAGAAATCCATCTTCGCGATCAGATTCAACATACTCGTTCTTTGAGTTTCCTTCACCTTTCCTTTGATTCTTAAACATCAACATGTGACCCAGTCACATCTTGTAATAAGAATCTCAGAATAGAAACTTAACCGAGTTAGATAGTGGACCTTACCTGAAATAGAGTCAAACTTATTGACTTTACTAGCCTTATGATCTTTCATGTAAAATTGACAACTTCGCAACCAATACCCTTTCCTTTTGGCAATAGGACCATATGGATCCTTAGGTAATAGTACATGGGACTATCTTAGACTTAGCCTTTCTCTTTACCATTTGGTCAACCGAGTTGACTATGGCCGATCCCTTTCCATTGGGAAGAGAATGCTTTTCTGGATTTCCTGTGTCACTATTGTCCCTGTCCATAAAGTTTTGGGAAGTTGATCTCCTAATCAAATTTGCTTTACTAGTACACTAAATCATTTCTGATTTAGCAGCACAAAGCAAATAGATAAGATCATTAAGGGTCTTGTCATAGTCTGTTTCATAGGAGTCCCAAGGAACTCACTATGTGACTTAGAAAGTGATTGAACCACTAACTTTCTTAAGACTTTGACACCCAACTCTCCCGACTTGTCAGTATGTGACTTCGTCTCCAAGATGTGATCACACCTAGACCTTGCCTTGCCAATAGGGCTTGAGTGACCTTGAACTTGTGGGTTAGGGAGAATAATTGGAGGAGGTGGAGGAAGTGAAGTTCCAAGATATTTGGGAAGATCATAGATGTCTGAACTAGACATCTTTTGGGAGATAATCAAGATAGTTGATTTAAAGTCCTTAATATAAAACCCAATATGAAATATTAAGGCTAGGACCCAAAAAACTATTTTATAACTTGGAAGAGGGATGCCGTAATCCAAGCTATAGAATATTTGAAGGTAGGTGAATGAAGATTCACCAATTTCCACCATGAAAAACGAAATAATTTATTAGGTTTTAATTGGATTTAAAACTCCTAGATCTTTAGAGATTCATTGAACTTTTCAGTGGCATGTTTCAATCTCGAGTGTGCCCTTCAGGTTTTGTGACTGGGATGCCGAGGATCACAAAACAAGGTGTGAAGTAACCATGCAAATTACTTGGAACCCTTAAGTGTTTACCCCTCAATCGATGTGCCGGTTAACCACACATGCTCCATCGATACTATGATAAACATTAAGTTACCCTTTGCCCACCTTGTTAAATACGAGTTAGTGTGCCGATTAACCACACACGCTCCACTAACCAACTTAAACAAAGTGGAAAGTGTAATTTCATGGATTAGCACTTTATTCACAGTTTCCTAAGTAACTAAGATTGGGTATTTATAAAAGGTTTAGTTACTTAGTATTTATCATTAATACTTTTAATGAAGGGAGAATTATAGTCATTGTCCTACCAGTTCGGCTAACGACCCTCCACCGGTCAAGGAAGCGGTGGGTGAGAGTGGACACCCATTAAACTGTCATTTTATAGTCAGTAACCTTATACCCCCTTATAGACCGGCTTCGTGAATGATGCCTGCTAACGGTAAGACTGACTTTACTCTTATACATATATATATATATATATATATATATATATATATATTATTAACTTATAATATTATAAAGTAAAAGGGTTGAATTTTAACTTTTAAAATTCTAAGGTCTAGTTTGGAATTAAAGTATACATGGGGGGTAACTTTACAAATTCCAAAACTTGAGGATAAGTTTTGAAACCTTTCAAAACTCTTGGCTTTCTCATAACTTGTGAGTTTAATTAAGGTTTAATGAAAAAAAATCAAGTTCCATAACTTGAGGACAAGTTATGGAAGACATTAAATCATTTAATGATGACATTAAAAATAGAGACTCTTCTATTTTCATAACCTATGAGACTTAATGACACTTTAAAAAGAAAAACTCTCCACTTTCCATAACTTGTGGACAAGTTATGGAGTTCATAAAAACCATTAAGATCAAATATTCCAATTAACACAATAAGCAAATAATTTTTCTATGATCTAGATTAAACTCATAAGTAAAGATAATTCACATCAACAATTTTCAAGAAATTAGATAATCATATAAACTGATACAAATCTTGAAACATTGACAATTATCCTTTGAAGACTCTTGGACTTCATAACCTAAAGAGTTAATAAATGAGACATTTCACATCCATAACTTATGGAAGTTTCAAAACTCTTAAGATCATAACATTAAAAAAAACTTTTGAGTTCCAAAATTTTATGACAAAATTTGTAACTCCTTAAAACCACTTAGATCAAAATTTTAAAACAAATAAAATAATCATATCATTCTATCTTTTAATAAATTGACCTAATTCAACTCTTGTAGTAAAGTGACTCAAATTTTACAAATAATTAGTTTTTCATAAAATCAAGTAATTATCATAAAATTTGACAAACTTCACGTTTTTTTTTCTTTTTTTTCATCAACTTGAAAAAAAATACATTTGCATCAAATATAATAGAAAACAACCCATGACTCTGATACTACTGTTGGGTTTTGGTATAATACAACATCCTATGGTGCACATACAACCCTAAATACCTTGGATCTATGTTTTCACTAATTATACACGCAAATGGTTTCCAAGGCATTAAACCTATAACTAGCATGCATTTGACATAAACCATATAACATACTAGTTAGGGAAACATACATTTTATGTGGCTTGAAGTCTTGATGTATTTGGCCTTAAGAGCTTAGCACCAATAGTATGAAATGCCTCAAATGGAATCACAACACACCTAGGACAAAGGTGGCACTTGAGAGAGAATTCCATGCACCAAAACACCTTCATATTTCTCCAAGAAAAGAAGTGGTAATTTTGGCTATGGAGTAACCTTTTTATATGTAGAATTCCAAGGGTCATGATCCATGGTTCATGTGGCCCAACTCTTTATGTATCCATACATAAACTTGGTCCAACATGGGTCATAAGCCCAACACATATAAATATAACTAATTATCATAATTAGTCCCCATAGATTTAATTAGTCTCTTTTGATCACTAAATTAATTCCAAATTAATTCTTGATTGATACTAATTAAAACATATGATTTCATATTAATATATTATAACTTATAATATATTAATAAAACATAAATAACCTTCTCTCAAAAGTCCATCCTAACAAATTGTCCTGATGATATGCAACCCAAATGGACCATGCTACTCTCGGGTCAAGTACATACCAATAATAGTTATAGGCTTAGACATCTAATCCAACAACTTATGTGCTGGATTCTTATACCTCCCTTCTCGCGTAGATTTAATGGCTGGATTTCACCTTCCCGGAGACCTATAATATCCCAACCACGGCAATGCAGGATGGCTAGAAGATGAACCTGAAGATGATCACCCAATTCCTTTGGATGATCATGAAGCTGAAGGCTTTTCTGATGGTTCTGACTCAGAGCCAGAAGTCAACAACCTGCCCCCAGCTGATCAAAACCCTGACCCTCGTCCAACATTTCAAGGACCCACACCTCTATGGGCAACAAAATTGAATATATGGAGCCATGAACAGGGTCAACCCATTTCCTACAATGGAGACAGAAGTTTCTACAACCTCACTAATGAAGGTTATGCTGACAGAGTCCTACCCATCATGGTTCGTAGGATTTCTCGGAACACGATACTGGGTCAATCATCTATCAATTGAGTCTTGGAGATTGACGCCAACACTGGTCTTAACACTGTCTGCATTCGCCAACTAGAGTCTGCTCATGAAAGGACTCTGGTTCACAATGCAACTCTTCAGAGGGAACTCACTGAAACGCGAGTTGAAGTCAGAGAACTTCGAGCTCAACAAGCTAGGGCTGATAGGCGTATGAGGGACATAGAACATCTACTGTCAGGATCAAGGACTCACTCTGGTAGTTCTCGTCGCAGATAGATCCTCATCAACTTCTATCTTTTGGATATAACCTAGTTATGTAGAACTCTTGTCTAATTCTCTATCGTTGTAAATCGTAGGCCTGTTAGGTCTTGGTTAGGTCGTAATTCTGTCAAAAATTTCCCATTTTGGTTGATGTAAGGCCTATTTCTGTTGGCCGTTTTTTCCCGAACTTGTTACATCTGTAATTCCAGTAATATCGACAGGTACCTAATCTTTTGGGAATTATTATCCAAATGTGATCATCTATTAGTTATGGATTTCCATTCAATCGTATCGTTTGGGCTATGAAGTGTTATCTATTGAGTCATTTTCATCAAATCTTCCATTGAAATCTTATCAATGTTTTCATCTTCATAAACTATAGATCAAAGATGCCGCCTCGCAGAAATCCGAGGAGAAACCTCAATAACGAAACACCACCTCCTCCACCTCCTCAACCACCTACTCCTCAGTTCGACACGACAACCTTAAATGATGATATAGCTGCAGCAGTGGCTACAGCCATGGCTCAGTATCATTCATCTGGTTCCACTAGAGGAGAAACCCCTGTTCAGTCTATCCAGGTTAAAGCTCCTGTGTGCTCGAGAGAGTGCTCCTATAAGGACCTCACGAACTGCAAGCCATTATCCTTCAAGGGGACTGGCGGAGTCATTGCCCTCTCGCAATGGTTCGAGAAAACCGAATCGGTTTTCGAAATCTGCTCTTGTTCTGAGGAGAGCAAGGTGAAGTTCTGTGACAACTCGAAATTTTCATTCGGTCAAACCCTAGCAATCAATCACTTCATATTATAAATCAAGTTCACTTTTACTTGTTTTTGGAAAAAATAAGTTCATTTGATTATTTTAATATTATTTTTAAACGAACGGGTGAAAAAGTGCCGTCTCGGGTTTTGAATTTTAAAAACCGCAAACACCTCGCGTCTTAGAAGTTCCCGGCCAAACTATACTGTTTGGGTCGAAAAATCATCCCAAAATCCATAAACTCATGCTTATCCATGAGTTTACTCCCTAAGTCTAGTTATAATGTGTTTACTCCCCAAAAGAGTAAACTCCAAAAGAGTAAACTCAAGAAAACCTCTCAAGTAGCAAACTAGAAACAATTCAAGATCTTCAAACTTGTAAGTGTTGTAGACATTCCGAGTTGATACAACACTTAATCTAGTGTTTGTGCATCTATTCATCCATTCATTTTTGTGTTTTGATTAGATTTCCAAAAACACCAAGAACACACACTAAGTGTTCTTGGACTTTTAGCTAAATCCAAGCTTCCTTATAGTAAGTACTTCCATCCTTGAGTCTTATTAACCTTTTATTACATATTAACATCAAAGAAAAGTCCCAAGAACACCAAGATCAAGATCAAGGTGTTCACGGTTTTGGGAGGCTCCCAAAATCGTAAACACCATTTATGGTGCAAAGTGGTGCCTTAAGGTGCCTAGATGCTTCACCATGCCTTAGGGACTTGTCTAGCTTCATCCTTGATGAGTTTATCACACAAAATGCACCAAATACTTACATTTTTATGTGTTTACGGTTTGGGGAGCTCCCAAAACCATAAACACCCCAAAAAGTGCATAAAGGTCCCATAAATGTCCCATAGTTGTTCCTTATGTCTAAATCCAACCTAGACTAGTGCCATGATTGAGCTAAGGACTTGAAAACCCCAAAATACCAAACTTATGAGTTTAAGGTAGTAAAATCATGAGTTTAAGGTAGTAAAATCATGATTTTAAGGTAGTAAACTCATGGAGAAATGGTCCTTAGACCGTAAACTCCATTTAGGAGTGTTTTGATGCCACACAACACTTCCTAAGGCTTAATCATGAAGTAGGAATGCTTGGAATCGCTTAGTAGTCTTCAAAACAACAAATGGTCATAAAGTGTAGAGTTTATGACCGTAAACCCTTGAGTTTACAGCCGTGAACTCCTTGGGTAATGGTCATGAAAACCGTAAACTCCAAGGGAGTTTACCCTTGAACCCCAAACACACTAGCCTTTCCCTACAACATTTAGATGCAACCTTTGAGACTTATAACACTTGTATAAGGTGTTTAGCATGTCCTAGAGTGTCTTAACTTTGTTTATTAGTTGTTTAAAGACTAATTGTTTATATACATATGCGCTCATATGTAATTAGGATCTTTGTGCGTGTCTAAGTCTTCACTTGACACCAAGCACTTATCCGACACTTCCTTCCGATCCACTTGCAACAGGTGAGTTCATACCCCTTAATCAATGTTTTAAATGATTTTAAATGCTTTAATGGGGGGGGGGGGGAGGAATACAGGTACAAAAAAACATGTTATTATATCAATCATATGTATTTATAACTGTGTTTTCATTCAGCAGATTTCACATAACACAAAATGTGATGCATGAAATGGTTTTATATCTTAAAAATACCTTGATAGCAAAAGTATTACATTTGAAATGTTTATTAAAATGGCATCAAGTCATTGCTAATTATTGTTCAAAACTCATAGATGTTTTACAAAACCATTTTTACCTTCTTGAACATAACTATACTTATACACTTATGTTCTTATATATGTATTGATGTTATAGTTTTCATCCTTCATTCAGTTTCCCACACTCTTGTGTAGCAAGGGTGTATAAACCTACTTGAACAACCAATTACCTTCCAGTTACTATCATAGGGATAGTTAAAAGATACACAACATTATTCCTATTACAAGGAATTACATCAGAGTCATTTCATTCATGAGTCTACACTATACATTACATGAGTACCTTACATGAATACATTACATGAGCACCTTACATGAATACATTACATGAGCACCTTACATGAATACATTACATGAGCACCTTACATGAATACATTACATGAGCACCTTACATGAATACATTACATGAGCACCTTACATGAATACATTACATGAGCACCTTACATGAATACATTACATGAGTACTTTTACGTAGATACATCTTCCTGTATACATTTACATGGATACTTGTACCTCGATTAATTAGGATGATTTATTAGTACCTTCTGTGTAAATTGTCCTGCCTATCCTAGTTCAACAGGATATCTAGACGGGACTAACCATTTCGAAGCCCAGCTGATTAGCACCAGTGGTTGGTGAACATCTACGGATGCCTACAGTTATTACTTATATTAGAATACAGTTACGGGACTAACCATTCCTCGAGCCTACTGTTCGCTACAGAGGTTGATGAACATCTACGGATGCCTATGGTTAATACTTATATTAGGGAATCGATTACAGGACTAACCCTTCCTCCCCCCTGCTGTAGCCACAGAGGACAATTGAACAATCTTCGGATGTTCATTAGGTTATACATTTCGCTAACCGCGATGTCGTGTTAGTACTAGTACCAAAGGATAACACTTACATTAGTATAGTTTCCTATTTACTTTATTTTGTGATACATTAACATAAACGATGGAAATAAGGGATTTTCTAGGGTTTTCATACTTATATCATTTGTTTCATTTAAAGATTTACCAGGCATTCATAACAGTTTTATAAAACAAGACAATGACACTTAAATACTTACGAATTCACTAGCTTTGGGCTGATACTTTCTTTCAAAATAACTTGTATTCTCAGGTCACCAGTTAGACAGGTACGATGGCCAGGTTTTGAGAAGATGGAGCACAGACAAGACTTGTCTTATTTTGATTATTCATTTTATTGTTGTACATTATGAAAGAACACACATGTATTAAAACTTTACTTTTAATGCAATGGATGATGTTGTTGCTTGTTTACTACTTTACACTGTTATGATACTTCACATGACGTCCTCCACCCCAGAACGTTTCCGCCATTCTTGGTTTTAGGGTGTGACAAGTTTGCTGCTTGCACCTTCGAAACTAAAGCCCTAACATGGTGGAATGGCCATGTTAAGTCACTATCTATTATAGTGGCTAATGCGATGGGCTGGGAAACTTTGAAAGACCTCATGATTGAGGTGTACTCCCCGAGGGGCGAGATCCAAAAGCTGGAGGAAGAGCTATGGAGCCTAACCATGAAGGGCTCCAACGTAGTCGCCTACACCGCCAGATTCTATGAACTGGTGGCCCTCTGCCCCAACATGATTCCTTTAGAGGGAAAGAAGATCGAGAGATACATATGGGGACTGGTGCCCCCATACCAGGGAAATGTTTTGGCATCACACCCCACTACATTTGATAGTGCCAAGCGATTGGCACAGTGGCTCATAGACCATGGGGTTCGTACCCCGGCCACAACAACTACCCTGGCCATCTCAGAACCTGCAAGAACCGCTGACTCTAAGCGGAAGTTTTGGGATGACAAGAAGAAGACTAAGGCTGCCAAGAAGAGGCAGGTCGTGGCAGTGCATCCTGCGATAGCACCTGCCGCTGCTGCTCCGGTAAAGCAGTACGCTGGAAGTTTGCCCAAGTGCAACAAGTGCAACTTCCATCACGTCGGCGCCTTCCGGGAGATGCAGTGTCTGAACTGCAACGGGAAGGGGCACACAGCCCGTTTCTGTAAAGTTCCAGCAAAGCCAATCAACCAAGTCCCCGGTGCTGGAGTGGGCCAAACTTGCTACGGATGTGGTGAGGTAGGCCACTTCAAGAGAAACTGCCCGAAGGCAGGGTTTGCCGGTGGAGAGGCAAGAGTTCTGGCCATAGGCCATGAGGAAGCGGTTGCCGACCCCATAGTGGTCACTGGTACATTCCTCCTCGATAACTCTTATGCATGCATTCTATTTGATAGTGGAGTTGAGAGGAGTTTCGTGAACCAAAGATTTGCTTATTTACTTAAGCAAAAATCACGAGCACTTAATGAACCGTTCACTGTAGAAATGGCTAATGGAAAGATAGAGAGCATAGGGTGTACCCTAACATTAGATAACCATTCATTTTCTATCGATCTCATGCCGGTCTCAATTAAAAGTTTGGACGTCATTATCGGCAAGGATTGGTTGAGTCTTCATCGTGCCGATATCATGTGTTACGAAAAGGATGTTCGCCTTAATCTGTTGTCTGGCAAAACCTTAGTAGTTTATGGTGACAAACCCGACACGAACCTTTGTATCATCTCGAGCATCCAAGCACATAAATTCTTGCGGAAGGAATGTCGTGCATTCCTTGCTCATGTGGTCGATGTGAGCCAAGAAACGAAAGACATTCATAACATTCCATTAGTACGCGACTTTCTTGACATCTTTCCAGAAGAACTCCTTGGATTACCTCCGCAACGTCAAGTCGAGTTCCGAATCGACTTAGTTCCAGGGGCTACCCCCATAGCCAAATCGCCCTATCGTGTAGCTCCTGCAGATATGCAAGAACTGTTCGGTCAACTTAACGAACTGATCAGCAAGGGCTTTATAAGATCAAGCTTCTCACCCTGGGGAGCTCCAGTCTTGTTCGTCAAAAAGAAAGACGGATCGTTTCGTATGTACATCGACTACAGGGAGCTTAACAAGCTGACGGTCAAAAATCGTTATCCGTTGCCTCGTATTGATGATTTATTTGACCAACTTCAAGGGGAGAACTTCTTTTCGAAAATCGACTTGAGATCCGGATATCACCAACTACGAGTGCTAGGGGAGGATGTTCCAAAGACATCGTTCCGAACTCGTTATGGGCACTACGAATTCGTAGTGATGCCGTTCGAATTGACAAACGCGCCCGCTGTATTCATGGACTTAATCAATAGGGTGTGTCATCCTTACTTGGATCAGTTCGTCATCGTATTCATCGATGACATACATATCTACTCTCTTAGTAAGGAGGAGCATAGTCAACATCTGCGACAAGTCCTCGAAACATTACGTTCGGAGAAGCTCTACGCGAAGTTCTCGGAATGCGAATTTTGGATTTGATGAGTCGAATTCTTAGGGCACGTGGTTAGCGAAGAGGGTATACACGTGGACCCTTTCAAAATCAAGGCCATTGAGAACTGGTCAGCACCGAAGATGCCTATGGAAATTCGTCAATTTCTAGGCCTCGCTGGCTACTATCGTAGGTTCATTTAGAACTTCTCCCGCATAGCGAACCCTCTTACAACACTGACCCAGAAGGGCGTGGCCTTTGACTGGGGAGAGAAGTAGGAGAGAGCGTTCCAAACGCTCAAACGAGCCTTGTGCACCGCACCAATACTATCCCTTACCGAAGGAATAGAAGACTTCGTTGTCTATTGTGATGCGTCGAATCAAGGGATCGGATGTGTTATGATGCAGCGAGGTAAGGTCATCGCCTATGCCTCGAGACAGCTAAAGACACATGAGGTCAATTACACGACCCACGATCTTGAACTAGGAGCAGTTGTGTTTGCTCTGAAGATCTGGAGACATTACTTGTACGGAACGAAAATCACTATCTTTACAGACCACAAGAGCTTACAACACATATTCGATCAGAAGGAGCTCAACATGAGACAACGACGGTGGGTCGAGCTACTCAGTGATTACGAATGCGAAATTCGTTATCATCCAGGTAAAGCCAATGTAGTAGCTGACGCCCTGAGTCGGAAGGAATATTCTAGTCGTAGAGTCAAATCATTGAATATGACTATCCATTCACACTTGTCCACAAAAATTAAGGCAGCTCAGCTTGATGCTTTGAAGCCTGAAAATGTGGCGGGTGAATCCCTAAGAGGGATGGATAAGAACTTGGAGGTTAAGGGTGGCGGAGCTTATTATTTCATGGATCGGATCTGGACCACGAAACTCGGTGGTTTCAGAGACTTGGTCATGAACGTGGCGCACAACACTCGTTATTCCGTGCACCCGGATTAGATAAGATGTATCTGGATCTCAAAAAGCTATACTGGTGGCCTAACATGAAAGTAGAGATTGCTACCTGTGTGAGTAAATGCCTTACTTGCACAAAGGTCAAGGTCGAATACCAGAAACCCTCCGGTCTACTACAACAACCTAAGATACCGGAATGGAAGTGGGAGCGGATAACTATGGATTTCATAACCAAGTTGCCCAAGACGACGGGTGGACTTGATACCATATGGATCATCGTCGATAGATTGACCAAGTCTGCACACTTCCTGCCGATCAAAGAAACAGACAAGATGGAGAAACTTACGAGAACTTACATTAGGGAGATTGTAAGACTGCACGGTGTTCCCTTATCCATTATCTTGGACAGAGATAGTAGATTCACTTCGAGGTTCTGGCAGTCGTTACAAAGTTCCCTAGGAACTAGGCTGGACATGAGTACAGCCTACCATCCACAGACCGACGGGAAAAGTGAGAGAATTATCCAAACCATGGAAGATATGTTGCGAGCCTGTGTGATAGACTTCGGGAAAGCATGGGAAACTCATTTACCCCTTGTCGAATTTTCCTACAACAACAGTTATCACACGAGCATAAAGGCTGCTCCATTCGAGGCCCTCTATGGCCGAAAGTGCAGATCTCCTTTGTGCTGGGCTGAGGTGGGTGATACCCAGTTAGCTAAAGGACGAATTCCTGAAAGCACTCTCACAGGTCCGGAGATCATACGTGAAACAACAGAGAAGATCGTTCAGATCCGTGAACGATTGAAAGCCTCCAGAGACCGACAGAAAAGCTACGCTGACAAGCGAAGGAAACCGTTGGAATTCCAGGTGGGCGACCGTGTTCTATTGAAGGACTCACCCTGAAAGGGCTTGATACGCTTCGGAAATCATGGAAAGCTAAATCCAAGGTACATTGGGCCTTTCGAGATTCTCGCAAGAATCGGCCCTGTAGCTTACAAACTTAACGTACCGCGCAAACTCAGTAACATACATTATACCTTCCACGTATCGAACTTGAAAAAGTGTCTGTCCGACGAGACTCTTTTTATTCCACTCGACGAGATCGAGATCAACGAGAGCCTCAACTTCGTGGAGGAACCAGTAGAGATCATGGACCGAGAGGTCAAGAAAACGAAACAAAGCCGCATCCCGATAGTGAAGGTTCGCTGGAACGCCAAGCGAGGAACGAAATTCACTTAGGAGCGTCAGGATCAGATGAAACTGAAATATCCTCATCTTTTTGCTTAGTTATTTGTAACTACTTTATTTTCTTAGACTTTAATTTCGGGACGAAATTCCCTTTAACAGGGGGATGATGTGACAACCCGAAATTTTCATTCGGTCAAACCCTAAAAGTCAATCACTTCATATTATAAGTCAAGTTCACTTTTATTTGTTTTTAGGAAATTAAAGTTTGTTTGAGTATTTTAATAATTAACCTTTAAACGAACGGGTGAACGGATGTGCCGTCTCGGGTCTTGAAATTTCTAAACCGCGAATACCACGTAGCTTAGATTTTCACGGCCAAACTTTTATGTTTGGGCCGTAAACTCCCCTAAAAACCGTAAACTCATTCCTTAAGCATGAGTTTACTCCCTGAACTCATCACTTTTCATTTTCACCCTAAAGAGTAAACTCCAAAACACTCTCAACTATCATCCCGGTTTTCGCCCGATTTCCCGAAAACGTAAGTACTTCTTGGCTTGATTTGTTGATGTATCATAACTACTAGTGATTATACATCTTTTCATCCATCCATTTTTGTTTTTTGATTAGATATCCAAAACACCAAGAACACCAACAACACACACTAGTGTTCTTGGACTTTTAGTTCTTTACAAGCTTCCACAAAGTAAGTACTTCTATCCTAGAGTCATTTAAAGCTCGCTATACATCTTAATATCAAGGAAATGTCCCAAGAACACCAAGAACAAGGTGTTCACAACCTAGACACCCTAAAGCACCCATTGGCACTATACTTGGTGTTCACGGTTTTGGGAGGCTCCCAAAACCGTAAACACCAAGTATAGCGCCAAAGGGTGTCTAGGTGCTTCACAATGCCTTAGGGACTTGTCTAGATCATTCCTTGAAGTGTTTATCACATAAAAGAACAAGAAAACACTCATTTATATGTGTTTACGGTTTGGGGATCTCCCAAAACCGTAAACACCCCAAAAGGTGTATAAATGTCCCATGTTTATTCCTTATGCCTAGAATCTAACCTAGACTATTACCATGATGAGCTAAGGACTTGAAAACCACCAAATACCATAAACCTTAGGAGTTTACAGTAGTAAACTCAAAGGAAAATGGTAATAGGACCGTAAACTCCATTTAGGAGTGAAATGGTGCCCTAATTCCTTCCATGGTCACATACATCAAGTAGAAAAGCTTCTAGGAACTCTTAAAGCTTCAAACAACAAATGGTCACAAAGGGGGTGAGCTTACGACTATATACCCTTTTGCTAGTGACCATAAAACCGTAGACTCCCTAATGGAGTGTTCCTTGAACCCCAAAGGACACTAGCCTTTCCCTACAACACTTAGATGCAATCCTTGAGATTTGTAGCACTTGTATAAGGTGTTTAGCATGTCCTAGGGTGTCTTGAATTTGTTTATTAGTTGTTTAAACACTAATTGGATACATATATGTGATATTATATGTTAACTAGGATCATAGAGTGTGTTCAAGACTTCACTTGACACCTAGCAATCGTACATCTTCACTTCATCCATACCACTCACTACCAGTGAGTTCATACCTCTTAATCAATGGTTTAAATGTTTTTAAATGCTTTATGGGGGGAATACAAGTTGAATACTTATAGTTATTACATCAACCACATGTGATTAATAACTACAAAACCATTGATTTTCTTATTGTTCAAACTCTTTTGCTTCAAACTGTTTTACAAATTCTTATACTTATCAAATACATTTACTTAAGCTTTGTTATACTTATTATCAAATGCATGCCTATGTATGTATAGTTATATAAGCAATGTTTAGAAGGATTAGGAAGGCCAGCTCGCTTTATTTCCTTTTCCCCGATGGGATGTGGTCTGGTAAGGTATCGGGTATCTGTTCGAAGGTCATTTAAATATTAGTTATATATCATGTGTACATATATAGTTATAAAGGTTCTTCCAGTCCATTCAATACCTTGGGTAGCAAGGGTATACTTCCATGTTCATACGTACCAGTTACATCACTAGTAAGTTACCATAGGGTAGCACAGGAGGATACTAATACTGATAGGATATAATAACAAACGTGAAGATCGATTAGATCTTTGTAACAGGTATTGCGATGAACACAAAACAATAAATAAGACAAGAGTGGATCAAAATATGTCGAATGATTAGATCAAACAATCCTCAGCAGAGCTCTACTAAGAACTTCCGCTGTAGAGGATTTAGGGTTACAAGAACGATAATAATAAACTTCTGAATAATGCTATGATCGTTCTATTCTATCGTTTTTTCTAAGATGCATGCAAGCACCTATATTTATATTCAACCCTACTAAACTCACGGATGGACAGGCCCATACCGGAGATACAGAAATGGATTAGTTAACGAGCCCAATAGACGCAACATATTATACAAAACACGACCCAACAATCTCCCCCTTTGCGTCAAATTGGAGCGAGACTACTTCTTCTTCTTGCTTGGGCCAGCAGCGGGAACTTTCTTCGTAGTATCAAACAGATGAGAGATTAGCGCGAGAATAGTCTGTCTAAACCGAATGTACCATTGAATCATGTCATCGAAGTACTTGACATCATCCGCTGTGTTCTACTTGCATCTGTGGATGATCCCCAAAACATGCTCTAAACAAGAGTGGTGTAGAGGTGTTTGTCAGCCAAGGCGAAAAGACATTTCTGTCCTTCGTTCCTGGTGAACATGACCAAATTCCTTCTCGAGTCAGTTTTACGCATCTGCATTTGGTTGTGATCACTGGCAGAGCCAACAGGAGATATTGTTGGTTTCTTCTTAAATACACTTGCAATCTCCTGATCCATCAGTGCAACTTCCATGATGTAGCACACGAGCATCCTCTTGAAATGGTCGATGATCGGACCGTATTCAGATTCGTTGGTGAGTAAGATGTTGTGCAAGATAATCCAATCATGGGGATTAAGGTTGGGAAGATCTGCAAGGGAAATAGCATGTTCGGTTTTGGCAGATCCCCGAAGTACCTTGAACCGAATGTTGATGAAGTTCCCTTCACTATACGGCTTCAAGACCCGAACGTTGACAATTTTCTGAGCGCTCCAAGTCTGATACTGAGGTTGAGCAGCCTTCAGATAAAAATTGATTAAGTCCCGATCAACCTGTGGATGAGGATGAGGGAACTCTGCAATGTTGGAGAAGGCATCAAAGATGAACGCCTTTCGGGTCAGTGGCATGTCGAACTGTGAGTCGACAGTGTTGGAACAATCAAGAGAGATTACAGGTTCTAGCCACAAGATACTCAGTGTGTCAATCACTTCTTTTCTCATCCTCTCGAGAGTCCAGGCAGGAAAAAGAGTTTTCTTACTCTCAAGAAGGTCGTGGGATTCCTTCTGTTTTCGTTCTGCTTCTTCAGCCTCTCTAGCCACACGAGCACTGATATTAGCCTCATCGTTTCGACTTTTTTGCTTCAATAATTCATCGATTGTCTCTTTATCTTCATCTTCATCCTCCTCAGCAATCTTTTTGCCTTTGTCTTTCACACCAGAACCAGAGGCTTGGCCTACTGGAGGAGGTTCGGTTGTGTGAGTTGCCTTTGAGGTAGGAGATGGTTGAGACATTGATTCCTTCTCTCCCCCTTGTTTCGGAATGGACACGAAATCAAGTAGCCCTTCGAGTTTGCTGAGCAGGGCAAGGGCGGGAGCGAGCTTCTCTGCAAGGTCACGCCTCACAGTATAGTTAAGAATAGGATCATGTGCTTCGAGGATGTTAGAGATGGCAGAGTGGACATCCGAAACACACGACTTTATCACCTCCCTTTCGGACTGAAGATAGTCAATCTCCTGTTGAGAGTTGGAGAGTTGAACGCTCTTGACCTTCAGAGCAGTGGTCTTCCTGGCAAGAACATCCATAAGAGAGTTCTCGGCAGCCAAATCTTCTTGTAGCTTCGAGAGACGCTCGTCAATGGTTGTGTGAAAGGTTGAGTTGTCGTCTGAAAGCATTTGACGAAAAGAAGCGAATGACTTCAACTCAGTTGCGACTGATGTTGCTAGCTGATGGAAAATCGGTGCCAGCGTAGTCTTGGCGGCATTTGCACTCTCCTGTAAAGACTTTAACAGGGAAGAGGCATCAGAAAAAAGTTTATCGACTTTTTTGGTCGCTGCCTGATAGGCTTTTGTTGAGGCATCTATGGCTGAGGTTGTAGAAGCAATGGAATCTTGCTGAGCTTTAGAGAAGGCGTCAACAATATTCTGAATTGCATCTTCAGAAAGGGATGACTGAGAAGTGGAAGAGGAGGCGATGAGCAAGTCAACCTTGTCATGGAGCTCCTTGAGATGTATTTTTGTGACAGGAGCGTCGTCATCGTCATCACTCTGTACTTGAAATGGACTATAGTAGACCGAGTCAAACGTCATATCCTCCCCGCCAAGGAGTGGTTCTTCTCCCTCTGAAGCATGACTAGGAGAAGGTGGTGGTGGTGAAGCTGGTGGTGTAGTAGTATAGGTAGGTTCGGGTTGGGTTGTTTCGGGTGTTGGTGTAGGTTCGGGTGCTTTTGTAGTTTCGGGTGCTGGAGTGGTTTCGGCTGCATCAGTATGAACCCCCGTATCAGATACGTTGGCTCTAATATCTGCAGTGGATGTTGTGGTTGCGTCGGTGAATATTGGTGTTGGTATTGGGATGGAAGTGGGTGGTATTGAAGTAGTGGAAGTTATGGGGGGAATAGAAATAGGAATGGTTTTAGGTGGAGAGGAAATTGGAGAAGTAGATGCATGAATTTCTGGGGTAGGAGATCTGGGTGGAGTGTTGCCACGTGGAGAGTCATCAGAATCTGAACTCTCACCCTCAGACTCGCTTGAGGAGGAAGCGATAATCAGCTTTCGCTTCGGCTGAGTTTTTCTTCTCTTCTGCTGTGGAGACTGAGCAGGCTTGGTGGGTTTCCTCTTCTTTGGAGATGGGCCTTTTGCTCCTTTTGCCACCTGTTTCCCCTTATCAGCCTTTTTGCCTCTTGGAGCAGGCTTGTCGGCGTCATGTATTGACTTCAACATCTCTGGAGTAAGATCCCTCAGACCAGAACGCTTGAACCCTTTGTACATCTGGATAATCCGGATGTCATCAGGAACATCCCTATACATGGTTTCCGGAATAGACCCGTTGAACGGCAACTTTGATGCGTCCGACACAATGATCTTCGTGGTATGGAAGGTACCAATCGAAGACATTGGAGCACCAGCGACAATGGGGACGTGGTACTTGTCCATCACCCATTTCGTGATAAGAGTCCAGAACCTAGCATACGAAATCTCTGAATGTCTGGAGGTAGAGGAGAGACTCTGGATGAGTTGTTGCCATAGAACAGACCCATCATCCATGTTGATGCCATTGTAGATAATATACATTATGGAGAGAAATAGACGGCTGGCACCATCAGATCCAGCACTTCTCTCGGATAACCCCTTGAAGAGAACAATGAACATCCCATTCCACTGTGGAGGTAGGCACGACTTCTTGAACTTCGTGACCGTAGAAAGCACCTCCGTATAACCCATGTTATAGAACATGTTGAACAAGTGACCTATTGTAATCGTTTCAGGGTTAACCTTCGAAGAATTAGGTTCAAACCCTAAAAGTGAGCAAAACCTTTGCCTTGAAATTGACGCCTTGTGCTCAAAGACATCAAAAAAGATTCTGTCAACGACCTTGTCGTACTGAGCGGTCGCAAAGATCTATGAGAAGAACTCCATCAGAACAGTTTCAGCCCTGGTAAGTGCAGGAGCGATCGGAGGAAACTTCAGACACTCGACGATAGGGAACATGAAGGTGTCGTAAGCATGAGGGGTTAAATCGATGATTAGGCTTTGTTGTGGGCGAATGGGCAAAATATGGGATGTTGCGTGAACGGAAAATGAATCTGCCATTGCTTGAAGAAAGTGGAGAAGATGATGAACAGGGAAGGATTAAGGAATTTTTGCTCTCTGGGAATTTTAATTGCAGTAAACAAGTAAACGAAGGAATATGTTGCCTTTTATACTGGGGGTTAAGGAGAGAGAAAGATCTGCCCAAATCTTCGATTGAAAATCGAAGGGTTTTTCGGAGTTGACTGATGCGTGACAGTTGGGGTTGCCGATGATCACGCATGAGAGAGAATGTCAGGTCCCTAATAACACACCTTCCCATCAGGCGCCGTTTGGAGACGAGACGGTTCAGATTCACACACGCCCCTCTTGCGCCGTTTGGAGATGAAATGGTTCCTACTCGCACGCTTTCCCTTATAGCGCTGTTTGAAATCAAATCGATTAGACTCCCGCCTGATTCAGCATGTCATCATCTTATCCCTTTAAATTGTAACAACATCTTTTGAAAAATGCTCCCACGTGGATTAAAATCAACCACAGCCTTTAATCAACCGCCAATCCAAGTAAAACGCCTTGTAATGAATAGAACCTGAATTTAGGAAAATCAAAGATTTTCGTGCTTAGGGTGTAAACGAAAATAAATAAAGCAATATTTTTGGGAAAATATGTGATGTCAATAAAGACACGAAACAAATGATCCCGGGCACGAATCTCTTCCTTCAAAGTCAAGAGAGACCTTAAAGTGTTTGTGTGGTTTCCCGTTGAATAACGATCAAACACTTATTAAGAAGTGTTGAAAGGCTTCTTTTAACTAGGCTTATTAGGGTGGCTTTCGCTTCGATTCAAACTTCCTAATCTTGATATAAGATAGAAAGCGAACGAAGTACTTGTGAGACCGGTGTAGTCTATTGAACAAGTAGGTTGGAGATAATTTAATTTGGCTAGGAAATATGTATAAAATCTCAACAAAAGTTTAAAACTGGATCCCAAGGGAAGAAATGTTATTGGTGTTAACAATTTCATAGGAATCACACAAAAAGAAAAATTTGAGATTTCATGGAGGTACGTCCGTCAATGCATTAGTGAAAACTAGAGCAAATTAATTGTTCACCGTCAATTCGTATTGGGTATTGAATTTTGGGTTTCACTTAGATCGTAGTGGCACGAAACTAAGATCATGAACACAGTAATTGTGTAAGCATAAACCTCAGTGGTAATTTCTGAGAATCGCAAGGGTTACGTTTGTGAAACGAATGTGATGGAGAAATGCAATTTAGATGGTGTAAGAAATCAAAGTACCTCTGCTGTGAAAAATAGGACCAAGCAGCAAACTCTTATCTCATGTGAGAAGAGACTTAGGTAGCTCATGATTAGAATAAATATGATAGCCTAATTGGGAAGACACAGTTTGTGTATACCAAGTCATTAAGGCTATTATTCAGAATCAGGTGAGGCTTTGGACACATACAACAGCATGCTTCTAGGGACACTTAGCTAATTCAACAATTTCCCCATAAACGAACACACAAATAAAATTAAAGCCAAAAAAAAAAATAAAGAACGAAATATTTTTGGAGTTTTTGAATTTATAAAAAAATATTTTTGGAATTTTTGATAATAATAAAAAAATAAGATGAAATAAAAAATAAGACTAAAAAAAAATACAGAGAAAAAAATTTGGAACTGAACCCGAGCGTTCGGTTTATTTCGGTTGTGAAAAACTTTGGAACCGAACCCGAGTGTTCGGTCTATTTCGGGTGAGAAAATTTTTGGAACCGAACCCGAACGTTCGGTATATTTCGGTTGCCAAAGAAAATAGGTTTTAAAAAGAGAATAACTTTGACAATAAGATAAATGCATTGGGAACAATTATACATAAGATCTACAACCAAGAAAACTACCTTTGATTGATGAGCGAAAAGCAGATTATTCAACCGAACCCGAGCGTTCGGTTCATTTCGGTACATTAGTACAAGACCCGAACCCGAACGTTTGGTCTATTTCGCTTCTTACTTTTGAGTTTGAGAGGTAATGTTTGGTACTGACTCCGATTCCATCATGCCTAGCCCTTGTAGAATTTTGTTGAACGAAGCTTCAGGAAGAGCTTTGGTGAAGATGTCAGCCAGTTGATCAGTGGTTCGAACAAAATGAATTTCGACGTTCCCATCTTCCACATGATCCTTAATGAAGTGATACCTCAGTGCTATGTGCTTAGTCTTGGAGTGTTGTACTGGGTTATGACAGATCCTAATTGCACTTTCAGAGTCACAATATAGTGGGATCTTTTTCATATTGAGTCCATAGTCCCGGAGTTGACTTTGGACCCAAATCACTTGAGAAGTACAGGAGGCAGCTGCAATGTATTCTGCTTCAGCTGTAGATAAAGACACACAAGTCTGTTTCTTTGATTGCCAGCTAACTAACTTCCCGTCAAGGAATTGGCAGCCTACCGTGGTGCTTTTCCTGTCTAGTCCACAACCTCCAAGGTCTGCATCTGAGTAGGCTTGAACGAAGAAGCCTGAGTTGAATGGATACCATAGGCCTAAAGAGGTAGTTCGCTTGAGATAACAGAGTATGTTCTTCACTGCAAGCATATGAGGTTCACGTGGATTCGCCTGAAATCTAGCACAGTAACAAACAAAGAACATTATATCAGGCCTGCTAGCAGTAAGATACATCAGAGAACCGATCATCTGGCGATATAGCGTAATATCAACTGCTGGCTTATCCAATGATGGAGTGAGCTTGGTGCCGAACGCCATTGGAACTTTAACCTTTGAATCTCCCATCATGCCAAATTTTGCAAGGAGAGTCTTCGTGTAATCTTCCTAATTAATAAAGATGCCTTCGGGTCCCTGTCTAATATTTAAACCAAGGAAAAAGTTAATTGGACCCATTGAGCTCATTTCAAATTTAGTCTCCATCAGCTTTCTGAATTCAACCGTTAAGCTAGGATTCATTGAGCCAAAGATGATATCATCGACATAAATTTGAACAATCATAAGGTGGTTACCTTCCTTCTTACGAAAGAAGGTTGGGTCAACCAAACCTTGTTTGAATTTGGACATCTTTAAAAACTTGGTTAGCGTTTCATACCAGGCCCTCGGAGCTTGTTTTAGTCCATATACGGCTTTGTCCAAAATGTAACAGTGATTGGGGTGCCTTTCATTGACGAATCCAGGAGGTTGCTCCACGTACACCGTTTCTTCAAGTTCTCCATTTAGAAATGCGCACTTGACATCCATTTGGTAGACCTCAAAGTTTTTGTGTGCAGCATAGGCAAGAAATATTCTAACGGATTCCAGCCTAGCTACAGGAGCAAAAGTTTCTTCATAGTCGATTCCTTCCTCCTGACAGTATCCTTTCACCACCAGACGGGCTTTGTTTCATATCACGTTGCCTTCCTTGTCCATCTTATTTCTGAAGACCCATTTGAGACCAACAACTGAGGCATCTTGAGGAGTTGGAATGAGGCGCCAAACTTTATTCCTTTCGAATTCATTCAGTTCATCCTGCATAGCTTGAACCCAATCAGAATGATTAAGAGCAGTGTTAACTGTCTTTGGTTCAACTTTTGAGACGAAGGAGTTAAACATATAGAATTCTACTTTTGAAAATAAGGAAGTTTGTTTTGCCTTTAGTTGTGATCGGTTCAGGACCTTTTCAGAGACATTACCGACAACCTGGGAAACATGATGATCTCTGGTCCATTTGACAAGAGGAGGGTAATTTGGATCATAAGATGGATCCAATTCAGCGTTTACCATCTCTTCTATCCAGATTGACTGTCATCGTCATAAAGCATATCGGCATTCTCCCCCTCGACAGATAAGGTTTCAGGTGTGTCTTGAGTTTCCGGAGCTACAGGGGTTTCGGGTGGTGTCGAGCTTTCAGGTGTTGATGCACCTTCGGGTGTTGTAGCACTTTCGTGTGTTGTAGCACCTTCGGTTGTTGTAGCACCTTCGGGTGTTGTAGCACTTTCGGGTATTGTAGCACCTTCGGGTGTTGTAGCACCTTCGGGTGTTGTAGCACCTTCGGGTGTTGTAGCACTTTCGGGTACTACTGTGCGTTCGGGAGCAGCTTGAGAACTGTTCTCCCCCTCAACATGTGAGCTCGGCTGTGATGATGAAGATGGGTCCTCCCCCTCAACTGAAGCATCGTGCTGTGGAGGTTCGTTAGAACTTGATCCTCCTTCATTCATTTGCTTGGCAGCATCTTCGATGAGTTGCTTCAGATGATCTACTTTGTTGTCTGTTGCACTGGCTTCCGAGAGAGTAACTCTCTTTGGTTCATCGAATAACTCGACAAACTTCTCAAATAGGTTTGCGATCGAGGCTGTGACTTGGCCTGTTTGAGAAAAGATTTCTCGAACTGTGTCTTCTTTGGCCTTTAGCTTTTTGACATAGCTATCATCAAAAGTCACATAATAAGTTTTTTCTATTTTCCTCGAGCGCTTGTTTAATACCCTGTAGGCTTTAGAAGTGAGAGAATAGCCCAGAAATATCCCTTCATCGGCTTTGACATCGAACTTGTTACGATGTTCTTTAGAATTGAAGATGAAACATCGTGAGCCGAATACATGGAAAAATTTGACATTTGGCTTCCTGTTGTTGATGATCTCATAAGGAGTGAGAGTGAATCGCTTATTGAGATATGACCTGTTCTGCGTAAAACATGTTGCAACAATAGCATCAGCCCAAAAATATAAAGGTAAAGAAGCAAAACTTAGCATGGTTCGAGCTGCCTCACACAAAGATCGGTTTCGTCTTTCGACAATCCCGTTTTGTTGAGGGGTGTAGCGAGCTGAGAAGTTGTGACTGGTTCCTTTTTCGGCCAAGAATTCTTTGAATTCTTTATTTTTGAACTCCAGACCATTGTCGCTCCTAATGTTGCGAACGACTTTCTTCAGCTGTACTTCAACCTGCTTGATAAACATCTTTAGCTTGAGATTCGCTTAAGATTTGTGCTTCAGAAAGAACACCCATGTAAAACGTGAAAAGTCATCAACAATGACAAGAATATACTTGCTACCGCCAATGCTTTCGATAGATGATGGACCACACAAATCAACATGAATTAACTCTAGCGGTTCAACAACTTTAGTGTTTACAATTGAAGGGTGACTTTGATGACTCTGCTTCCCCATTTCACATGCAGCACATAAATGTTCTCGATTGTACTTGAGCAATGGAATACCTCGAACATGACCTCCAGTGACAAGTTTGTTGATATCCTTAAAGTTGAGATGAGAGAGCCTTCGGTGCCACAACCAGCTTTCGTCAGATTGTGCTTTGGATAACAGGCAGATAGCTGGATTCCCTTTGATGGGTTTGAGATTTAGGGGAAACATTTCGCCTTTGCGCTCCGATTTGAGAATTACTCTTTTCGTTTTCTCTTCAATTATTTCCGAACCCTCATCATCGAATGAGACCTTGAGACCGGTACCTCCAACAAGCTGAGATACACTGATGAGGTTGTGTTGTAGTCCTTCAACGTATGCGACCTTCCTAATCGTAAAATCATCATTTGTTATCATTCCATAGCCTTTTATTGTGCCGAATGAGTTGTTCCCGAACTTGACATTTCCACCGTTTGAAAGAGACTGAAATTCCCTCAGCTCTTCCTTCCTTCCTGTCATGTGACGCGAGCAGCCACTGTCAATATACCATTCTTCGTCAAACTGCTCGTCACTGATAACCTGCAAAAATTAAGCAGATTTAGGAACCCAAAGTTTCTTGGGTCCATGTGAGCGTTTCACAGGAACAAGAATAGTAAGAGTGATGTCAACAATATATGTTATTTTTATTAACGTAGTTTCATCTTTCTTTTTAATGGTGAAAACCTCAATTTTATTGGGATTTTTTGATTTCGGTTTGGATTCTGGTTTAGGTATTTGGACTTTGGGATGATTTTGATTTTTTTCGACTGAAGAAACCTTCGATTTTCCTTTCAGATCTGTTGAAGATTTAGGTTTTTGAGTGCGAACAGAATTGAATTTAGAATGTGGTTGAGAGGAATTAGAAGAATTAGAAGAAGTAGAACGAGAGAATTTAGACTGAGATGTTTTCTTGACTTGAGGTTCTAAGTGACCCTTTTGTTTTTGATCATTAGTGGTACCGAACCTAGAACTTTGGTTGCTTTTGCTCTCAGAACCGAACTTATGCTTTCGGTAGCTTGTGTTTCCTGAACCGAACCTTTGCCTTCGGTTATCATAATTTTTAGAATCGAACGTATCCTTTCGGTTGTTATGACCCTCAGAACCGAACCTCTCCCTTCGGTTGTTATTACTTTCTTGCGATCTAACATTACTTTTCTCTGACTTTGAATTTCTGTCATGATAAGAGAAATGGGCGTTTTGAGATTGCCAAAACTGTTTTCGTTCAGAGAGATTCTTCTTGTATCTCTGATTCCTTTGTTGTTTTTGATTTTTCACCTGCTTTGGCTGACGATGGATATTCGCTTTTTGTTTTTGCTTTCTGTCAGCTGGTTCACTTTGAACTGATGATGTTTCACTTGAAGGAGTGACTTCTTTTGAAGAAATTACTTTTACTTCAGGAACATCTTTTGTACCACTAGTACTTGGCACGTCGAAGCTATCAGGCTTGTTCAAAGGCTCTGGCACATATCTGCCTTTGGTTTTCCATGACGTCCTTTCTGATAGACCAACGGTTTCGTCAGCATTGTCGATAGGGGCGGACCAGAAGAACTCATCACAACCATCAGCATTATCTTCGTTTACAATGGATGTGAGTTCGGCTGTCTGATGTTCGGTTATACCTGTGACCTTATACACCTGATTTGGAGTCGTTCTTACCTTTTGGTATACGACAGCCTTTTCTTCAAGGATCGGGGACTTTTGTTGGGACAGACGAGCAAACTCTACAGAATTTTCTAAAATAAGATTTTTGTGGTTTTTGGGTTCGCTCTTGACAAACTCAGAACAGTCAACTTCATCCTCTACAGAAATTTCACTCATATCATCGTCCTCATTAAGCTTAGATGCATTTTCAACATCAATTTTATTTTCTGAGCTCAAGTTGGCATTCAATGAGTCAAACTTTTGTATGGTTTCGGTCCTTAGTTTTAGTTTATCATTTTCATCCAAAAGATTTTTCAGCATGTTCTTATGGTCCTTGGACTTTATGAAAGATTCGATTTTGTCTAGACCATACATATATGTCGGATTTACATCCTCAGACGAAACTACACTTTCACAATTATATGCTTCAGCGTCGATTTCATCCTCCTTAAACTCAAGGAAGGGCAAAATCATGCGATGAATTTTCTGCCCTATTTCACAGTTCAAATGAAGTTGAGTGATATTAGTGTAAAGACGCTTAGCAATTAAACAAAAGACATTTCTCTGTTTTAAAAGTTTCAAATTGTCTCTTTGTAAATAAATATTTTCGTCCTTGGATTTGATTAACTCTGACTCCTTCAGCTCGATCCACGTCCTCCGTTCCTCACTCTTTGAAGACACCCTGCTTATTTGGTCAATTAGGTTAGAATTGGTGACCCGTGTTTGAGTTAAACTGTTGTCTAGATGCGAGATTCTTGAATTTACATTTTTTAATTCTTTTTCATATGAAGTTTAGGGGACTTTGAATGAAACAAAAATGGATTGTACCTTCTTGATTAATTCATAAAGCTCGTTAAACTGCACGCTGAGAGGTTTTGCTGTGAAGCACAAGTCCTCTCGCTCCTTTGTGTCTTCATTCCCACTGTCTGTGTTGTATCCCCTCATTTGAGATACATCCGACACCATCAAGCACTTTCCACCTCTTCCTTCATCTTTCACAACATAAGCCTTTCCATGAGATGGCTTCCTTACTTCATCATCCTCAGAGTCGGTTGACCAGACCTCCACGCCACCGAACTCATCATCTGCTACCAAACCCTGCACAATTAAAGCATTCATTGAAGGGTTAGTGACAACTTTCTTTTTCTTGATCTCTTCCAGCTTTTTCATTAACACAGATTCTTCATCTTTCTCCTCATCCTTTTCTGCTATTTTCTTGAGGACACAATCTTTGGCATAGTGATTCTTTCCTCCACAATAGTAGCAGTTCACACCTGAATCTCCTTCAGCTTTCGGTTCCTTCTTTGGTTCTTCTGCCTTCGGTTCTTCCTTGACCTTTTCAGAACTATAACTTCCCTGCCAATTTCGGTTCTTATTGGTAGGAAATCTTTTCTTGATGAACCTCTTCGGGTTTGACACCATCATTGCATAGTCTTCAGAGGTAAGGTCATAGTCCTTTAAGTTAAGCTCTTCATCTTCCATCAAACCTTTGCTTTTGGACAGAAGGGCCAATGATCCCAAGCTTGAAACTACATTTTTCTCCTGCAAGACAATCTTTTCTTGGGATTTCAAAATCCCTACCAGATTTGCCAATGAGTAAGATTTGAATTGCTCATGTGCTTTAACAGTGGACACAACCGCTCTCCACTCAGATCTAAGACCGTTTAAAAACGTAACATTTTGTTCAATCAACTTCCTTTCAATATCATGTTTAATCCTCTTACTAAGAAGATGATTGAAGCGATCGAACGTCTGAGTTACAGTTTCTTCAGGACTCTGCTTGAATTCACCAAACTCGGACAAAAGTAAGGTTTGAATGGAATGCTCGAGATCTTCGTCTGTGGAATATAACTCTCGCAGCCTATCCCATATTTCTTTAGCAGTGTTGCACGAACTCACTAGACTGAAAGTATCAGATTGAAGAGCGAATCTGATTAGTCTCAATGCTTTAATATTGCACTGAAATTTATCTTTTTCATCTTGGGCAATATCTTTTACATCTTTCAACAGATCATTATACTCTTTCTGAGTTTTAATGATTCTTGATGTTGCTGAATGAGCGAATGGTCTAGACACGATTGCTTCCCAAATAACATATCTGTTGTCCTCAGATCCAATGACATAATCTTCAAAGTGATGTGCCCAGACTTCGTAATCCTGGGTGTAAAGGATGAGAATCTTCGTCGTTGATCCAATGCTGTTTGAGATGTTAATGGGATTTGATTGTGACTCGTCCATGCTAAATCGAATAACCTGTTTAAAAGATCAGACTTGTAATATATTAAATTAGGGCAAAACGAATAAATGTTGAGTTACGTCAATTATGGGATGACGGCTCAATAAATATTAGTTAATGCGGAATAACTCTAATCGCAACCTTTTTCACAGAAAAGATGTGTATGAGTTACACAACCTCCTGCTCTGATACCAATTGATAGGATATAATAACAAACATGAAGATCGATTAGATCTTTGTAACAGGTATTGCGATGAACACAAAACACTAAATAAGACAATAGTGGATCAAAATATGTCGAATGATTAGATCAAACAATCCTCAGCAGAGCTCGACTAAGAACTTCCGCTGTAGAGGATTTAGGGTTACAAGAACGATAATAATAAACTTCTGAATAATGCTATGATCGTTCTATTCTATCGTGTTTTCTAAGATGCATGCAAGCACCTATATTTATATTCAACCCTACTAAACTCACGGATGGACAGACCCATACCGGAGATACAAAAATGGATTAGTTAACGAGCCCAATAGACGCAACATATTATACAAAACACGACCCCAACAAATACTATTACTAGAACAATGAAACATATAATGAGTCAATTCATTCATGAGTCAGTACATTACTATACATGCTAGATAGAGAGAGAACATACATTACAACTAGTACACACAGTACATTACTAGACATGCTAGATAGAGAGAGAACATACATTACAGCTAGCACACGCAAAACATTTCAGTACATACATGCTAGACAGAGAAAGAGTACACTTTTCAGCTAGCACATTCATTTCATGTACATTCATGCAGTTATGTGAACCATTAGACGGGTCATGGCACTTCCTGCCATGACCGTTTTTGTATCCCGAATCTCCTTAATTGGGGAATGTATGAGTTTGCGTATAGATCTATACTGGATTGACTATCCTACACCTTGCTGCTCGCTACAGTGGGACTTGCAAGTCTACGGCTGCCAAATGTCATTTCTTACGGCGTCTTACATAGTCGTTTTACTAGAGTCAGTAGCAAGATACAGGTCGATCACATGTTACTTTGAACACCTTTTGTTTTAAGGTAGTTAGTACAACGGTAGTCACTTATTACAAATACTACGGTACTATAATATTTTCCCATTACATTCACCTCGTGAATATTCACACGATGCACGGTAATGTAAAAACTATATTTTTGGTTAATGATAGTCAGAATTGGGAAAACACACACTCTAACAAGAGACACACGCACATACATTAGATGCCTTGGTAGAAGGCTACAATTAGTAGGAAAGATAGGGTTTTCTAGGAGAGTTCAAACATTTTACAAAACATTGTACAAAACATCTTACAAATGCTTTCTTACAAACACAGACATTAATATACTTATGATCTCACCAGCTTTAAGTTGATACTCGCTTTCAAAATAACTTGTATTCTCAGGTCACCAATAGACAGGTACAGGTGCCAGGCTTTTGAGAAGATGGAGTTCGTTCAAGACTCATCTTTAATTTTGATATGTATATTTTGGTGTCTATATAACTTGACAGAACACACATGTATGAAATTATATTATTAATGCAATGGATGATGTTGTTGCTTGTTTACTATTATTCATTGTTGTGATACTGTACATGACGTACTCTGCCCCTGAACGTTTCCACCGTTCAAGGTTTTGGGGTGTGACAGATTGGTATCAGATCATTGTTTATAGTGAATTGAGTATATCAACCCATAAAAGATATACTAACTATAAATACATTTGGGATTAAAATACTCTGACCAGGAGTTTATACTTTAAATATTTAAAATATTTAATTAAGTATACGTGCCAGCATTCATACTAAAATCAATGTCACTAAGACAGTACAAAAGTATTACGACTGTTGGGCAACACAATTAGACTTAGAGATTCTCTTACTGCATTCATACCACTCACTACTGGTGAGTTCATACCCCTTAATCAATGGTTTAAATGTTTTTAAATGCTTTATGGGGGAATACAAGTTGAATACTTATAGTTATTACATGAATCACATGTGATTAATAACAACAAAACCAGTGATTCTCTTATTGTTCAAACTGTTTATCAAACTGTTTTACAAATTCTTATACTTATCAAATACATTTACTTAAGCTTTGTTATACTTATTATCAAATGCATGCCTATGTATGTATAGTTATATAAGCAATGTTTAAAAGGATTAGGAAGGCCAGCTTGCTTTATTTACTTTTCCCCGATGGGATGTGGTCTGGTAAGGTATCGGGTATCTGTCCGAAGGTCGTTTAAATATTAGTTATATATCATGTGTACATATATAGTCATAAAGGTTCTTCCAGTCCATTCAATACCATGGGTAGCAAGGGTATACTTCCATGTTCATATGTACCAGTTACATCACTAGTAAGTTACCATAGGGTAGCACAGGAGGATACTAATACTATTACTAGAACAATGAAACATACAATGAGTCAGTTCATTCATGAGTCGGTACATAACTATACATGCTAGATAGAGAGAACATACATTACAGCTAGTACACACAGTACATTACTATACATGCTAGATAGAGAGAGAACATACATTACAGCTAGCACACGCAGAACATTTCAGTACATACAGGCTAGACAGAGAAAGAGTACACTTTTCAGCTAGCACATTCATTTCATGTACATTCATGTAGTTATGTGAACCATTAGACGGGTCATGGCACTTCCTGCCATGACCGTTTTTGTATCCCAAATCTCCTTAATTGGGGAACATATGAGTTTGCGTATAGATCTATACTGGATTGACTATCCTACACCTTGCTGCTCGCTACAGTGGGACTTGCAAGTCTACGGGTGCCAAATGTCATTTCTTACGGCGTCTTACATAGTCGTTTTACTAGAGTCAGTAGCAGGATACAGGTCGATCACATGTTACTTTGAGCACCTTTTGCTTTAAGGTAGTTAGTACAACGGTAGTCACTTATTACAAATACTACGGTACTATAATATTTTCCCATTACATTCACTTCGTGAATATTCACACGATGCATGGTAATGTAAAAACTATATTTTTGGTTAATGATAGTCAGAATTGGGAAAACACACACTCTAACAAGAGACACACGCACAGTCACTAGATGCCTTGGTAGAAGGCTACAATTAGTAGGAAACATAGGGTTTTCTAGGAGAGTTCAAACATTTTACAAAACATCTTACAAATGCTTTCATACAAACACAGACATTAATATACTTATGATCTCACCAGCTTTAAGCTGATACTCGCTTTCAAAATAACTTGTATTCTCAGGTCACCAATAGACAGGTACAGGTGCCAGGCTTTTGAGAAGATGGAGTTCGTTCAAGACTAATCTTTTATTTTGAAATGTATGTTTTGGTGTCTATATAACTTGACAAAACACTCATGTATGAAATTATATTATTAATGCAATGGATGATCTTGTTGCTTGTTTACTACTATTCAATGTTGTGATACTGTACATGACGTCCTCCGCCCCGGAACGTTTCCGCCATTCATGGTTTTGGGGTGTGACAGTTTTTACTCGTATAGAATTGAAATAGATTTATACGTAGCGTTTTTACTCGTATAGAATTCAAATTGATTGATACGTAGCAGTTTTACTCGTATAGAGTGGAAATAGATTTATACGTAGCGGTTTAACTCGTATAGAATTGAAATAAGATTTATACATACCAACTTAGTTTGTACGGAATTACAAACATTTATATTTATAATATATAAGACTTATAGGTATATACTTATTTGGTAAACAAACCATTATACCTAGGATATATATACTAAATGTTTGAGAGTCAAAATGATACTTTCAAAACTAAACTTTTGAACTCAGAAAAGTATTATTTTTATATGGAGTCAAAACCTGTGAACTCACCAACTTTATGTTGGCATATATTTTTAAGTGCATGTGTTTTCAGGAAGTTGATAACTATGATACGAGAAATGACGTTACACCGCCCGGTGTTTCTGCCGACGGCCGGGGTGTGACACTAATGACCCTTTAAATAGGGTGCAAAACCCCAGAAATTAGGGTTTCATTTTCCAGCTCCTACTTGTCGAATCAGGGTCCTCCGACTCTCCGAGTAAGTCCAATAATCCATGTGGTCTAACCCGCCTCTACACGACGAGTTGGGGCAACCAAATCATCGAGTAGGTCCATAAACATATATATAAGGTTTTAAAACTTATACCTGAGAGTCGAGGTGTTACATGTTCAACATAAGCAACAATTAGGTATTATCGAAAACCAATTTGCAAAGAGAGACAATCAAATACTTAAAACATTCAAAAATGCATATTTAATAGAGTCCTAAACAATCTCTATATGAAAGTGCAGTATATAACCATATGGTGCGCCAAAGAAATGCTCCTTTTATAATGAAGATGTCTTCGAGTTCCATGGAAATGAACATCAAATATCAGAGATTCTAGTAAAAGCAATTACAACTAAAAAGGCAATGAGAGAAGAATATATATAGACATGAAAATAGTCAAAAAGATTTGTTCTTGTGTAATACAATATACGAATGTAGATACATACCACATTAATCAGTTGTCAACCTCAGCTCTATTCTCCTTCTGAAGCTCCTCTTTATACACCTCAAAACTCCCCTTAAACTTGTCCACAATCCCAATATCCACAACCCAAATCTCACTCTTCTCTTTATAATCACAAACCCTAAAAATTAACCTCGAGTCATGACTCACA
The DNA here is from genome assembly GCF_051521515.1 of Lactuca serriola. Lineage (NCBI taxonomy): Eukaryota > Viridiplantae > Streptophyta > Magnoliopsida > Asterales > Asteraceae > Lactuca > Lactuca serriola. The sequence continues at coordinate 203,885,389 of NC_136414.1, read as the reverse complement.
AGAACAACCCCACCACTAAACTCATCAAGTGCATCCGCAAGCACATGAATACCCTGCATATCCAAATGATTTGTAGGCTCATCAAGGAACAAAATATGCGGTTTCAACAGCTAGATCGATGTAAAAACAACACGTGATTTTTGTCCCCCTGACAATTTAGCAGTTGGTGTCAGATGATTATGACTTGGCAACCCAAATTTACCAAGTTTAGCATGAACCGCTTCTTGCTTGCTAAACCCATCTTGTTCCGGATGTAACTGGAGTAGATACTGAACCGGGGTTTCACCCATGGTCAACAAGTCAACAAAATGTTGCGAGTATCTCCCGATTCTTAGCTTCTGACTTCTCCTCACTTCACCTTCATTCGGATTCAAATCACCTACAATCGTGACATGTGTCCGTATATCAATCCCAACATCCTCATTAGATAATCGAAATTTGTCTCTTTCCGGATAACTAAAACTAACATCATTTAGTTGTAACAATGGTTGAGTTAACTTGTTGGGTTTGGGAAAACGAACCTTGACTGTGTAATCTCTCCATTTCTGTCGGGCTTTTGGGATTTCTTCATTTTCATCTACTTTCCCTTTTGATTTCTTTTCCGCTTCTTTGAGTACAAACTTCACCTTTTCTTTGACTTTCTTTTGTTGCTTTTGGTTCCCAGATCTTTTAGCAGCTTTGACTTGTTTGTCATAAGTTTCAAATTTTTTATTCATTTCTTTGCGACGTTACCCACTATCAGAATCATCGAAATTTCCACAATACATGTGGAGTTTTAAGTCACAAAGATGGATTATTTCGTTACAAACAGTGTTTAAGAAGTCTCTATTGTGTGAGACAACAACTAAAGTTTTCTTCCATTTGCATAAGTATTCTTCCAGACAAAGAAATACTCTTAGCTCAAGATCGTTTGTGGGTTCATCTAGTAGTAACAAAGTGGGTTGCACAAAAAGGGCATGAGCCAATGAGGTACTCATACGCCACCTACCACTGAAGGATCTTGTGGCATGAATTTGCATATCTTTTGTGAACCTTAACCCAATAAGAATCTTGGAAGCTTTTGCTTCAGTAGCATCTGAATCGATTATATGTAACTATTCATATAAATCAGCGAGTTTTTCTCCGACGTCATCGACTTCACTTCCATTTTTGCACTCAGGTGATTCCAACAACGTGGCGAATTCTTGTCTTAGCTAAACAACTCATCATTTGTTGCAACTATAGCTTGAATGGCAGTTTTTTCATCACCAACTATTTCTTGTTCGACTAAAAGAATGTCTATGTTCTTGGGAACATGAATCTTTCTCCAAGCTAGAAGATTTAAGAGAGTTAACTTTCCCTTTCCGTTGGGTCCCACTAACCCGTATCTCTTTCCATGAGAGATTTTCACATATGCATTTTTCATCAACTTTTTTTTAACACTCCAATCTAGGTATTCCATTATTAACCCTCAAGTATTTCATTTTTGGCAAAAAGGATCATTTCGTACATTGGGCGTACATTTAGGTATGCTTATCGTACGCGTGTGTGTGAATCGAGTGGTTAAGGCTCGTACGTTGGGCGTACGAGCAGGTATGTGGGGCATATGTGGAAGATGACTAAAACCCTAATTTCTTGACAACCTTATCTCATTTGGACCAAACCCTAATCAGCCTCCATAGCCTCATTTTGTCCTTAAACCCTTTTTGCAAGAACTTGTGAGGTTTAAGCTTAAATGTGTGTTTGGTGACTTTTCTAGAGGATGTTTAAGAAAAAGAAGGTGGTGACCAAGCCTTGGATGTAATTGAGCTCCTTGATCCTACGTCTAGTTCATCTTGAGGAACTTCTAGAGGTAAAAAGTCATGACCTTGCCATCTCTTTTGCTAGATTGAGTAAGGGGTTTTTTATGAAGTCCATTTTTTGTTCTTGGACCCTTTCTTGTGAGTTGAGAAACTCCAGAGACTAGGATTGTTAGATCTAATCTCCATGAGCATGCTTGATGTATAAAGATGCCATCCTGAAGGTTGTATTGAGACCATGCATGAATATAAGGTCTCAAAAGTGGTCTTAATCGGAGAAATGAAGTATTGGGGACCCATGTGGCATGCAAGGGCATAAAATTGCAACCTTTATGTCCTAGGACATCTTAATAGACTCATATATGAAGTTAGACATTAAGTTCTTAAGCATTAAGCACTTAAAATACTTTTGTGCATGGATGGTTTGTACGTTGGGCGTACTATGTTGTACGCTGCGCGTATTGTTGGATTAATGTCTAAGTCCATAACTATAATTGGTAAGACTTGGCCCGACCCGACATGGTCCATTTGGGTTGCATGGCATCATGCATTTGGATAAACTATAATGAGAGAAATAACACTTAAGGTTTGTTAATATATTATAAGTTCTAATATATTAATAAGGTTATTTAATTAGTATTGATCAAGAATTAATTTGAAATTAATTAAGTGATCAAAAGGAGATTAATTAAATATATGGGTTGATTGTGTAAATCATTCATTCTTATATATGTGGTCTTATGATGCAAGATTCCTTATGTTGGACTAAGTCCATGGGGTGACCCATGGATACTCCATGGAGGTTAAAATCCATGGAGCATAAGGAATGGGTAAAGTCATGAGTTACATGGTGTAACCCTAATAGCCACCATATAAAAGAATCCCATGGCTTAAGAAATCGTGCACTATGTGTGAGTGTGAGGGCTAAACGATTTCAAGGAGTGTTCTACATTTTTCTCAAGGTTATTTCAAAAGCAATTGGTGTTGTGTGAACCATTTGAGGTGTCAAAATTGGGGCACTAGGCACTCAAGCTTCATGAATACATTCAACATAAAAGAGGTATGTATTCTATCTTGCTATATTCATTGTTTTATAGCTTAGATTAGGATAATACCTTGGATGTTCATATTTGCATGTATAATAGAGAAAACACAGATCCAAGGTATTTAGGGTTGCATGTACACTTAGGAGTGTTAGAATGCTTAAAACCCAACAGTGGTATCAGAGCTTAGGCTTGTTTTTATTTATACTTGATGCAAGTTGCTGCAAAATGCTGAAAAACTCGATTTTCTGGCTTTCTGGGCACTGGACTCGCCAAGTCCACTGATGAACTCGCCGAGTCCATGAGTAAAATCATCCTACTTGTCGAGTAGGTTCATGCACTCGACGAGTAGGAGCCCCATACAACATATTTTCGAGGTTTTTGGCTAGAAATGGACTAGGAACATTACCCTAAGCTGTTTTTGAACTTATAAACTTGTTTTTGCTGTGGTAATGTTCATGCTAATCCAATTTCAAAGATAATTGTCAATAGATTCATTTTTTGTATTAGTTTAAGGTTTAGACTAATTACATGAAATAAATTGATTTGAATTATCTTGTTCTTATGAGTTGCTTAGATTAATAGAAAAGTTGAGTGAAATAGTTGTTTTCAATCCAAATTAATCTAAGATTCGATTCTAAAATGTGTTTTTGTAACTTGTCCTCAAGTTATATGAAAAGTCACATTTGAGTTTCATAAAACTCATAAAAGTTGGCAAAGGTTACAAAATGAAGAGTCTAGTTCTAATTATATGGTTTTATGACTCCATAACTTGTCCTCAAGTTATGGAGGACCAAAAGTCTCTTCATTAAATAATAAATAAAAAAAGTGTAACCTTAATTAATTCCATAAGTTATAAAATAAAGATAAGTTAGTTCTTTTATTAGTTTAAAGTCTTCCATAACTTGTCGTGAAGTTATGGAACTTGAAGAGTTTTTGGATTAAAACTACTTTAAACACATAAGTTATGGAATTAATTAGTTTTGAATAGTTTCAAAACTTGCCCTCAAGTTTTGGAATTTGAAAAGTTTTCACTTATGAATACTTTAATTCCAAGTTAGCCCTTAGAATTTTAAAAGTTAAAATTCAACCCTTATACTTTATAATATTATAAGTTAATAATATTTATATATATATATATATATATATATATATATATATATATATATATATATATATATATATATATATGTATAAGAGCAAGTCAGTCTTATCGTTAGTAGGCCTCATTCACGAAGCCGGTCTATAAGGGCGGTATAAGGTTACTGCCTATAAAATGGCAGTTTAATGGGTGTCCACTCTCACCCACCGCTTCCTTGACCGGTAGAGGGTCGTTAGCTGAACGGGTATGACAAGGACTAGAATTATCCCTTCATTAAAAGTATTAATGATAAATACTAAGTTACTAAACTCTTAATAATACCCAATCTTAGTTACTTAGGAAAATGTGAATAAGGTGCTAATTCATGAAATTACACTTTACACTTTGTTTAAGTTGGTTAGTGGAGCGTGGGTGGTTAACCGACACACTAACTCGTATTTAACAAGGTAGGAAAAGGGTAACTTAATGTTTATTATAGTATCGATGGAGCGTGTGTGGTTAACCAGCACATCGATTGAGGGGTAAACACTTAAGGGTACCAAGTAATTTGCATGGTTACTTCACACCTTGTTTTGTGATCCTCGGCATCCCAGTCACAAAACCTGAAGGGCACACTCGAGATTGAAACATGCCATTGAACAATTCAATGAATCTCAAAAGATCTAGGAGTTTCAAATCCAATTAAAACCTAATAATACATTTCGTTTATCTTGGTGGAAATTGGTGAATCGTCATTCACCTACCTTCAAATATTTTATGGCTTGGATTATGACATCCCTCTTCTAAGTTATAAAATAGTTTGTTGGGTCCTAGCCTTAATATTTCATATTGGGTGTCATCTTAAGGACTTTAGATCAACTATCTTGAATATCTCCCAAAACATGTCTGGTTTAGACATGTATGATCTTCCCAAATCTCTTGAAACAAGCTTTCCTAAATGAAGACGACGTCGCATGGAAATCATACTTCTTTCACCTCCTCCAATTATTCTCGCTAACCCACAAGTTCAAGGTCACTCAAGCCCTATTGGCAAGGCAAGGTCTAGGTGTGATCACATCTTGCAGAGGTAGTCACATATTGACAAGCCGGGAGAGTTGGGTGTCAAAGTCTTGAGAAAGTTGGTGGCTCAATCACTTTCTAAGTCACATAGTGAGTTTCTTTGGAACTCCTATGAAACAAACTATGACAAGTCCCTTAATGATCTTATCTATTTGCTAAGATCATCTTCCTAAAACTTTATGGACATTGACAATGATGACATTGGATATCCAGTAAGGCACCCTCTTCCCAATGGAAAGGGATCGACCATAGTCAATTCAGTTAACCAAATGGTAAAGAGAAATGCTAAGTCTGTGATAGTCCCATGTACCATTATCAAAGAGTCCATATGTTTATATTGCCAAAGGAAGGGGCATTAGTTGCGAAGCTGCCAATTTTACCTAAGGATGGAAAAGTCAATAAGTTTGACTCTATTTCAGGTAAAATCCACTATCTAACTCTGCTAAGTTTCTATTCTGAGATTCTTGATACATGATGTGACTGGGTCACATGTTGATGTTTTAAGAATCAAAGAAAAGTAAAGAAACTTAAAGAAAGAATATGCTGAATCTGATCGCGTAGATGGATTTCTATCGCATAGTTTGAAGATCGGATTCTTGAGCTACTTCTTAGGAGTTATGAGATATTGCTTAGGAATAGATAACAACAAGTTTTCATATGGATTGTAAGGATAGTTTTTCCGCAAAGTTTTTAAAATAAAAGGAAATTTTTGATTTTATTTATTTTAAAATATCCTTACAATGGTATTTGTGAAAACTGTGTTGCTTATAAGATTCCATTAAGAGCAAGAGTGGAAATATGAAATTGATTCTTTCATTTGTGGTAATGTCTAAATTTACCAAATAAGGAAAGATTCTCATCACCCAAGTTTCAATTGGACCGGAACTTGGAATCATGCAAGTTGTAGAGCATGATGAATGAGAACTTTCAAGTATTGGAAATGATGAGATTAAAACTTTAATCTATGAAGATCGATTAGATCTTAAACAGGTAATTAATTATAAAAACAGCAAGAACACGAAAATAAGAACAAGGCAAGAGTGAATCAATCATGTCGAATGATTAAAACAAAATCCTCAGAAGAGCTCGATTAAGAACATCAACTATAGAGGATTGGTAGGTTACAAGAACGATTAAAGAAATCTGTAAATACTATCGTTATGCTCTGATCTATCGTTTCAATCATTAACCTAATATGCATGCAAGCATATACTTATATAATAAACAAAAAGGCTCTCGGTTGGACAGGCCCAAACCGGAATACAAACTAAATAAATAAACAGCCGAGCCCAAATGACGCAATCTTCAACAAAACTTCAGCCCAACAATCTCCCCTTTTGCGTTAATTGGAGCGAGATCTTCACTTGTTACTTGGGCCAGCAGCGGAGGCAGGTACCTTCTTCTTCACGGTGTTAAACAGACATTTGGTGAGCGAGAGAATTGTCTGTCTAAACCTGATGTACCATTGGATCATGTCGTTGAAGTACTTAACATCATCCGCTGCATTCTCTTTACACCTTTTGATGATCGATAACACATGCTCCAGAAAAGCAGTGGTGTAAAGGTGTTTGTCAGCTAAAGCAAAGAGACATTTTTGTCCTTCTGCTCTAGTGAACATAACCGAGTTGCGCCTCGGGTCGATCTTGCCCATCTTCATTTGGTTGAGATCACTGGCCGATCCCACAGGAGCTATCTTCGGTTTCTTCTTGAAGACTGTGGCAACCTCCTGATCCATAAGGGCAACCTCCATGATGTAACAGACTAACATCCTTTTGATATGGTCTATAATGGGACCATATTCGGCTTCATTAGTCAAAAGGATATTATGCAAGACAATCCAATCATGAGGATTCAAATTCGGTAAGTCTGCCAGAGATATAAGGTGTTCAGTTTTCGCAGACCCTCGAATCACCTTGAACCGAACGTTTATGAACCTTCCTTCGGTGTAAGGCTTTAAGACCCGAACGTTCACTATCTTCTGAGTGCTCCTAGTCAGATACTGAGGACGAGCAGCCTTCAAATAGAAATCGATGAGCTCCCTATCAAGTTCAGCATCTGGATGAGGGACTTCAAAGATATTTGAGAAGGCGTGGAAGATAAACGCCTTTCGAGTCAGCGGCATGTCGAACTGCAAGTCGACAGAGTTGTAGCAGTCGAACGAGATCACCGGCTCGAGCCATAAGATGCTGGGAGTATCTATGGCCTCTTTGATCAAGCGCTCCCGAGTCCATGCAGGGAAGAGAGTCTTCCTGCTCTCGAGGAGATCGTGGGCTTCCTTCTGCTTGCGTTCGACTTCTTCAGCCTCTCGCGCCACACGATTAACATCATCATCCACATTGCGACTGTTCTTTCGTTTCAACATGTCAGCAATGGTTTCATCATCTTCATCTTCATCTTCATCTTCTTCCTCAGCTATGTTTTTCCCTTTGTCCTTCACACCCGAACCCGAAGTTTGACCAGTCGGAGGTGGTTCGGTTGTGTGAGTAGCTTTGGAGGAAGGAGGTGGTTTCGATCCGGTCTTCTTTTCTTCTCCCCCTTGTTTCGGAATGGACACGAAACTCGGTAAGCCTTCTATTTTGCTGAGAAGGTCCATGGCCGGAGAGAGCTTTTCAGCAAGGGTTCGCCTCACTGAATGGTTGAGAATGGGATCGTGTGCTTCTAGGATGTTTGATAAGGCAGCGTGTACATCCGAAACACATGTCTTGAGGACCTCCCTTTCGGATCGAAGAGCTTCAAGTTGTTGTTGTGAGTTTGAAAGCTGCATGCTCTTGATCTTGAGGGCGGTTGTTTTGCTCGCCAGAACGTCCATCAATGAATTTTAAGCTGCAAGATCCTCCTGAAGCTTAGCGAGGCGCTCGTCGATGGAGGCACAAAGGGCCGAGTTGTCGTCGCTTAGGGATTGGCGAAGTGTAGCGAACGAGGTCAACTCCGTAGAAACAAACTTTGCCAATTGCTGAACAATCGGTTCCAAAGTTGTCTTTGTGGCGTCGGCGCTTTCCTGTAAGGACTTCAATAGGATAGAAGCGTCGGAGAATAGTTTATCGACTTTTTCGGTCGCAGCCTCACATGCTTTGGTAGAGGCTTCGATGGCGGCAGTGGCTGAGGCTACCGAATCATGCTGAGCCCTGGAGAAGGCATCAACAATCTTCTGAAGTGCAGCTTTAGATAAGGAGGACTGTTGGTTGGAAGATGAGGCGAGAAGTAAGTCAATCTTCTCGTTGAGCTCCTTAAGATGCTTCTTTGTCACTGGAGCATCATCCTCTTCATCACTCTGAACCTGGAACGGACTATAGTAGACCGAATCGAAGTTCATGTTATCACCGCCAAGAAACGGGTTATCCCCATCAGAGGCATTATCAGCACACGCGTCCCTGATGTCAGTAAAAGTATGGGCGTTTCAAATTCACACGCGCCCCCTTTTTACCGTCGTTTGAATTTCAATCCGTTTAACTCCCGCCGAGTCAGCAACCTTTCGTCTTATCTTTTTAAATGGCATCTTTTGAATTAAATACCCACGTGGATTATTTTTGACCACAGCTTCATAATTAACCACCAAAGTAATAAATCAGCCTGAAATTAATTAGTAACGGAATTTTGGAAAATCAAAGATTTTCGTGCAAAGAGTGTAAAAGGAAAAGAAATAAAGCAACTCTTTTAAGGATTTTCTGTGATGTCAATAATGACACGAAACTGATGATCCCGGGCACGAATTTCTTCCTTCAAGATCAAGAGAGACCTTAAAGTGTTAATGTGGAATCCCGTTGAATTACGATCAATCACTTTTTAAGAAATGTTGAAAGGCTTCTTTTAATTAGGCTAATTCAGGGTGACTTTCGCTTTGATGCAGCAATTCTAATCTTGAAATAAGAAAGAAAGTGATCAAAGTACTTGTGAGACCAGTGTAGTCTGTTGAACAAGTAGGTAGGAATTTATTTTAAAATGGGTTGGAAAAATATAAAATCTCAAAAAAAATTAAAACCTGGATCCCGAGGGAAGAAATGTTATGGTGTTTAACAATTTCATAGGAATCACACAAAATAAAATTTGAGATTTCATTAAGGTACATTCATCAATTCATTGGTGAAAACTTGAGCAAATTAATTATTCACCGTCAATTCATATTTGGTGTTGAATTTTGGGTTTCACTCAGCTCGTAGTGGCACGAAACTAAGATCATAAACACAAATGTTGTGTAACCATAAACCTCAGTGGTAATTTCTGAGAGTCTCAAGGGTTACGTTGATGAAACGAATGTAATGGAGAAGTGTAATAGAGATGGTGTAAGAAGATAAAGTACCTCTGCTGCGAAAATAAGGACCAAGCAGAAAAACTCTTAACTCATGTGAGAAAAGAGTGAGGTACCTCACGATTAGAATAAATGTGTTAGCCTTATAGGGAAGACAAGGTTTGTTGATACCAGGTCATGAAGGCTATTATTCAAAATCTTATGAGGCTTGGGACACATACAGCAGCATGCTTCTAGGGACACTTAATTAATCCAACATTTATATCCCCATTAATGAACAATCACACAAACAAAAGTAAAAAAAATATTTTTGGAGTTTTCGAAATGGATAAAAAAAATAAGCAAAAAAATAGACTTAAAAAAAACGTTTGAAAACTTTGAAAAACCGAACCCGAGCGTTCGGTTGGTTTCGGTTGAAGAAAATTTTGAAAAACCGAACCCGAACGTTCGGTTGGTTTTGGTTCCAGAAAATTTTGAAAAACCAAACCCGAGCGTTCGGTTGGTTTCGGTTCAACAAAATTTTGAAAAACCGAACCCGAACCTTCGGTTGGTTGTGGTTCAACGAAATTTTGAAAAACCGAACCCGAACCTTCGGTAGGTTTCGGTTTTGGAAAATTTTGAGAAGCCAAGGAATTTAGACATGCAATTGGAAAATACTTTCAACACAAAGAAAAACAATTTTGTACAAGAAATATACAACCAAGAAAAACTACCTTTGAAGTATTGAGCGAGTCAGATGGTTTAACCGAACCCGAACGTTCGGTTGGTTTCGCTTCTTACGTTTGAGGTTGAGAGGTAGTATGAGGTACTGACTCTGATTCCATCATACCTAGCCCTTGCAATATTCTGTTGAATGATGCTTCAGGAAGAGCTTTGGTAAAGACGTCAGCCAGTTGATCAGTGGTTCTTACGAAATGAACTTCGACGTTTCCATCTTCCACGTGATCTTTGATGAAGTGATACCTCAGTGCTATGTGTTTGGTTTTAGAGTGTTGCACTGGGTTATGACATATCCTAATTACACTTTCAGTGTCACAATATAGTGGGATCTTCTTCATATTGAGTCCATAGTCTCGAAATTGACTCTGGATCCAAATCACTTGGGATGTGCAGGATGCAGCGGCAATGTATTCCGCTTCGGCAGTAGACAACGACACACACGTTTGTTTCTTAGATTGCCAGCTGACCAACTTCCCGTCAAGGAATTGACAGCCACCGGTTGTGCTTTTTCTGTCGAGTCCACATCCTCCAAGGTCAACATCAGAATAGGCTTGAACGAAGAAGCCTGAGTTGGAAGGATACCATAGACCTAAGGAGGTGGTTCGCTTGAGATAGCGTAAGATGTTCTTCACTGCAAGCATGTGAGGTTCGTGTGGGTTTGCCTGAAATCGAGCACAATAACACACAAAAAACATGATGTCAGGCCTGCTAGCAGTTAGATACATTAGTGAGCCTATCATTTGACGATAGAGCGTGATATCGACAGCCGGTTTGTCTAGGGATGGAGTTAGCTTGGTGCCGAATGCCATTGGGACTTTGACTTTTGAGTCTCCTATCATACCGAACTTTGCTAGGAGAGTCTTCGTGTAAGCTTCCTGATTGATAAATATGCCTTCGGGTCCCTGTCTAATATTTAAACCAAGGAAAAAGTTAATAGGACCCATTGAGCTCATTTCAAATTTAGTCTCCATCAACTTTCTGAATTCAGCTGTTAAGCAGGGATTAGTAGAGCCAAAGATGATGTCATCGACATAAATTTGAACAATCATAAGGTGGTTACCTTCCTTTTTGCGAAAGAAGGTTGGGTCAACCGAACCTTGTTTGAATTTAGACATCTTTAAAAATTTTGTTAGCGTTTCATACCAGGCTCTCGGAGCTTGTTTAAGGCCATACACAGCTTTATCCAGAATGTAGCAATGATTTGGATATTTTTCGTTCACGAACCCAGGAGGTTGCTCCACATACACGGTTTCTGCGAGTTCTCCATTAAGAAATGCACACTTGACGTCCATTTGGAAAACTTCAAAGTTTTTGTGGGCAGCATAAGCAAGAAATATTCTTACAGATTCCAGCCTAGCTACAGGAGCGAAAGTCTCTTCATAATCAATCCCTTCCTCCTGACAGTATCCCTTTACTACCAGACGAGCTTTGTTCCTTATAACATTCCCTTCCATGTCCATTTTGTTCCTAAAGACCCATTTGAGACCAACAACTGAAGCATCTAGAGGAGTTGGAATGAGGCGCCAGACTTTGTTCCTTTCGAATTCGTTCAGTTCGTCTTGCATTGCTTGAACCCAGTCAGAGTGATCGAGGGCAGTGTTAACTGTCTTCGGTTCAACTTTTGATACGAATGAGTTAAACATACAAAACTCAACCTTTGAAAATAAGGATGTCTGTTTTGCCTTTAGTTGTGATCGGGTCAGAACCTTTTCCGATACATCACCAACCACTTGAGAGATAGGATGATCTCTGGTCCATTTGGTAAGAGGAGGGTAATTTGGATCAAAGGTTGGGTCTAGTTCAGCATTAATCATTTCTTCTGGCTCAGATTGGCTATCGTAGTCAAGCGTCATATCATCATGCTCCCCCTCGATTGATGAACTTTGAGAAACTTGAGGTTCAGAGGTTTCTTGTGATGCTGGACTTGCAGGCGTTGATGCACCTTCGGTTGGAGAAGCACTTTCGGTTGGAGAAGCACTTTCGGTTGCAGTTGTAGAGCTTGGCTCCCCCTCGACATTTGAGCTTGGCTCCCCCTCGAATTTTGAGCTTGGCTCCCCCTCGACTGAAGCATCGTTGGATGGAGGGTCATCAGTAGTCGATCCTCCTTCATTCATTCTCCTTGCAGCTTCTTCAACAATCTGCTTCATGTGGTCAACCTTGTTGTCTGCTGCACCTGCTTCTGAGAGAGAAGCTTTCTCTGGTTCATCAAAGAGCTCCAGAAATTTCTCGTATAGATTAGCGATCGAGACTGTGACTTGGCCAGTTTGAGGAAAGATTTCCCCAGCGGTGTCTTCTTTGGCCTGTAGCTTTTTGACATAGCTATCGTCAAAGGTCACATAGTATGTCTCTTCAATTTTTCTCGAACACTTGTTTAGGACCCTGTATGCCTTGGATGTGAGAGAGTATCCCAGAAAGATTCCCTCGTCGGCTTTGACGTCGAACTTATTGCGGTGTTCTTTAGAATTAAAGATGAAACACCGTGAGCCGAACACGTGGAAAAATTTCACATTAGGCTTTCTGTTATTGAGAATCTCGTATGGTGTGAGCGTGAATCGTTTGTTGAGATAAGACCTGTTCTGTGTAAAACAAGCAGCAGAAATAGCGTCAGCCCAAAAATAAAGAGGTAAAGCAGCGAAACTTAGCATAGTTCGGGCAGCTTCACACAAAGATCGGTTTCGTCTTTCGACAATCCCGTTCTGTTGTGGTGTGTAGGGAGCTGAGAAGTTGTGACTTATTCCCTTTTCTGCAAGAAATGCTTCAAACTCCCTGCTCTTGAATTCAAGACCATTGCCGCTTCTGATGTTGCGAACGACCTTCTTGAGCTGTACTTCAACTTGCTTGATGAACACTTTCAGCTTATGAGCCGCTTCAGATTTGAGCTTTAGAAAGAACACCCATGTAAATCGTGAAAAGTCATCAACAATAACAAGAATATACTTGCTACCACCGATGCTTTCAATAGATGAAGGACCACACAGATCGATATGAAGTAATTCGAGTGGTTCAACAACTTTTGTGTTAATTACAGATGGGTGACTTTGACGACTCTGCTTCCCCATTTCGCATGCAGCACACAAATGATCTCTATCAAACTTGAGCAATGGAAGACCCCTAACATGACCTCCAGTGACAAGTCTGTTGATATCTTTAAAGTTGAGATGAGAGAGGCTTCGGTGCCACAACCAGCTTACGTTAGATTGAGCTTTTGATAACAGGCATATAGCTGGGTTTCCTTTGATGGGTTTAAGGTTTAGAGGAAACATTTCACCCTTTCGCTCCGACTTGAGAATCACTTTCTTTGTCTTTTTCTCAATAGTTTCAGAACCTTCATCATCGAATGATACTTTGAGACCTGTACCTCCAACAAGCTGAGATACACTGATGAGGTTGTGTTGGAGTCCTTCCACATAAGCCACCTTCCTTATAGTAAAGTCACCATTTCTTATCATCCCGTATCCCTTTATGGTGCCGAAAGAATTATTTCCAAACTTGACATTGCCACCATTTGCAAGAGATCTGTATTCCTTGAGCTCCTCTTTCCTCCCTGTCATGTGACGTGAGCAGCCACTATCGATGTACCATTCTTCGTCGAACTGCTCGTCACTTATAACCTGCAAAAATTAAGCAGATTTGGGAACCCAAAGCTTCTTAGGTCCACGTGAGCTTTTCATGGGAACAGGAACAGTAAGAGAGATGTCAACCAGATATGTTCGTTTTATGAGTGTTGTTTCATCTTTCTTTTTAATGGTAAAAACTTTTATTTTATTAGGGTTGGGTGCGTTCGGTTTAGACTCTGGTGTGGATTCATTAACCTTCTGTTTGCCCTTTTGTTCAGCTGACGAATGAGATTTTTGAGAACGAATAGAATGAAATTTAGAGCAAGATGGAGATGAATTGGTGGAAGTAGAAGAATTAGAAGAACTAGAAGGAGTGGGTTTAGATTGAGAGGACTTCTTGGCTGGAGACTCTAGGTGACCCTTTTTCTTTTGATCATTGGAGGGATAGACCTTAGAGTTTTGATCTCTTTTGACTTCAGAACCGAACCTTTGCTTTCGGTTGGAATCATTCTCTGAACCGAACCTTTGCTTTCGGTTGAAGTCATTCTCAGAACCGAACCTTTGCTTTCGGTTGGTATTCTCTTGTGAACCGAACCTTTGCTTTCCGTTGGTATTCTCTTGTGAACCGAACCTTTGCTTTCGGTTGGTATGACTCTCAGGTTTTCCGACAGGATTGTTTTCACACTTCAGATTCTTGTCTTGATGTGAGAAGTATGCATTCTGGGATTGCCAGAATTGTCTCCTTTCAGAGAGATTCTTCCTGTATCTTTGGTTCCTTTCTCGTTTCTTATTCCTCATCTACTTTGGTTGATGATGAACATTAGCTTTCATTTTCGGTTTCTCCTTGGCTGGTTCATTTTGAACTTTAGGAGTTTCATTTTGCACTGAGGAAGTAGAGGGAACGTCTTCTGTTGCTGAACTTTTATTCTCCTGAGGAATGTCTTTTGTACCACTGGTGCTTGGCTTATCGAAATTATCTGGCTTATTCAAGGGTTCAGGTATGTATCTACCTTTACTCATCCAAGAGGTTCTTTCTGACAGGCCTACTGTTTCATCAGCATTATCGATTGGAGCCGTCCAAAAGAACTCATCACATCCATCAGCATTGTCTTCGTTCACAATAGTTGTGAGTTCAGCCGTCTGATGTTCGGTTACTCCAGTGACCTTGTACACTTGATTTGGAGTGGTATGGACCTTTTGATATACAACCGCTTTCTCTACTAAGATTGAGGACTTTTGTTGGGACAATCGAGCGAACTCCACTGAATTTTCAGAAATTAGATTTTTGTGGTTTTCAGGTTCGTTTTTAACAAATTCTGAGCAGTCAACCGTGTCCTCTACAGAAATTTCACTCATGTTGTCGTCCTCGTTAAGCTCAGATGCATTTTCAACATCAATTTTGTTTTCTGAGCTTACGTTGGCGTTTAAAGAGTCAAATTTTTGTATGGTTTCGGTTCTCAGTTTAAGTCTATCATTTTCATCCAAAAGGTTTTTAAGCATATCCTTGTGGTCCTTGGATTTAATGAAAG
Source organism: Lactuca serriola (assembly GCF_051521515.1). Lineage (NCBI taxonomy): Eukaryota > Viridiplantae > Streptophyta > Magnoliopsida > Asterales > Asteraceae > Lactuca > Lactuca serriola. Next base: position 203,870,355 of record NC_136414.1, on the reverse strand, counting down.
ATTCAATTTTGTCCAGTCCATACATGTAGGTCGGATTGACATCATCAGATGATATCACACTTTCACAGTTATAAGCTTCGACATCAATTTCATCCTCCTTAAACTCAAGGAAGGGCAAAATCATGCGATGGATCTTTTGGCCTCTTTCACAGTCCAAGTGAAGCTGAGTAATATTAGAATATAGACGTTTTGCAATTAAACAAAAAACATTCCGCTGTTTTAACAACTTTAAATTGTCTCTTTGTAAATAAATGTTTTCGTCTTTAATTTTAACTAATTCAGACTCCTTCAACTCGATCCACATGCGCCGCTCCTCACTCTTCAACGACACCCTGCTTAATTGATCAGTTAGGTTAGAATTGGTGACTCGAGTTTGAGTTAAGCTACTATCTAGATGAGAAATTCTTGTATTAACATTTTTTAGTTCTTTCTCATATGAGGATTGTGGTACTTTAAATGAAACAAAAACCGATTGTACCTTCTTTATCAGTTCATCAAGCTCATTGAACTGCTGGCTGAGTGGCTTGGCCGTAAAGCACATGTCCTCCTGCACCTTCGGTTCCTTGCTTCCACTAGCGGTGTTGTATCCCCTCATCTGAGATACATCAGACACCATGTGACATCCCCAAAATCTCGGCCAGAAAAGACCGATTTTCATTTATGCTTTTAAATATTTTCAGAGTAAATCCTTTTGATTTGAAAGAGTTGCGGAATTTGTTCCCAAAAACAAAACATGATAAAACAATGTTTACCGAAGCATTTCATAAAAGAAATGTATTTTCATTATAATCAAAACTCGGGGTGTCATGTTCCGATACAGACCAATAAGCATAAACAAATACATTACAAGTCATATAACAAATATAAACATATGCAGACTTGTAAACAAAACAACTTGATGGATCATCCATCTCATGCCCTTCCGCCACTTCCTGTAATACAATTTAAAACTGAGTGGGTCAGGCTTGGGAGCCTGGTGAGCATATAGGGTTTTCAACCCACAATAAATATCATATTTAATTTTCACCAACCAACAATAACCCAATTACCCATTCCCGTTATTCTCACTTTAATGTCCCTAAAACAACTAAAATAAGGGACCTAGTCTAAGAATATTTCATCGGGGAGACAACACATGCTTCGGGGGTACCTCAGCAATATAAGTCAAATAAGGCAACCATGAGGGGGATGGAGTACAGGGAATGGACACCCAAGTTCATTAACACCTACAGGTGGAGAACCTGCTAATGTTTCCACAAGACTGTCTAGAATAGCCAGTGGTCGTCATCTAAACTCCGCTAGATGACTCAATCAAACAACAACGAGGCCTCTCATCTGTTTATTACACACCAACTGTCTACCCATGTTCTACCCAACATATTAGTAGATAAAAATATACATTTGTATACATAGTTTAAAGAAAACCTGTATAGCATGCTTTAATCAACACATATATCACAAAACAGATGAGGCACACACACACATAACACATATTTCATAAAGAAATAAGCAGATCTGTAAGATAGAAGAGAGTGAATACACATTCACACATAACACAACCAAATATATACACATAGCACGTATTTTTATATAAAATACTTCGTATTATTGTATTAGAAAGAAAATAACTACACACTCACACTTATAAACAACAATATACTTAATACACTCGAACCAAACTCGTATTATTATTGTGTTTATGAAAGGTAGTATACACTCACTTGATCAGAAGATGATCCGACAGCACTACGGCTTATAGAAGTAGTAATCCACAATAGATCTGGAAGATCTTCACAAAAATCGAACTTCTCGCGGGCAGAACTTCGACTCGGGAACCGCACTTCTCGGGATCTTCAGGGTCTCGGGACTTGCCTCGAGGCTAGAGTATGATACCGGGGCTTCGGGGTATCTTCGGCACAAAAAACGATGCAAAAGACTAGAGAGAAGAGAAGAAATGAACAAGAAATATGGCTGTCTTCGGATCCCTTATATAGAGGCTGGAGCCTCGGAGTACGCGGGGCGTACTGCAGTACGCAGCGCGTACTGCGTCCGAAATCGTCATTGCATGCGTCATCCGAAGTGTCGACACTATCGGAGTACGCGATAGCGTACTCACGTACGCGGGGCGTACTCCGGATCACACCGGTGACTCGGCTTCGGATAAGGCTTCCGATTTTGAATTAAATTTAAATACAAAATGATTAATAAACTTCGGAAATTCATAACTTCTTCATACGAACTCCGTCTTTGACGTTCTTTATATCCACGGAAAGGTGAGACCACGCTCTACGACTTTCGTTTAGACTCCGTCGGCTAATTTTGACTTTATTTTTATTAATTATTTTTAATAGGCCGCGATAAAAACTTTCGTTATAAATTCATAACTTCTTCGTTTGACGTCCGTTCTCGCCTAACTTTTTATCGTTTCGATACCAACAATGAGATCTTCGATTCTCATTTAGATTGCTTCGGCTAAAAACCGCTCGATCTCAAATCGAGTATTTCAGGCTGCATGCCGCTAAGCCGGAACTTCGATAAATCATAACTTCCTCATACGAAGTCAGATTTGGGCGTTCTATATATATATTCGGAAACCTCGTTTCAACTACTACAACATTAACCAAAGATATTAAGTTTATTTTACACTTAAATTTTGACGCTTATTTTTATTCTTAATTAATCAAACCACATAATTAAGCAATTAAGCACAAAACACATAATACTCAAATAATACAATCTTATTATTTCAAAACGGGTTACAAAGGTTAACCTAGACCATTATATTGCTAAAAATGGCAAGCCTGGAAACACAGGCGTTACACACCATGAAGCATCTTCCTCCACTGCTCTCCTCCTTTGCCACATTCGCCTTTCCATGAGTAGGCTTCCTCACTTCATCGTCTTCTGAGTCAGTAGACCAAACTTCCACTCTACCGAACTCGTCATCAGCAACCGAACCCTGCACAATAAGAGCATTCATAGAAGGGTTAGCGGTAGACTTCTTCTTTCTCATCTCATCGAGCCTTTTCTGCAGCACAACTTCCTCATCCTTTTCATCATCCTTTTCAGCCATCTTCTTAAGGACACAATCTTTAGCATAGTGGTTTTTCCCACCACAGTAGTAACAGCTTACTCCAGAATCACCATCAGCCTTCGGTTCCTTCTTGGGCTCTTCAACCTTCGGTTCATTGTTAACTTTTTCTGAACTATAACTCCCCTGCCAGTTTCGGTTTTTATTGCTGGGGAATCTCTTCTTTATGAACCTCTTGGGGTTAGACACCATCATAGCATAATCCTCAGACGTGAGGTCATACTCCTCCAAGTTAAGGTCTTCATCCTCCATCACAGCTTTACTTTTTGATAGGAGGGCCAACGAACCAAGACTTGAAACAACGTTCTTCTCCTGCAGCACAATCTTCTCCTGGGACTTGAGAATACCCACCAGTTTCGCCAGAGAGTATGATTTAAACTGCTCATGGGCTTTGACTGTAGACACCACTGCTCTCCATTCAGACCTCAGACCATTTAAGAATGTAACCTTCTGCTCGATAAGCTTCCTTTCGATGTCATGTTTGATCATCTTGCTGAGAAGATGATTGAAGCGATCGAACGTCTGGGTCACTGTTTCTTCGGCTCCTTGCCTGAATTCTCCAAACTCAGATAAGAGCAAGGTTTGGATAGAATGTTCAAGATCCTCGTCTGTAGAGTACAGTTCGCGAAGTCTATCCCACACTTCCTTTGCCGTCGTGCATGAGCTGACCAACCTGAAGGTGTCGGATTGAAGGGCAAATCTAATCAATCTTAACGCCTTGATATTGCACTGGAATTTACCCTTTTCATCTTGTGCAATATCTTTAACATCCTTCAGCAGATCATTGTACTCCTTTTGAGTTTTGATAATCCTGGACATTGCAGAATGAGAAAAAGGTCCATTAATGATAGCTTCCCATACGAGGTATCCATTCTCCTCAGATCCAATGACGTAGTCTTCAAAGTGATGCGCCCAGACTTCATAATCATGGGTATATAGGATTGGAATCTTCGTCGTCGAACCGATGCTGTTGGAAATATTGATAGGATTTGATTGCGATTCGTCCATTATGATAAAAAAAAACCTGTTAAAAGATCAGACTAGTAATAACTCAGATTAGGGCAAAACAATAAATATCAAGATATGTCAATAATGAGATGACGGCTCAATAAATATCAGTAATTGCGGAAAAACCCTAAGTTAAACCTTTTCACAGAAAAGATGTGTATCGATTACACAGTCTCCTGCTCTGATACCAATTGATGAGATTAAAACTTTAATCTATGAAGATCGATTAGATCTTAAACAGGTAATTAATTATAAAAACAGCAAGAACACGAAAATAAGAACAAGGCAAGAGTGAATCAATCGTGTCGAATGATTAAAACAAAATCCTCAGAAGAGCTCGATTAAGAACATCAACTGTAGAGGATTGGTAGGTTACAAGAACGATTAAAGAAATCTGTAAATACTATCGTTATGCTCTGATCTATCGTTTCAATCATTAACCTAATATGCATGCAAGCATATACTTATATAATAAACAAAAAGGCTCTCGGTTGGACAGGCCCAAACCGGAATACAAACTAAATAAATAAACAGTCGAGCCCAAATGACGCAATCTTCAACAAAACTTCAGCCCAACAGGAAAATTAAGACTAATTACTTGTTCAGATGGATGTGTGAGTCAAGTAATGGACTAAGGGATCGAGTACACATTCTTGTGCACTGATTATGTCCACCACAAAAGATCGATAAGACTATTCGTCATAGTTTACTAAAGCTCAGTAAATATGATTATACTTACAAGCTTAAGTGTAATTCTGAGACATTGGAAAAGGTTCCAATGTAAGGCAGAGCGACTAAGAAGAATCAACTTAGGCAGAAAGACAAAAGTTTCTCAAATCTGAAAAGATGGGAGAGTACTTTAGTATCAGTTTTGTGATCATCTTAATTATTAAGAAACCATAACACAATTAGTTCTCTAAGGAAATCTTAGAGCATTCTTATGACTAAGAAGAGGAACTTGAATTGTTGAAATGGTTAAATCAAGAAGATGAGTCATGCTTCATTCCAATACAAGTCTTAGAGTCATGCTCCAAGATTGTAATTTGAGTGATATGTCTTAGAGAAAGTTAAAACACTTGTCAAATGTAAGAGTAAAAGTTTTCTACTCTTGTACGTTTGAAATTGGTAAGTTGTGATGTTTTGGATAAAACAAAGACCAACTTAGGCCATTTGTGTGAAGTGTTTGTCTTGATTAGAATCCACATTATCTCTTGAATATCTGACAAGAAAGTCTTATATGTCAAGAGGACAGTGGGAGTCTTAAAGGTCTTGAAAGTCTCAAGAACTAATCAAGAATAAAAACTGAATTTCTTCACTAGCACACGACTTGAGGTTTATAACCTATCGTGTTGACATATTCTGTGCCCATTCCAGTTAAAGTTGGCTTTGCATATGAGTTCTTAGAGTTCTCAGTTTGTTGCAAAACAACTTGGAAGCAATGGCAGGCCCTTGAGCTGCCAGGTGGCAAGAAATTTAGATTCAGTTCAGTCCATTTGAGTTTGGATTTTTCATTATCCTTGTCCTGTGACTATGGTTTTGACATTTCACATGGATAAGAAAACATACACCATTAAATCTAAGTGTCATAAGGTTTCTCTCCGATTCATGAAAATGATGGTGAAGAAACACTTTCACTAAGTAGATTTTAGCTAGATAGCAATTGTAATTGTTGCATTCTCAAAGTCGTTAGTGAAGTGTGTGTGGTTTACCGGCACACTAACATGGACTTGTGAGAAGTGGCAAAGGTCTAAACAATTGAGACTATGATTACTGCATCCCTTTTCATAGTTCTTAAAATTGTTTAGACACACTTGTGAGCTATCTAAGATAAGGTGTATGATTTTGATAAAGTTTTATCAAAGCAATCTAGTATCAGAAATCAGAACTTTGGTAAGAAGGTCAATAAAGTATTGATTTCTAGAAGTCCAACTGATTTCTGAGTACATGTCAAAGCTAGTGGGAGCATAAGTGTTATGCTAATAATCATCATGTTTGTGGGAGCATGATAATTATGATAAGTATTTCAAGTTAGCAATGTTAATTATAGAAAACAAAAGGTTTCAATTGGGAAAAAGTTGTTTTGCTATAATTAAGGGAGAGGAAATTATACTTCATCTGAAATCTAAAAGCTTAGATTGAGGTTTTAATCGTATTTAGTCAAGAATATATATATATATATATATATATATATATATATATATATATATATATATATATATATATATATATATATATATGAATGTTATGTTGGAATGTCTCAACATAAGAAAATTCTATATATGGGTCCATTATTTGCGTTCTAAAATTCGATTATGATTACGGCATCCCTTTTCATAATCTGAATTATGAGAACTTGGCAAATAGAAATGGAAATATTATAGCAAAAGACTGGTTTAGTCTTTATGTGAGACATCATGAATCGTGTCCCATATGCTTCGGATATAGGATCGATTATATGTGCTATATTCATCCTTTCTAAAATTTTCCAAATGCCTGGGGCATTAAGAAGGGATAATCTATAAGGACAGTTGGAAGTATAGTGATAATTCTGGAAGGACCATATTGACATAATCTGTAAGGAGGCAACTCTTGTTCAGAAGTGATAGTCAAAATGGAATATGGAAATATTTCAAAGTTATAAATTATTCAATCTATGTAAGATTAGGAAACTTAATGCAGGAAAGATGTTTCCAAGGAGTTGATCTCGTTTGGAATACTCTGTAATGATTGTTGTCAAGTCTTTCTGACTTTGTACATAATCATTACAAGAAGATCAATGCATATAAGTTTAGAATCTAACAGGTTTCAGTAAATGGCATGAATTTGGAATTCTTGCATTTGCAGTAAGGATTTGGGACTGTGAAATGAGGATCATTGGAGTTATCTTCAATTGATCTATTTCACAAAGTAAAGATCATAGACAAACATAGTATGCATACTTGATGTTATAAAACATGCCTTTGTGTATGATTCAACAAGTAGTAGAACAAGCCATATGAGTCGAAGTTTATCCATTCCTTTTACCTTCGGGATAAATGTGATATCTGTCGGACCCTCGATGATTTGATGATGACAAATGGAAGTGCTCAGCCGGGCCAGGACTGATTTGATTTGTTCAATTAGTCAGTCGTCATAAATCAGAAATCGGGAAACAACAAATGGACAGAGAGAATGATTATAATCCATGTCTCAGTCCATATGATATCTAGAATGGAGGAATATATGATCCCTTATCTAATGGACAAGTCATTGACAAAGGTCAGAGTTCATCTACAAGGTCAGAGTTCGACAGAAGCTTTTGAGAGCTACGATTGCCAGTCGGTTCTTGAAGTCATACGCAATAATAGTTTTAGACTTATCCAAGTGGGAGACTGTTGTATTAATGTTTAAGTCCATAACTATAATTGGTAAGACTTGACCCGGCCCGGCATGGTCCATTTGGGTTGCATGGCATCATGCATTTGGATAGGCTATAATGAGAGAAATAACACTTAAGATTTTTTAATATATTGTAAGTTCTAATATATTAATAAGGTTATTTAATTAGTATTGATCAAGAATTAATTTGGAATTAATTAAGTGATCAAAAGGAAACTAATTAAATATATGGGTTGATTGTGTAAATCATTCATTCTTATATATGTGGGCTTATGATCCAAGACATGTTGGACTAAGTCCATGGGGTGACCAATGGATACTCCATGGAGGTTAAAATCCATGGAGCATAAGGAATGGGTAAAGTCATGAGTTACATGGTGTAAGCCTAATAGCCACCATATAAAAGAATCCCATGGCTCAAGAAATCATGCACTATGTGTGAGTGTGAGGGCTAAATGATTTCAACGAGTGTTCTACATTTCTCCCAAGGTTATTCCAAAAGCAATTGGTGTTGTGTGAACCATTTGAGGTGTCACACTTGGGGCACTAGGCACTCAAGCTTCGTGAAGACATTCTACATCAAAAAGGTATGTATTCTATCTTGTTATATTCATTGTTTTATAGCTTAGATTAGGATAATACCTTGGATGTTCATATTTGCATGTATAATAGAGAAAACATAGATCCAAGGTATTTAGGGTTGCATGTACACTTAGGAGTGTTAGAATGCTCAAAACCCAACACTTATAACCCCTTAGCCTTTCATGGATTAAAATACTATAGGAGTATTTTAGAAATTTTACAAAATCATACACTTAAGCCTTTCATGTATTTCTCATATCTCTATTCTCGCACATACGTCAAGGCAGGATTTCACATGCCCGGAGACCCCTATTTCCCTAACCAGGGAAATGGTGGGTGGATCGAAGAGGATCCTGAGGAACTAATTGAAGAAAAACCCAAAGACGATCTAGAGTAGGAGGTAGAAGAAGACGAGGAAGAGGAACAGGAGGACTCGGACGCAGAGTCCGAAGTCATAAATTCTCTTATAGTAAATTTCATTATGAATTGCTTACAAAATTCAATAACAACTAGACATGATACAAATACAAAATAAGGCATTGCATTACGGTAATGCCCGATTCATAACTCTTATCAAACACTTATCGCCATTCCTCCTTTAACCTTTATGGCAGAAGTATGCCACCAAGGAAGTCAAACAGGCGCAAGAACAACACACCAACAACCCCACGATCGCCACCACCTTTACAAATGGACTCTACTGTGTTCCAGACTGCCATAACATCCGTTGTGGCCCAAATCAACAATAACAACAACGGAAGTGGAAACGAGACAGACAGTTCCAATCGGGGAGAAAACTAAGGGCACCAGTGAATGTGCTCATACAAAGAATTGATGAACTGCAACTTGTTAGAAACATTGTACTTCGTCGTTATACAAGTATTAATGTTAAGTATAAGTTTCCCCCTACTTATACCCTAGGTACTACTTATATTAAGTAGCTAATTATACCTAGCACACATACTCATATAGAATTGAAATAGATTTATACGTAGCATTTTTACTAGTATAGAATTGAAATAGATTTATACGTAGCGTTTTTACTCGTATAGAATTGAAATAGATTTATTTGCAACATTTTTACTCGTATAGAATTCAAATTGATTTATACATTGCGGTTTTACTCGTATAGAATTGAAATAGATTTATACGTAGCAATTTAACTCGTATAGAATAGAAATAAGATTTATAAGTACCAATTTAGTTTGTATGGAATGACAAACATTTATATTTATAATATATAAGACTTATAGGTATATACTTATTTGGTAAGTAAACCATTATACCTAGGATATATATTGTGACAACCCGAAATTTCCATTTGTACAAACCCTACAGTCAAGCACTTCAAATAAAAGTCAAACTCATTTCTGCTAATTTTTAGCCTGTTTAAAGTCCGTTTGGTGTTTTTAATATTAATTCTTCAAGCGAACAAATAAAAGGAAGTATTTTCTAGGATTATGGTGTAACAATAAAACAATTAACACCTTAATGAGGTGTTCACAGCCAAACATGAGGAGTTTGGGCCGTGAACTCCCTTGTGGCCGTGAACTCATGCTTAAGGCATGAGTTTACTCCTCATTTCCTCACTTCTCACTTCCAAGTTCAAGAACTTCAACTTTCTCTCTCAAGTATCATAACACCTTTCTTCCAATCTTCCAAAAATGTAAGTGTTTCTTCTCTTGATTTGTTGTAATAACACTTCATCTAGTAGTTATACATGATTTCATCCATGAAATATTATCTTTTCCATAGATCTTCAAGTGTTCTTCAAAACACCAAGAACACACACTAGTGTTCTTGGACCTTAAACACTCTTACAAGCTTCCTATAAGTAAGTACACTCCTTCTAACTAGTTATATGCTTAGATTACTTGTTAAACCATTGAAAAAGACCAAGAATTCCCAAGAGCACATGGGTTTATGGCCAAGGAAATCTCCTTGGGCCGTAAACACCATTAGGTGGTGCATATGTGCCACCATTACTTCCTAGAGCTTGGATATTGGACTAGAACCTTTCCTAAATGAACTAACGACCTCAAACTACGAAATGGTAGGAGTTACCATGGGTTTACGGCCGTAAACCCTAGGCCTTAAACTCCATGGGAGTTGGTCCTTGGACCTTAAACTCTAAAGCAATGCCTTACACTGTAACACCCCATTTATTTAAATAAATTAATAAATGTAATTCCCAGATTAAATTGTGAAGAATTTTCGAAGTTGGGGGTTAAAAGTGTAAGTTCTAGATTAGTTTTGTGATTATTATTCAAGGCAGGGACTAAATGCTAATTGTTGGGTCTTAATTTGAAGAGATTTTATGAAGTAAGGGGTTGTTGGTAAAATTCAGATTTAATTTGTAAAAGTTTTGTAGGCAGGGGTTAAAATGGTAACTTTTGGATTATATTTGAATAAAAAGGGCCATGGAGGGACTGTTATTGCCATTATGGAAAATTTTTGAGTGGAGTCGGGTATAAAGGTTAAACAAACCCTAAAGCTAAGGACAAAATGCAGCCGTCACTTTTCCTTTCATCTGCTATCGGCGCCGCACCACCCTTTTGATCACCCTCACCACCGACCGCCGCTGCTTCCTAGCCATCACCGAAGTAGCGAGTCACCCGAGTTCTTTTTGTATTCCGGCCAAACGAGTTTCGATTGATGCCAATATGGTTTCAAATGAAGGTTGCCTTGGTCGTTAGGGAAGTGGGCTGCCGAGCGCACTGCAACCGCTCCTTTGCCGTCCAAACACCACAACAGCGGAACATCCGAAGATCGTCTTACTTGACGGAAACAATGTCAGGGGTAGGTTGCTGACTCTCTTGGACGTTCCTCTCCCTCTTCTCCTTCTGGTTCGCGTTTGGGTGGTTGCCTCAGCCTACGACCACCGTTGTTATCGGGAACTGCCGTAGAGCCGCTGCAGTCGTCGATGGTACTATTGTTGCCGTCACTATACACCACTGGGGGTGGTTGTGTCCTGATTCCAAGAAAAGAAGTGTCAGGGAGTGTTGCTTCTTGTTGGGAACGAAAGAAGCCGCTGCCACCACCGAGAAGTGGTGGCTGCCAACCCAAAAACCATTCTGACGCTAGCTTGAGCCACCAGGTGGGTGGCTGGATTGTAGTATGAAATTTGAAATGTATGGGTGTGCGTTTTGTCTTGTCGGAAAGTCAGAAACAGCCACCACCACCACCGTGAGGTGGTGGCCACCGACACGTGTCGCCGTCGGCCACCACTAGGGTGGCTGTGTGTGTGTGAGTATTTATGATAGTTAGTATGTGTGTGTGTGTGTGTGGTTATTTTGGATTAAAGCATTGTAATTGTACTTACCAAACGAATAATAAAAATAATAATAATCACCACCGTTAGGTGGTGGCTGCCGCCATTTACCGTGATTGACCACCACTACCCGAGGTGGTAGTGGGTGGTGCCCCACTAGCAAACCCTAATGGGTTTAGATATTAGTTTTGGGCCTATTAGGCCATGTTTGGGTGGAAAACCCTAATTGTGAGTATTTGGGCCTTGAACTTATTTGGACCCACTTTTGAGCCATTGGGATGGGATGATGTATTAAGCCCAAATATCACATATTACTTATCTAGTATAGTAAAGGACTTAATGGATTAAGTCCTTAATGGGTTATGTGAAACCCTAATTTCACTTGGGCCTTAAGTGGGCCTTTCTATAGGGCTTGATGATTAAGGTAATATTGGGCCATCCAAGAATAATTAAATGGACTAGAGTAATTGGTTGGGCTTTAGGGTAAGGCCCATATGAAGGATTGGGCTCAATTGGGAAAATTGGGCCATAGATGGGCCATAATTGGGCCTTGGTCCCTTATTAGACTTTTGGGCCTTGGGTTTGAGTCAAGCTAAGATAAGGGTAAAGTAGTCTTTTACCCAAGTATGGACTTATGGTTATGAGTTGGAACCCAATTATTCATTGGGTGTTATTTTGGTGTTGACAGTCCAAGAATCTGTCATCCAACAGCTGGGGTTGAGTCTACGGGATTTCAGCAGTGTGGGTTTGTGTCTACAGGACTTCAGCAGTGTGAAGTGAGTTTCCTTCCAGTAGGAACGGTTCTACGGCCATAATGCCGGCCCGTTTAGTTAGCAGTAGTTTCGGACCTCGGTCTGATGCAGTAGGTAGAGTGCTTGATGTCTTTGTGATTCAAGCATATTTTGTGTTATGTGTTTCAGACTCTGTTCCTATGTAGTATGCACTATATGTATTCATGCTAGTTGATATGTTTATGCTATGCTATGTTCAGTGAGTTTCCGGACTTAGGTCCGATGCAGGGGACGGGGTCCTAGTCAGTTTTGGACTTCGGTCCGATGCAGTTAGTTCCGGACTTCAGTTCGACGGGGTCCCAGTCAGTTCCGGAATTCAGTCCGATGCAGTTAGTTCTGAACTTCGGTCCGATGCAGGGGACGAGGTCCCAGTCAGTTCCGGACTTCGGTCCGATGCAGTGGGCAAGGCCCAATATGTGTTTATTTGTTATTGTATGGTATGTGGTAGTTTGGGGGAGATTACTAAGCTTCGTGCTTACAATTTCGGTTTTGGTTTCGTGTACTCAGTTTTAAGAAAAGGAGCTCAGGAAGATTGTAGTGCACACACCATCTGTTCGGCCTGGGATGTTTATACTCTGATATTTTGACAATTCTTACGATATTTTGAGATACACTGTTTATGATTTTTATACGTTGTTCGATGACTATGGTTTTATTATTGAATTAAAACGAAATTTTTAGACTGTATTTTTGGGATGTTTCATGTTGGTATCAGAGCCGTGGTTTGAGGGATTCGGGCACACTTTCGGGTGTGTCTGAACTCAAACTAAGGAAGTGGTATAAAGTTTTCAAGAGAAAAACCATGTTTACAAAAGGATTTTGAGAAAAGAAAACAATTTTAGAAAAAGTATAAAGGAAAGAGTTTTTGAAAAAGCGAAAACAATTTTGAAAAGAGAAAAGGGTGTGGTGCATGCAATCAGTCGAGCTCAAGTAATTACTCCCAAATTACCCATACAAGTTCATATTATGATATGTGTATCAGCTTTATGAGAACTGCATGCTAGATTAGGACTAAGGATCTCAGAAGGATGCCTTATGTGCATATTGTATGTGTATCAGCTTTATGAGAATTGCATGCTAGTTTAAGGCTAAGGATGTAGGAAGGATGCCTTATGTGCCTATTATATGTGTATCAGCTTATTGAGAACTGCATGCTAGTACAAATTACTCACTATGATAGCCAGAGTAGTATATGTTTGATTATGTGTACTCAACGTCCGAATGTTGCTTGCTTTGTGCTTTTAGGAGTTCTAGTTGTCCTTCACTAACTAGTAAACGAATATGTTAAGTTACATACTGCAAGGACTAAATAATTTCAGAAGGTTAGGTCTAACTCTATTTCGCAGCTCTTGTTTGAGTCCAAATGTTATAGGGTAGGATCTCTCATTCGAAAGAATTATCTAGTCTAAGTAATATGTAATAGTAGTCGCGAGCTAGTTAGGGGAATAAAGCAGGGACTTATTATGCAGCTGCTGGCGGAGAGTGGGTTGGTGATTATCCTAGGGAAAGCTTAGGATGATATTAGCAAGGGATCAACAGTAGTAGTAGAAGGGACTTGGTGGAGTCGAGGCAGCACTTGAGGAAAGTACGGATAGATATGGAAGGTAGTATGGGCCCGTACTACTGAAAGTAGAGGATCCGTACTCGAATCAAGGAAGATTGAGATAAGACCAGGGAACTTGTAGTGTGTGAGATCCCTCAAGTTTTGATGAGTATTTTGATGTTAATGATGGTATATTACTGAGTATACTGACGCAACGTGGTAGACCAGATGGTAGTTCTGGTGACGACCAGGGATCAGGCTCGGAATTTGTAGCCAGCAGTTCGATGATCAGATGAGGGAGTTCATTCCATCTAAGATTATGCACAGTATCATTCACCAGACTCCTGTGATCCTCAGTATGATCAAGGAGGGCATTATAGAGATTTGTGATGAGAGATCGAGTGCCTTCTGCACTGAGGTTGCAGTCATGATAGGGACCCGTACGTTGATGTTACGGGAATTCGGAGTTTGTGAAGCTTCAGATTGTCATGGGGGTTAGGGACCCCATTGTTAGCAACAGATGGTTGGCAGATGTCACCAACACTTTTCGTACCAGACGTTGTCTCAAAAGGAGACAAGATCTAACTTACTTCCTATCTCTTGAGGGACAGAGCATGATATTGATAGGAAGAGGTTGGTCGAAGGTTGAGTGATGATGCGGTTGATGCTATGTCATGGGATGAATTTTAGACCAGATTCTGGGCAGAGTGTGCCCATGTCTTTGAGGCGCTATAGTTGGCGCAAGAGTTGTTAGATCTCCACTAGACGACTGAGACTGTGGCAGAGATCACTACCAATTCTCGGGAAAGAGCTTATATGGTACCATAGTATGCAGCATATGAGGATAGGAAGAAGGTAAGTTATCAGAACATACTGTAGAATGATAGCAGGGAGATCGTGAGTACCTCGGGGTGCAAGACCCTGAATGATATGACTTCTTGAGCTTGAGAACGAGATATGGACTTGGCGCACATTGGTAAGAGGGAATCATATTAGTTGCTTATATTGAGGGGTCTCGGGAGGAGACCATAGATTTCATATTAGCTTTTGAGGGACTACCAGGGTTAGATTTAGTATATCACACGCGGGATTGGGAGAGTACAGTATCACCTTGGTTTATTCCAAAATCAAGGAGCAGCATGAGGAGCAACTGAGGGAGGTGATAGAGACTTTGAGGAGGGAGAGAATTTTTGCAAGGTTCTCCAAATGTGAGTTCTGGTTGCGCACGGTGCAATTCCTTAGGCACCCTGTCAACTAGAAGGGTGTATTAGTCGATCGGCCAAGATAGAGGTCGTGATGTAGTGGGAGATTCCGAGGTCTCCAACTAAGATTTAGAGTTTCCTGGCTCTAGCGGGTTATTATCGGAGATTTATTCGGGTTCTTGGAGGTGGTGTGATCTTTTGGACTAACTAGTATTGAAACACTACCAATGGTAAACGTGGTTCTCAGTAGATTGGGCAAAGAATGGTAAGAAGGATTGAGAATCCTTCAAGTATTGTGTGTTGTAAGACGTTAGTTGAAGCAAAGTGGGGGAGAATCATCCAAGGATTCAGAAGTAGGATAGTGTGAGATGGAAGTTCGGAAAAACTTGCCAATAAGGAGATCGTTTTCCCGTAATGTTTGCTAGGAAGCCTTAGGGAATCTGGTTAGGGATTCCATTCAGGACATGAGTTCAGTTGAGTGTGGGTCAAGCGTGTGTTCGATCCAGTATGGAGAGTGTTGTAAGTCTGCGGGTGTAGCCGTAGCATTCACTAGCAGCCAGATAGTGTTAGAGTGTTGTAAGTATGCAGGTGTAACTGTAGCATTCACTAGCAGCCAGATCGTGTTAGAGTGTTGTAAGTATCCAGGTGTAGCTGTAGCATTCACTAGCAGCCAGATCGTATTAGAGTGTTGTAAGTCTGTGGGAGTAGCCGTAGCATTCACTAGTAGTCAGATAGTGTAAGAGTGTTGTAAGTCTGCGGGAGTAGCCGTAACACTCACCAGCAGCCAGGTAGTGATAGAGTTTTGTAAGTCTGCGGGTGTAGCCGTAGCATTCACTTGGTTGGTAGATACGTGAGTGCGTTGTTAGGACGTGGGAAGGACAGTAGTACCCACCAGTTCGGGTGTAGCAGTGAGGAGATGGAATGGTTAAGCCAGAGATAAGACTGTAGAAGCGTCACTACAGGTATGAGAGCAAGGAAGCAGTGGACTACTTAAGGTCATTTATGACATAAGGCTACCAATGGTCATGTACCAATCACTTTTAGCCATGGGTTTGGTGACGTCAGGATTCGATGCATGGAACCAATTAGTTAGATCAGAAGGTCGTTAGGGCCACGGTGACAAGACAACTAGTAGCAACTAATTCCAGAGAAGGATTTCGTTCAGAAGTCGTGTGAGGCGACTAAGTAGGGAGTCCTTTGGCTCCGCAGTCGAGCTAGAACCTAGTATTTCACATGATTGACGAATGAATTGAGACCAGGAAAGTCTCCAGTCATGTAGCAGCATGCTGTTTCAGGCAGTTCAGTATTTCAGGTAGTTCCCGTGTTTCAGGCAGTTTGGTATTTCAGGCAGCTCCGTGTTTCTGGCGATTCATTATTTCAGACAGTTTCGTGTTTCAGACAGTTCAGTGTTCAGGCAGTCGGTGTTTCAGGCTGTTCAGTGTTTTAGAAATTTCAGTGCTTCAGACAGTCAGTATCTCAAGCAGTAACAGTATTTGGGGATTTCATGTATGGTTAGAGTCATAGATAGCTTGGGATATGCTAAGTCACTTACAGTGGGATTATCTGAGTTTTGGCCAAGTATAAGTGAATCACAGGGATAAGTGGATCCGTGACTTTGTTTTTCTAGTGGGAGCCTTGAGTTACCAGGGGATGAGTAGGCAGCCGAGAGACATGTGGACTGTATTCAGAGATAATGATTTAGTAAGAGTGGTCCGTCAGGGATTTAGACCACCTCGAGATAGTAGAATTCAGATGAAGTAGATGTGATCATGTGCGAGGAATTAGTTCGACTGCAGATGTTAGGGCTTTGTGATGATTAGTCACAGTTACCCTGAGAAGGCTAGGGTGTGCCCAGGATGGTGACCGTGTTACTAAAGTGGTTTGGCGTATAAGAAATGGTAAGGAATGATTTCGAGGACTAAATCTAATGTAAATGGGGGAGAGTTGTAACGCCCCGCTTATTTAAATAAATTAATAAACGTAATTCTCGAATTATATTGTGAAGAATTTTGGAAGTTAACGGTTAAAAGTGTAAGTTCCAGATTAGTTTTTTGAGTATTATGCAAGGCATGGACTAAATGGTAATTTTTGGGGCTTAATTTGAAGAGATTTTATGAAGCAAGGGGCTGTTGGTAAAATTCAAATTTAGTTTGTAAAGAGTTTTGTAGGCAGGGGTTAAAATGACAACTTTTAGATTACATTTGAATAAAAAGGGGCATGGAGGGACTGTTAATGCCATTATGGAAAAGTTTTGAGTGGATTCGGGTATAAAGGTTAAACAAACCCTAAACCTAAGGATAAAATGCAGCCGTCACTTTTCGTTTAATCTGCTATCGGCGCCGCACCACCCTTTTGATCACCCTCACCACCGGCCGCCGCTGCTTCCTAGCCATCACCGAAGTCACGAGTCACCCGAGTTCTTTTTATATTCTAGCCATACGAGTTTCGAGTGACGCCAAGGTTTCAAATGAAGGTTGCCTAGGTCGTTAGGGCAGTGGGCTGTCGAGCTCACTGCAACCGCTACTTTGCCGTCCAAACACCACAACAGCGCCGCCATTGGGGACATCGGGTGCATCGAAGGATCGCCATAGTTGACGGAAACGACGCCAGGCGTAGGTTGCTGACTCTCTCGGACGTTCCTCTCCTCCTTCTCCTTCTGGTTCGCGTTTGGGTGGCTATCTCAGCCTACGACCGCCGTTGTTATCGGGAACTGTCATAGAGCTAATGTTGTCGTCGATGGTACTGTTGTTGCCGTCATTATACACCACCGGGGGTGGTTGCGTGCCGATTCCGATCAAAGAAGTGTCAGGGCGTGTTGCTGCTTGTCGGGAACGAAAGAAGCCGCTGCCACCACCGAGAAGTGGTGGCTGCCAACCCAAAAACCATTCTAACGCCTCTTTGAGCCACCAGGTGGGTGGTTGGATTGTAGTATACAATGTAAAGTGTATGGGTGTGCGTTTTGTCTTTTCGGAATGTCGGAAATAGCCGCCACTAGGGTGGTTGTTTGTGTGTGTGAGTATTTATGATAGTTAGTGTGTGTGTGGTTATTTTGGATTAAAGCATTATAATTGTACTTACCAAACAAGTAATAAAAATAATAATAATCACCACCGTTAGGTGGTGGTCGCCGCCATGTGCCGCGATTGACCACCACTACCCGAGGTGGTAGTGGGTGGTGCCCCACTAGCAAACCCTAATGGGCTTAGAGATTAGTTTTCGGCCTATTAGGCCATGTTTGGGTGGAAAACCCTAATTGTGAGTATTTGGGCCTTGGACTTATTTGGACCCACTTTTGAGCCATTGGGATTGGATTTTCTATTAAACTCAAATATCACATATTACTTATCTAGTATAGTAAAGGACTTAATGGATTAAGTCCTAAATGGGTTAAGTGAGAAACACTTAACCGTAATTGTGAATTTTATGTGAAACCCTAATTTCACTTGGGCCTTAAGTGGGCCTTTCTATAGGGCTTGATGATTAAGATAATATTCGGCCATCCAAGAATAATTAAATGGACTAGAGTAATTAGTTGGGCTTTAGGGTAAGGCCCATATGAAGGATTGGGCCCAATTGGGAAAATTGGGCCATAGATGGGCCATAATTGGGTCTTGGTCCCTTATTAGACTTTTGGGGCTTTGGATTGGGCTTTGGGCTTGATTCAAGCTAAGATAAGGGTAAAGTAGTCTTTTACCCAAGTATGGACTTATGGTTATGAGTTGTTACCCAATTATTCATTGGGTGTTATTTTGGTGTTAACAGTCCGGGAATCTGTCATCCAGCAGCTGGGGTTGAGTTTGCGAGATTTCAGCAGTGTGGGATTGTGTCTACCGGACTTCAACAGTGTGAGGTGAGTTTCCTTCCAGTAGGAACGGGTCTACGGCCACAATGCCGGCTCGTTTAGTTAGCGGTAGTTCCGAACCTCGGTCTGATGTAGTAGTTAGAGTGCTTGATGTCTTTGTGATTCAAGCATGTTTTGTGTTATGTGTTCTGGACTCTGTTCCGATGCAGCATGCAATATATGTATTCATGCTAGTTGATATGTTTATGCTATGTTATGTTCAGTTAGTTTTCGGACTTCGGTCTGATGCAGGGGACGGGATCCCAGTCAGTTCCGAACTTCGGTCCAATGCAGTTAGTTTCGGACCTCGGTCCGATGTATGGCACAGGGTCCCAGTCAGTTCCGGACTTCGGTCCGATGCAGTTAGTTCCGGACTTCAGTCCGATGCAGGGGACGGGGTCCCAGTCAGTTCCGTACTTCGGTCTGATGCAGTGGGCAAGGCCCAATATGTGTTTATATGTTATTATATGGTATGTGGTAGTTTGAGGGAGCTCAGTAAGCTTTGTGCTTACAGTTTCGGTTTTGGTTTCAGGTACTCAGTTTTCAGAAAAGGAGCTCAGGAAGATTGCAGTGCACACACCATCTGTTCAGCCTGGGATGTTTATACTCTGACATTTTGACAATTGTCATGATATTTTGAGATACACTGTTTATGAGGTTTATACATTGTTCGATGACTATTGCTTTATTATTAAATTAATACGAAATTTTTAGACTGTATGTTTGGGATGTTTCATACACCCCTTTGATGCAACCCTATGACCCTCTAACACTTAAACAAAAGTGTTTTCTACGTTTTAGGGTGTTTATACTTGCTTAATTGGTGTTATAATCACTAATTAGATACACATATATGTCTTTATATGTTAAATAGGATCATTGTGTATGTTCAAGTCTTCAGTTGACACCTAGCACCTTGTCCAACACTTCCATCCAAACCACTCACTATAGGTAAGTTCATACCCCTTAATCAACCTTTTAAATGTTTTTAAATGCTTTTATTAGGGGGGGGGGGGTGGAATACAAGTCGAATCATACTAGTTATAATATCAATCACATGTGATTTATAACTTGCAAACAAATGAATTTACTATACTTTTAACTGCTTTGTCAACAAAACTACTTCAAAATGATTGTCAAACAGTTTTTACATGTTAAACGATTTATAAAACTTAGTCTTAGTTACCAAATCTTTACTTTCAATTCTTCAAACTTATATATTGCCAAATCATGTCTAATGCATGTATAGTTATATAAGTAAGGTTTGAAGGACTTAGGACTGATAACTCACTTTAATTCTTGTTCCTTGTTTGGTTGTGAACTTAGAGTACCCTGTTGTTTGTTCGAGTGTTGTTTGATCCTTAGTTATATATCATGTATATATGTGTAGATATACAGCTTTTACTTCAAGTTCTAACACTTTGGGTAGGAAAGGTGTATATACTAAGTCATTTATACAACATTACTAGTAAACTATAATAGGTATAGTTTAGAAGTATACTACTTACTATTTCTAATACTATGAAACATACAAAGAGTCAGTTCAAACATGAGTCAATACATATCATAAACAATACATACACTACACTATACAGTTGAACATACTATAATGAGAGTCAGAGAGAAGTTACTAAACACTAGAAAGAGAGATCATACACTAGTACATACTATTCATACACACTAAATACTACACTAAAGAACATACTATGAAGAGAATCAGGGAGGACATACACTACACTAGTACATACAATACATACATATTATAACATAAATGTGAACCACTGTTTCTAGGCATGGCATCACCTGCCATGGCTCGATTTGTATCCAGAATCTCCTGGAGGGAGAACGTGAATTTGTGTGTAGATCTATACTGGATTGACAATCCTACACCTTACTACTAGCTATAGTGGGATCTGCAGATCTTCGGGTGGCAAATGTCATTACTGTTCGACGTATTACAACGTCATGATTTTCCTAGTCAATTAGTATGGTTACAATTATATCACATTATACCTTAATTAATAATTGATTTAAGGAAATTAGTACAGCAGTAGTCACTATATCATAATATTACCGTACTTCGTTATTTTCCCATTACATCTACTTTGTGATCTTCTCACATAAACAGTAATGTAAGAACTATATTTTATCAAATGATAGTCACATTTGGGAGAAATACTCACTTTTACAATGAATAAACATGCAGCACTTCATGCCTTGGTAGAAGGCTACTTTTAATAGAAAATATAGGATTTTCTGAGAGTTACAAACAATTACTACAAACATTTTTACAAACTTACACACACAGACACTTACAAACATTTTTCATGCAAACAATGACACTAAAATACTTATGAACTCACCAGCTTAAAGCTGATAAACTCTTTCAAAATAACTTGTATTCTCAGGTCATCAGTAGACAGGTACTGAGCCTAGCTTTTGAGAAGATGGAGCATACTTCAAGACTCATCTATTAATTTTGATTCATATTTTTGGTGTCTTATAAATTGTACAGAACACACTTGTATTAAAATACATTATTAATGCAATGGATGATGTTGTTTGCTTGTTTACTATATTTCTGTGTTGTGATACTGTACATGACGTCCTCCTCCCCAAAACGTTTTCGCCATTCCGGTTTAGGGGTGTGACATATATACTAAATGTTTGAGTGTCAAAATGGTACTTTCAAAACTAAAATTTTAAACTCAGAAAAAGTATTATTTTTATATGGAGTCAAAACCTGTGAACTCACCAACTTTATGTTGACATATATTTTTAAATGCATGTGTTTTCAGGGAGTTGATAACTATGATACGAGAAATGACGTTACACCGCCCGGTGTTTCCGTCGACGGCCGGGGTGTGACAGATTGGTATCAGAGCTATTAACTATAGTGAATTAGTACTTTCTTAGGAAAGCACGACTATAGTTTAGGGCTTACTCTGTTAGGTTTAGGTATATCCCTTAAACTACAATAAAAAGTATTATTAAATTATACTACTAAGGGACTAGCTACGGGAGCGGTGACAGGATAGACATGTCGCGTTGGGTTGCTAGATTTCAGAACGACTATATGCTAAAATGATCTTGCCCACAGACTATCCTGACTGGGCGGTGCCTTATCAGCTAGACCTGAAGTAACAAACAATAATTAATAATACCTGTGAATACAACAAACAAAAAGACATATAGTTATGCATGAACTCAGTCCCACGATGTGAACACATGTATAAACCAAAAATATAGAAAACCCAAACCCTCGATAACAATACATGGGCCGAACTACAACTAAACGTAGACTGATCACCTATGTTTAATTATGGTCAGACCGATGCACAACTAAACTAGGATACGGTGGTTGATAGAGTAAAACACCTGAAGATTCTAGAAGATTCAAGATAGATCTCAGATGAGGATACCATCAACTCAGAGTACAAGAAGATGATGTTCTGAAGACAAAATTTAGGACTCGGTATGATCATTATGAGTTCCTAGTTAAGCCTTTTGGATTGACCAACGTTGCAGCAGTGTTCATGGATCTCTTGAATAGTGTTTACAAACCGTACTTGGATAAATTCATGATAGTAGTTATAGATGATATATTGATGTATTCATGAACCAGGGAAGAACACCGTCAACACTTGCGAATAATCTTGGAACTACTAAGAAAAGAAAAGTTGGACGCCAAATTCTCCGAATATGAATTTTGGATTAGAGAAGTACAATTTTATGGCATGTGGTTCGCAACAAAAGGGATTCATGATGACCTTTCCAAGATTAAAGCAGTTAAGAATTAGGAAGCATCGAAGACGCCAACAGAAGTGCGTCATATCTTATGGCTTTTTGGCTACTACTATAGATTCATAGAGAATTTCTCCAAGGTAGCCAAGCCACTTACAACACTAACCCAGAAGGATATGAAGTTCAACTGGGAAGACAAGCAAGAAGCTGCCTTTCAGAAACTAAAGCAAATGTTGTGTAGTGCACCAATCCTATCCCTTCCAGTTGGGATAGAAGATTTCGTCGTATACTGCGACGCATCAAATCGAGGATTGGGATGTGTGTTGATGCAAAGAGGAAAAGTTATCGCCTACGAATCACGACAACTTAAGGTGCATGAGAATAATTACACTACCCATGATCTTGAGATGGGAGCTGTAGTTTTTGCACTAAAAATATGGAGACATTACTTATACGGTATTAAGTGTACTATTTTTACCGACCACAAGAGTCTCCAGCACATCTACGACCAAAAAGATCTTAATATGAGACAACGAAGATGGGTCGAATTGTTAAATGATTACAAATGTGAGATTCGTTATCATCCCGGAAAGGCAAACATGGTAGCAGATGCCTTGAGCCTGAAAGAATATATTAAACCCCATTGGGTACGAGCATTAACCATAAATACCCATTCTAACTTTTCTGCACAAATTAGAGAAGCTCAAGTTGAGGCTCTAAAAGAAGAAAACATCAAGAACGAAGCTTTGTGAGGAATGGAAAAGCAACTTATACAAACAGATGATGGAACGCGCCACTTTATGAACTGTATTTAGACGCCTATGTTCGGTGGAGTCAGGGACTTGGTCTTAGAAGAAGCCCACAAGTCCAGATACTCCATGCATCCAGGCTCCGACAAAATTTACTTATATTTAAAAGTACATTATTGGTAGCCAAACATGAAGGCTGAAGTTGCTACTTATGTGAGCCAATGCTTGACTTGTTCTAGAGTAAAGGCAGAATATCAAACGCCTTCAAGTTTACTTCAACAACCAGAAATACCTGAATGGAAATGGGAGCAGATATCAATGGACTTCATCACTAAGTTACCTAAAACTCCTAGTGGGTTCGAAACTATTTGGGTAATAGTCGATAGATTGACTAAGTCTGCTCATTTCTTACTGATTAAAGAGAACGACAAGATGGAGAAGTTGATTAGAGTTTATCTTAAGGAAATTGTTAGATTGCATGGAGTTCCAAGTTCTATTATTTCTGACCGAGATAGTAGATTTATTTCACGATTTTGGCAATCTCTACAAAAATCCTTAGGAACACGTCTAGATATGAGTACAACTTACCATCCACAGTCTGATGGTCAGAGTGAGAGAACCATTCAGACTTTAGAAGATATGCTCCGAGCCTGTGTATTTGACTTTGGAAATGGATGGGATACTCATTTACCATTAATTGAGTTTTCCTACAACAATAGTAATCACACCAGCATCAAGGTTGTACTGTTTGAGTCTCTTTATGGACGAAAATTTCGTTCCCCAATATGTTGGGCAGAAGTTGGAGATACGTAAATGGCCAGAGAACATATAGGTGGTACCTTATGTTCCAAGCTAGAAATAACCAACGAGACAACTGAAAAGATCGTGCAAATTAAGGATCGATTAAAGTCTGCATGTGATCGTCAAAAGAGCTATGCTGACGTAAGGCATAAACCTTTAGAATTCCAAGTTCGAGATGGAGTAATGTTAAAGGTCTCTCCTTGGAAGGACGTGATTCGATTCGGGAAACGAGGCAAACTAAATCCACGGTATATATGGCATTTTGAAATTCTAGCAAGAATTGGTTTTGTCGCATACCAACTCAAGTTGTCTCAAGAGCTAAGTAATGTACACAATGTTTTTCATGTATCAAATCTCAAAAGATGTCTATCCGATGACACTCTTGTTGTACCTCTCAATGAGATACAAGTCAATACCAAACTCAACTTTGTAGAAGAACCTGTCGAGATCATGGATCGAGAAGTCAAATGATTAAATCAAAGTCGTATTTCCATAATGAAAGTTTGATGGAACTCTATACGAGGACCTAGATTTTCTTGGAAATGTGAAGATCAGATGAAACAAAAATCCCAACTATTTAACAAAAACCCCATCCACAACATAAATTTCGGGACAAAATTATTCTAACGGGGGTAGAATGTAACGCCGGTCAAAATAGGTCAATAAACAATCACATGTGATTATGTCAATTAGGTAATGTGATTTCGTCAAACTAGTAATGTGATAAACCTACTATGTAATTCATGTTAAAGTGTGAAATTTCATACATAATTTATGATACAACTCAAAGTATACTTCCATACGATTTCAAAAATATAGAGAATGTCCAAATCTGACTTCGCGTGAAGAAGTTATGATAAACCGAACACTATAAATATCTATAATAAGAGGAATTTAACATAGACTTATAATTAGCAATTGGAGTCTGAAAGAGAGTTGTAGTACTCGTAAATACCTATGCGTGGATATAATGAATGTCAAAAACGGAGTTCGCATGCAAAAGTTATGGCCTTCCGAAGATGCAGGTGTCAGAAACCCTAATTTGACTGAACTCATGATGTGAGCACCAAAAATTCACAACGTGAGAAGTCAACAGACACTAATCGGAGCTAGAAAACACACGTTAAGGATATGGGATGACTCATGGAAGTTCACGACATGAACCTATCATGTTCACGACGTGAATGGCCCCAGAACACCCTATAAATAGCGATCAAAGCTTATTCAATACTTACACCTTCTCCTTTCATTCTCTCTCATTTCCGAAGGCTGTTTTCCTTCCAAGCCTGACTACAATGAGTCTCTGATCGTTTAGATTCTATAGATCATGCTACTATGGTGAGTTTCACTGCCCCATTTTCTAATATTTTCGGGGGAAAACACATGCTAAATATTGTATATACATCACTATTATGTCTATATGATGGTATATTAGTATCAACGTAGATAGTTATATTAACCAGGATATAGTTATTCTAAATATAATATTTTGAATATATACAACTATTATCAACTTGTTAGCATGTTATTATACTAATGTAGATCTTGAGTTATACTTAGGATTCAATATATATGTTGTGTGCGATATAGTTCCGAAGTTATATTCGGAAGTTCTATATGTTAATTTATAAAGTATGTTGCTATTATTGGTTTTATGTCAAGATAAAACTTGGTATGCTATATGTTGTTATTGTTAGTTTTATGACAAGATACAACTTGGTATGTTATATGTTGTTGTTGTTATTGGTTTTAAGTCAAGATAAAAACTTGGTATTACTTCAAGTTATAGCTGTTATACTGCCTAAATATTATGAAGTTAGGAGTAATGTTTAAAAGCATAGTCTAGTAACTTAGGGTTTTAGAAACGAAAATGCTTTGGTTGTTAGAGCTATAGTAAGCCGTTGAAGTCTACATGAGTAATTGTATTCATCAACTAAGATTGGGGATCTTAGTGGAAGTCCTCTGACCTGTAATCGTGAATCCCGTGTGAGCGAGGAAGTCGTGTATGAATAAGATATGGGTTAACGACCCTACTTGTGGTTGTTAATTACAACCCAAACAAGCGAGTGACGATCCGCTCCTTTTATTTGTTATTGTTCCGGCTTCGATGAGGCGTGCGGTATTGTTTCTCATGGTAAATCATAAGTGTATTGTTTTTCATGGTAAATTATGAGTGTGTTTTGTCAGAGGTTTTGTATTCAAGCAGCGGTTACAAGCTAATGGTAGCAACTTGTTAGAAACATTGTACTTCGTCGTTATACAAGTATTGGTGTTAAGTATAGGTTTCCCTACTTATACCCTAGGTATTACTTATATTAAGCAGATAATTATACCTAGCACACATACTCGTATATAATTGAAATAGATTTATACGTAGAATTTTTACTCGTATAGAATTGAAATAGATTTACGTAATGTTTTTACTCGTATAGAATTGAAATAGATTTATACGTAGCGGTTTAACTCGTATAGAATTGAAATAAGATTTATACGTACCAACTTAGTTTGTATGGAATTACAAACATTTATATTTATAATATATCTAAGACTTATAGGTATATACTTATTTGGTAAGTAAACCATTAATGCTAGGATATATATACTAAATGTTTGAGAGTCAAAATGATACTTTCAAAACTAAACTTTTGAACTGAGAAAAAGTGTTATTTTTATATGGAGTCAAAACTGGTGAACTCACCAACTTTATGTTGATGTATGTTTTTAAATGCATGTGTTTTCAGGAAGTTGATAACTATGATACGAGAAATGACATTACACCGCCCCGTGTTTCCGCCGACGGCCGGGGTGTGACACTAATGACCCTTTAAATAGGGTACAAAACCAAAGAAATTAGGGTTTCATTTTCCAGCTCCTACTCGTCGAGTCAAGGTCCTCCGACTCACTGAGTAAGTCTAATAATCCATGCGGTATAACCCGCCTCTACACGACGAGTTGGGGCAACCAAATCATCGAGTAGGTCCATAAACACACACACACACACAATATATATATATATATATATATATATATATATATATATATATATATATATATATATATATATATAAGGTTTTATAACTTATACCTGGGAGTCGGGGTGTTACATGTTCAACATAAGCAAAACTTAGGTATTATCAAAAACCAATTCGCAAAGAGAGACAATCAAATACTTAAAACATTCAAAAACGCATATTTAATAGAGGCCTAAAAAATCTCTATATGAAAGTGCAGTATATAACCATATGGTGCGCCAAAGAAATGCTCCTTTTATAATGAAGTTTCCTTCGAGTTCCATGCAAATGAACATCAAATATCAGAGATTCAAGTAAAAGCAATTACAACTAAAAAGGCAATGAGAGAAGAACATATATAGACATGAAAATAGTCAAAAAGATTTGTTCTTGTGTAATACAATATACAGATGTAGGTACGTATCACATCAATCTGTTGTCAACCTCAGCTCTATTCTCCTTCTGAAGCTCCTCTTTATACTCCTCAAAACTCCCCTCAAACTTGTCCACAATCCCATTATCCACAACCCAAATCTCACTATTCTCTTTATCATCACAAACCATAGAAATTAACCTCGAGTCATGACTCACAAGAACAACCCCACCACTAAACTCATCAAGCGCATCCGCGAGTGCATCAATACCCTGCATATCCAAACGATTTGTCGGCTCATCAAGCAAGAAAATATGCGGTTTTGACATCGAGATCGATGTAAAAACAACACGTGCTTTTTGTCCCCCTGGCAATTTAGCAATTTGTGTCGGATAATTATGACTTGGCAACCCAAATTTACCAAGTTTAGCACGAACCGCTTCTTGCTTGGTAAACCCATCTTGTTCCGGATGTAACCAGAGTAGATACTGAACCGGGGTTTCACCCGTGGTCAACAATTCAACAAAATGTTGTGAGTATCTCTCGATTATTAGCTTCTGACTTCTCCTCACTTCACCTTCAGTCGGATTCAAATCACCTACAATCGTGACATGTGTCCTCATATCAATCCGAGCATCCTCATCAGATAAACGAAAATTGTCTCTTTTCTAGCCAAAGAACAACCCTTAGCTCAAGATGGTTTGTGGGTTCATCTAGTAATAATGAAGTGGGTTGCACAAAAAGGGCATGAGCCAATGAGGTACACATACGCCACCCACCACTGAACGATCTTGTGGCATGAATTTGCATAGCTTTTGTGAACCCTAACCTAGAAAGAATCTTGGAAGCTTGTGCTTCAGTAGCATCTGAACCCATTATCTGTAACTTTTCGTATAAATCAGCGAGTTTTTCTCTGGTATCATCGACTTTATTTCCATTTTTGCACTCAGGTGATTCTTGTCTTAGCTAAACAACTCATCATTTGCTGCAACTATAGCTTGAAGGGCAGTTTTTTCATCACCAACTATTTCTTGTTCAACTAAAAGAATGTCTATGTTCTTGGGAACATGAATCTTTCTCCAAGCTAGAAGCTTTAAGAGAGTTAACTTTCCCTTTCCGTTGGGTCCCACTAACCCGTATCTCTTTCCATGAGAGATTTTCACATATGTATTTTTCATCAACTTTTTTTAACAATCCAATCTAGGTATTCCATTATTAACCCTCAAGTATTTCATTTTTGGCAAAAAGGATCATTCTGTACATTGGGCGTACATTTAGGTACGCTTAGCGTACGCGTGTGTGCGCATCGAGTGGTTGAGGCTCGTACGTTAGGCGTACGAGAAGGTACGTGGGGCGTACGTGGAAGATGACTAAAACCCTAATTTCTTGACTTGCAGCTTATTTAAACAACCTTATATCATTTGGACCAAACCCTAATCAGCCTCCATAGCCTCATTTTGTCCTTAAACCCTTTTTTGCAAGAACTTGTGAGGTTTGAGCTTAAATATGTGTTTCGTGACTTTTCTAGAGGATGTTTAAGAAAACGAAGGTGGTGACCAAGCCTTGGATGTAATTGAGCTTCTTGATCCTACGTCTAGTTCATCTTGAGGAACTTGTAGAGGTAAAAAGTCATGACCTTGCCATCTCTTTTGCTAGATTGAGTAAGGGTTTTGTTATGAAGTCATTTTTTTGTTCTTGGACCCTTTCTTGTGAGTTTAGAAACTCCAGAGACTAGGATTGTTAGATCTAATCTCCATGAGCATGCTTGATGTATAAAGATGCCATCTTGAAGGTTGTATTGAGACCATGCATGAATATAAGGTCTCAAAAGTGGTCTTAATGGGAGAAATGAAGTATTGGGGACCCATGTGGCATGCAAGGGCATAAAATTGCCAACTTTATGTCCTAGTACATCTTAATAGACTCATATATGAAGTTAGACATTGAGTTCTTAAGCATTAAGCACTTAAAAGACTTTTGTGCATGGACGGTTTGTACGTTGGGCGTACTATGCTGTACGTTGTGCGTATAACCCCTTAGCTCAGTACGCTAAGCATACAGAAGAGGTATGTTGGGCGTACACTCTCAGGAAGTCTTGGGCCTTAGGTGGATTTCGAACCTTTGGGCCCTAAGTGTTTGGGCTTGAATTTTTCATTTAGGCCAAGGTTGGCATGTTGGGCCTTTTGGGCCTTGTGGCCCAATGTAGAATTGGATTTTAATGCTAGGCCCATTAGTGAAGGAAAGGCCTTTAGGGCATTATGAAGGGACTTGGACTTAGAACTTTTAGGCTCATGTTTAGGTTATGCCATAATACTAACTAGGATTACTTATATATTGTTTAGTGTAAGATTTTGGGCTAGTAGTCGAGTAGCTTCTGTCTTTAGTAGACTGAGGTGAGTCTTCTCACTATACCAATGGGTCGAAGGAACCAACGCCGACCCATTACTTGATATGAGACTTCTATGGTTGAATATGCAATGGTTTGTTATTTGGTATGTATTGATTTACATAAAGACCATAGGAGAGCCCATGGTACTTTGTACGACCATGAGGGGGAGCCCATGACCCTTGGGTATAAGACCATAGGGGTAGCCCATAAGATACCGGTTAAAGACCATAGAGGGAGTCAGTGGCAGATTTATGTGTATATGTGCATGGCATTATGTGGCTATGTTCTTTGTGTATTTTGGGAAACTCACTAAGTGTGTGCTTACAGTTTTGTTGGGTGTTTCATGTAGTTTTGGTTCTAAGGGCAATGGTCCAACTTGATGGCACAACGTGCACTCTCTAGTATTTCCGTACTAGTTTTTTCGGATACTCTGATCTTTTGAACAATGGGTTATGTAATGGGATTTTTGGAAAACGACTATGAATGAGATCTCTAATTATTAAATGAAAAAATTTACCTGGATTTTGGGCTGTTACAAGTTGGTATCAGAGCCTTGGTTTGAGGGATTCAGGCACACTCTCGGGTGTGTTAGAAATCAAACCGAGGAAATGGTTGTAACAACTGGAAAATCATGGATCAAGCAAGGTCTAAATTGTAACTATGTATAAGTGAATCCATAACGTAACTTTGTTGCAATAAAACTTTGAAAGCCAAAAGGGCATTATTTGTATAAGTAAATATATATGCTTTGAAAATCATACTTGTAAGGGCCTTTAAAAGTCAAATAGATAGAGCATAAATCACGAATTACACTTTGGTTTAAAGATTTTGGCCTAGGACCCCAAGATCGTGGGATTCCGGTTGACACATGGGTCGAAATCACATGTGATTTCAGTTTGCTTTAATACCGAAATCAAAATGTGATTTCGGCTGATGCATTGGCCGAAATCACACATGATTTTGGTGGTTTCCTAGTGAGTTTTCCGTGGGAAAAGTAGATAAAGGGGTTGACTTCTTGACTTGATATTTCACCCTTTTCCAATAAGAATTATTACCCAACGGTTATCAAGGTAATTGTCCAGCAAACAACCAAGCAGATATCCCATCACTTTCTTTATTTATCTAAGGCCGAAATCACCCCGTAAATCATCCACCATTCACATACTACCTTTTGTTAACTCCATTTCATCTCAAAGAATCAAGTCTATATCTCCCAAGTTCAAATCCTCCAACACTATAAATAAAATTACATTTAGTGGCACAAGTTTTTAGTGGCAAAATATATTTGTGCCGCTATAGGATGTGTTTTAGTGGCACGTATTTTGTTGTGACACTATAGACTTTAAGAATCAATTTTTTTTGGTTCCCTCCTATTTTCCCCACTTTTACTCCTAAATATTTTTAGATACCAAAAAACAAAATGTTTAGGGCAAAATTGATAGCTAAATCTCGTCCACCATTCTCCCTCTTCTGCCATTCTCCTTCGTCGCTCACCCCTGTTACCTTCACCCACTTATTGACAATACTTGTCATCACTCAATCACCATCGGTCCCTCGTCGCGGTTGTCACCTCTAACACCGGCGATTGTGTTAAAAGAAGCCACATCAGGAGTTGGGATACGTCGGTGACCACCTTTCAACGAAATCATTTGTTTTCCTGTCTCATCTATGTTTAGCTTCCTTCATCTACTCTCGATCCTTATGGTATATTTGGAGGTATGATTAGATTTTTTCACAGATTACCTGATTGGATTATTAACTGTAATTGTTGATAGGGATTTAACGAAATCGAGAATTAGGTAAATCAAACATGGATTATATATTGGCGTTTGACTAATCTGTGTGTATATGTGTCGACTTTTGACTAATTTGGGTGAATATGTGTGTTTGTTTGTTTTCCATGTTTTTTGAACTTGAAACTTTAGGAATTCAATTGTTTTTTCAAACGAAGGCAACATTGGTAGACTGCAAAAGAGATCAATTTTCTCTAATTTATGGCTTTCTTCTCAGTTTGAAACTTAATTTGTATCTTATGGGACATGAACTAGCGCAATTGGACTGGTTTGGTTTGTATGCCTTTGAATCGAGGAAACATGGTTTGTTGATTCATGATTTTTGGTTTGCTGGAGCTCCCATTTAGGTATAGACTTAACCCTTAATTAGCTACGAGTAGAGTACCCTGAAATTTAAGAATGATAATGTGGAATTGAGCATGTGATATTTAATATAATACAAAAGGAGAGACATAAAATGTTCAATTGTACGAGATGGAGAAGCTAGAAGAAGAAGATAAAAGGTCTATTCAAGTAGCAGCTTCATGCAACACTGGCAATGTATTTATCAAATATGAACCATAACGTGTAGTTTCATGCATGATATTCATATCTCATATTGAAAATATTTGCTACTATTTTGAAAAGTGACTTCAAGATTGAAGTAGTGTAAAGTTCAACTATTTTGCATGTTAATGTTTTTTATCCTACGAGTATTTTTTTAATTGGATTCGTTGTACATGTTTTTTTCCCCAAAATAGGTATCAATTCAAAGACTGATGGGATCTTTCCATAGGTAAAATGGATTTTAAAACACTTAATTTTCCTATTTTCTTAACTTCTTTACAGGTTATATTGGAGTGCAATGTTATAATCAGAACTTTATTTATCTAACAGCTACATGTATATGTGGACAACTAGAGATAACTTTGAATACTAATGTGCATATTCGTGGTTCAATGAGATAGACAAGCTAATTCACTTTGATAACATGGTATACTTTATTTTTTTTCTTTCAGTTTTTAATATTAAAAATTGAGTGAAATTGTTGCCAAAAAGGTCCCGACAACAGCAAACTATTACATAAATGGTCCCTGTGACAGTTTACAGTTACAGAAACCATTTATGTAGCAGTTAACTGTCAAACATACCATTTATGTAACAATTTACTGTCACATGGACGTTTACTGAGAAGTGATAAGGTTTTTTTTTTCAATATACATTCAGGTTAATATTTAGGCATCTAGGTATAAATGTGCAAGGAAAATAAGCTTCGCCTGAAGCTTTTATAGGTACGAATCATATTCAATTCTTGCTAATCTTTTTCGATAGGGTGGTGGTGGTATCCATAATGGGTTTAAATATATGCATAAGACATTAGTTTTGTTTGTTATTTATGTGCTTTATGAACAATGACTAATAAATTTGACTCATCATTGCAGATGATATAATGGAACATGTTTCACCTTTCAATGGCTAACCAATTCACAAGGAATGTATAATTATATATTGTAGAATTTTGATGAAGTTTCAACAAAACAAGCATAGTAGGATGCAAAAGAAGCACAATAGGCCATTTAGAATTGTTGAAAACATTTTTATTTTAAACTTTGAGAATATTGTTGTTAAACAAGTTACATTTTAATTTAAGTAATTATATTGTATTTTTTTCACTTACAATCTTAATTATCATTTTATTATATTGCATAAATGTTTCATCCTTGGTTTACCACACAAATACTTGCATTGTTTCATCCTTATGTTGAAAATAAGATATTATTTGCATGAGTTATGGTTGTTACTAGCTTTTATACAAATATTTGTGATACATTAGTTTTAAAATGCAAAACTAACAAAAACAAAATATAATCCATGTCATAAAATCGTAAGAAAAATTATGAGGTGTAAAACTACAAGGTTTTGGAAGCGTTTTACCAATATATATTTTTTCTAACAACAAGGAGTACATTCTAGTTATTTCACTATTTTGTGGGTTATCTCCCAAAATATGATGTTTTGACCATACATTTTGACACTGGACAGGATAACAACTTTGTATTTATATAAAAGATTATATAAATAGTCTCAACAAACAATCAAGATAAACTATAATTTGTATAGTTTGGGAGTCACAAAAATATACTATCATTTCAAAAGAAACATATAATTATTCAAAGGTATAATTATTTCATTTACAAGAAAAAAGGAGTTTTTAGTTCACCGTAAATCGGTTGATACTGGTTGTGAGACATATAGTTTCACCGTAACTACTAGAGTACACATTAAGTCCTGCATTATAAGGAGAATCTCTTGTAGGGAGAGTGTGACACTTTAGTATAGATCTATACGGGATTAACAACTCCACACCTAAACTATTAGCTACAGTTAGACCTGCAAGTCTGGGGTGACAAATGTCGTAACAGTTCCGACGCCTGAAGAACGCCGTTCACGCCAACTAGTCGCATTAGTATAGTTATAATAACTCACATAGGGTACTGACAAAACATTTAGTTTAAGGGTTAACATACTTCCAAGTAGTTTTATATAAATATAAAACTTCATAACACTATTTTCCAGTACAAAATTACTTACATTTTTAGTCTTTGGATTAAGACTTACAGCTCACTTATCAAGAAAATATTGGATTTTATGGAAGTATACACTACCATTTTACATGAAACAGTTACAAAATCTATCTCATACAAAATGCTTATGAACTCACCAAATTAATTGTTCACACTTTTCAAAATCACTTGTATTCTCATGAAATCAATAAATAGGTAACCACAAGAGTTTTTGGTGGATGGGACGTCGTCGCATCACGTTATTTACTTTTGCCATATGCATTCGATATCATGTAAACAATATTTTGAGCACAATGTAAACTTATTAAATATTCAATATAATGGTTGTCATTCTTTGATCGCTACTATTCAATTGTTATGATATTGTACATCAAAGTCAACCGCCGCTAGACGTTTCCACCGTTCTGGTTTGGGGGTGTGACAAATTGGTATCAGAGCATTATTTATAGTGAACTAAGTATATCAAACCATTTAAGATATACAACTATAAATACAATGGGGTTAAAACACTCTAAGAAGTATACTTTTAAAGTATAATAGTATTTTATTTTTCTAAAAAGTATAAGTACATGCATACATACTAGAAACAATGTCATGATAATAACCATCTAACTAGTATTTAGAGGAGTTACACGCTACGATTAAGCCTAGATAGTTATTTAATCATATATGGGATAAATATAGTCTGATCAACTATATTTATACGATATATGACCAACATGTGTTTAGGAATGATCCTAGTGGGCAACAAATCTAAAACTTACCAACCCTAAATACCAAGGAACTATAGAATCAAACATAAAGATTAAAATACTATAGGAGTATTTTAGAAATGTTACAGAATCATACACTTAAGCCTTTCATGTATTTCTCATATCTCTATTCTTGCACATACGTCATGGTGGGATTTCACATGCTCGGAGACCCCTATTTCCTTAACTAGGGAAATGGTGGGTGGATCGAAGAGGATCCTGAGGAACTAATTGAGAAGAAACCAAAGACGATCTAGAGGAGGAGGTAGAAGAAGACGAGGAAGAGGAAGAGGAGGACTCGGATGCAGAGTCCAAAGTCATAAATTCTCCTTACATCTCCTGAGTTCCC
This sequence comes from Lactuca serriola, assembly GCF_051521515.1. NCBI lineage: Eukaryota > Viridiplantae > Streptophyta > Magnoliopsida > Asterales > Asteraceae > Lactuca > Lactuca serriola. Next base: position 203,835,123 of record NC_136414.1, on the reverse strand, counting down.
GCAAGCCGACTACGTTACTAGGGACCCACGACCCATTGGCCGGAGGACCTGGATAGGTGGAGCAGGCAACAACATTAGCGCTCTCCATATGGCATGGAGCGAGGTTTTCATAACCTTAGTCATGGAGGACCGGCAGATAGGGCCCTGCCTGCTATGGTTCAGCGAATCACACACCTCGGAGATCAGACTAGGGCGTTGGCAAATCGGATCTTGGAGCTAGGGATCGCTGTTGAGGCCACTGACACACAGGATCGATTACTGGAGAGAGAGTACTCCCCGAGTATTTCACCTCACTGACAGTTTCCATGAGGACCTTACCACCACTCGAGCGGAAGTGAGAAAGTATTAGGAGAGGCATATGACCCTCGAAGAGAGGGTGATTGCAGTTGAGCGCCGGATAGCAGAGATGAAGGCTTCCATGACTTCATCCTACGACCCATAGGAGACTACCCGCCGTGAGTAGGAAATATATTACTCATGGCTTGATTTCATTTTACGAGTAAGCGTTGGCGCTACTCTTTCATGTAGACCTTCTTAAAAGTCAAATTTTTCAAAAACTATGTACTAGTACCAAATTTATCAATGAAATGGGTATGCATTTTTATTTCATTGGATGTTGCTATTTTTTATGCAATTGCTTACTTGTTATAGTAAATTTCATTATGAATTGCTTGCAAAATTCAATAACAACTAGACTTGATACATATACAAAATAAGGCATTGCATTACGGTAATGCCCGATTCATAACTCTTATCAAACACTTATCGTCATTCTGCCACCAAGGAAGTCAAACAGGCACAAGAACAACACACCAACAGCCCCACGATTGCCACCACCTCTACATATACAAAATAAGGCATTGCATTACAGACTGCCATAACATCCGTTGTGGCCCAAATCAGCAGTAACAACAACGGAAGCGGAAACGAGACGGACAGTTCCAATCGGGGAGAAAACTAAGGGCACCAGTGAATTTGCTCATACAAAGAATTGATGAACTACAAGCCCATGACGTATCATGGTGACGAAGGGGTTGTTACTTTGACAATATGGTTCGAGAAAACTGAGTCTATCTGAAAAATCTGCACCTGGCCAGATGAGTTCAATGTCAAATATGCCCCATTTACATTTGCAGACTCAGCCTTGTCATGGTGGAACAGCCACATTACAACTTTGACTCTAGTTGTTGCCAACTCTATGAGTTGGGAGGACCTGAAGGCAATGATGCTCGAGGAATATTGTCCAAGGAGCGAGATGCAGAAATTAGAACAGGAGTTGTGGGAACACTCCATGAAGGGCTATGGCATTTCCACTTACACTGCTTGCTTTAACGAACTGGAAACCTTATGACCGGGAATGGTCACTCCAGAGGACAAGAAAGTGGCACGTTACATTTAGGGTCTATCCCCTCAGATCCACGGGATGGTCATATCCGCCAACCTAAGCACCCTTGACAATGCCAAGCGTCTAGCACAAACTCTTATTGATAAGGGAATTCGTCAAGGCATCATAACCCCCATGCGCAGAAAGTCAAAAGGAGGTGACAACAAGAGGAAATTTTGGAACGAAAATAAAGGCCAATCCATTCAAGACCCAGCCAAGAAGCAAAAAACTGTGGCTGTCCATGCCATCACCGCCCCTGCGCCAGCCAAGCAATATGTTGGGACTCTTCCAAAATGCAACAAGTGCAGCTACCACCACCATGGACCCTGCTGAGAAATGCAATGTAAAAATTACAACAAGAAGGGGCACACAGTCTGTTTCTGCAAAGCACCGGCACAACAAACGACCCAAGCCACTAATGCTGGGGGGAGTCACGTATGCTATGGTTGCGGTGAGACCGGGCATTTCAAAAGGGACTACCCGAAGGTACAGAACAGAAATAGTGGAGGCATGGGTAGGGTTGTAAAGATGGGGCATAAGGAGGCCATGAGGGATCCCACTGTGGTTACTGGTACGTTTCTCCTAAATAACTCATACGCATGCATACTTTTCGATAGTGATGCGGAGAAAAGTTTCGTGAGCCACCAATTTAAACACTTACTCAAACAGAAACCCTAGTCATTAAATGAAACATTCACCGTAGAAATGGCTAACGGAAAGACACAAAGCACTAAAGATGTATTCATAGGATGTGCACTAACTCTAAGCAATCATTCCTTCCGAATCGACCTAATGTCGTTCACAATAAGTAGCTTTGATGTTATCGTTGGCATGGATTGGTTAAGTCCTTACCATGCCGATATTTTGTGTTATGAAAAGGTCGTTCGCCTTAACCTACCAAATAGCAAATCCCTCGTCATTTATGGTGACAAACCCGACATGAATCTACAAATCATCTCCTGCATCAAGGTTCAAAAGTATCTACGCATGGAATACCACACCTTCTTAGCCCACGTGGTGGATGAGAAACGAGAGGTGAGATACATCAAAGATATTCCCGAGGTTTGTAAATTTCCCGATGTATTTCCAGAAGACCTTCTGGGAATACCACTCGTACGCCAAGTCAAGTTCAGGATCGACTTGATCCCTGGATCCACCGCTTAGCACCGGCTGAAATGCATGAACTGTCCAGTCAATTGAACGAGCTGATGAGCAAAGGATTTATTAGACCAAGCTTATTACCTTGGGAAGCATCGGTATTATTCGTAAAAAAGGATGGATCTTTCCGCATGTGTATAGACTATCGAGAACTGAACAAACTCACTATCAAGAACCGTTACCCCTACCTCGAATCGACGACTTATTCGATCAACTGCAAGGATCGAGCAAATTCTCAAAGATTGATCTATGGTCGAGGTACCATCAATTGCGAATTCAGGAGGAAGAAATTCCTAAGACGACATTCAGAACTCGCTACGGTTACTACGAGTTTGTAGTGATGCCCTTTGGCTTGACTAACGCACCTACAGTGCTCATGGACCTAATGAACCGTGTGTGCCGCCTTATCTTGATAATTTGTGATAGTATTCATCGATGACATATTAATCTAATCACGAAGTAAGGAAGAACATTGTCAGCATCTACGACAAGTCTTGGAGACGTTAAGGGCAGAAAAGTTGTACGTAAAGTTCTCAAAATGCAAGTTCTGGATTCGAAAAATAGATTTCTTGGGGCACGTAGTCAGCAAGGAAGGGATACACGTGGACACTACCAAAGTCAAGGCGATTGAAAACTGGGTAACACCTAGAACACCGACGGGGATATGCCAGTTTTTGGGCCTTGTTGGCTACTATCGAAGATTCATACAAAACTTCTCTAAGAGCGCAAAGCCAATCACTACCTTGACTCATAAGGGAGTGACCTTCAGCTAGGAGAATAAACAAGAAGTCACCTTCCAAATGCTTAAACAAGCCCTGTGTAGTGCTCCAATCTTGTCCCTCCCAGAAGGGACCGAAGACTTTGTGGTCTACTGTGATGCATCTAAGCAGGGCCTAGGATGTGTGCTTATGCAAAGAGGAAAGGTCATCGCCTATGCCTCAAGACAACTCAAGACTGATGAGGTAAATTACACCACGCACGACCTCAAACTAGGGGCAGTGGTATTCGACCTAAAAATCTGGAGACACTAACTGTACGGTACCAAATGCACCATCTTCACAGACCATAAGAGCCTTCAACACATTATCAATCAAAAGGAGCTCAACATGAGACAACAACGATGGGTTGAACTGCTAAATGACTACGAATGAGAAATTCGTTATCACCCGGGAAAGGCCAACGTAGTAGCATTCTCCCTAAGTCGGAAAGAATACTCGGGATATCGAGTAAAATCGTTAACCATAACCATCCATTCACACCTTTCCACATAAATCAAGGAGGCGCATTTAGAAGCCTTGAAACCCGAGAACGTCGCAGGAGAGGCCTTATAGGGAATGGACAAAAACCTTGAAGTTAAGGAAGACAGGGCTTATTATCTCACGAATCGAATCTGGACACTGAAATTTGGCCGGTACAGAGACGTTTTCATAAATCAGGCTCGCAAGACAAATACTCCTTTTATCCCGGTTCAGACAAGATGTATGCGGACTTCAAGAAACTTTATTGGTTGCCAAACATGAAAGCAGAGATCGCTACCTATGTGGGAAAGTGCCTGACTTGTGCGAAGGTCAAGGTAGAATATCAAAAGCCCTCAGGTTTGCTTCAACAATCGGACATACCCAAGTGGAAGTAGGAACGTATAACCATGGACTTCATAACCAAGTTGCCCAAGATGACGGGTGGACTTGACACCATCTGGGTGATCGTTGACAGGTTAACCAGGATGTACATTAAATAAATCATGCAACTACATGGGGTGCCAATATCCATCGTCTCCTACAGAGAGAGTAGATTCACCTTGCGGTTTTGGCAGTCCCTACAGAAGTCCTTGGGGACAAAACTCGACATGAGTACAACTTATCTCCCTCAGAATAACGGGTAAAGTGAAAGGACCATTCAGACGCTTAAAGAAATGTTGAGAGCATATGTGATAGAATTTGGTAAGGAATGGGATACCCACTTACCACTCGTCGAATTCTCATACAATAATAACTATCACACTAGCATCAAAGTCACGTCATTCGATGCCCTCTACGGACGCAATTGCATATCACCTCTGTGTTGAGCTGAAGTGGGTGACACACAACTAGTAAAGAGGCAAGTGCCTGATAGCACACTCACCGACCCGGAGATAATACAAGAAACTATGGAAAAGATCATTTAGATCCGTAAATGATTAAAGGCATCTAGGGATCGACAAAAGAGCAATACTGATACACGATGAAAACCCTTGGAATTCTACGTTGGTGACCGCATTCGGTTGAAGGTATCACCTTGGAAGGGAATGATTCGTTTTGGGAAATGTGGGAAATTAAATCCAAGGTATATCGGGCCATTCGAGATCCATGCTAGAATCGGCCCGGTGACTTATAAACTTCGACTACCACAAGAACTCAGTAACGTACATCTCACCTTCCACGTGTCCAACCTGAAGAAGTGCCTATCCGATGAGACTCTTGTAGTTCCACTCGAGGAAATCGAGGTAAACGAGAGTTTACACTTCATAGATGAACCTATAGAAATCATTGACAGGGAGGTCAAAAGGATGAAACAAAGCCGCATACCCTTAGTAAAGGTCCACTGGAATGCCAAGCGAGGACCTGAATTCACTTGGGAGCAGGAAAAAGAAATGAAACAAAAGTACCCACAACGTAACTTTGTTGCAATAAAACTTTGAAATCCAAAAGGGCATTATTTGTATAAGTAAATATATATGTTTTGATAATCATACTTGTAAGGGCCTTTAAAATTCAAATAGTTAGAGCATAAATTATGAATTACACTTTGCTTTAGAGATTTCAGCCTAGGACCCCAAGATCATGGGATTTCGGTTGACATATGGGTCGAAATCACATGTGATTTTGGTTTGCTTTAAGACCGAAATCACAATGTGATTTCGGTTGATGCATTGGCCGAAATCACACATGATTTTGGTGGTTTCCTAGTGATTTTTCGGTTGGAAAAGTAGATAAGCGGGTTGACTTCTTGACTTGATGTTCCACCCTTTTCCAATAAGAATTAATACCCAACAGTTATCAATGTAATTCTCGAGCAAACAACCAAGAAAATATCCCACCACTTTCTTAATTTGTCTAAGGCTGAACTCACCCCTTAAATCATCCACCATTCACATACTACCTTTTGTTAACTCCATTTCCTCTCAAAGAATCAAGTCTAGATCTCCGAAGTTCAAATACTCCAAGCTTGATCTTAGAATTTTGGTAAGCTTCTTGTTAATCTAATGTTTTTATAAACTATCATGTTAGTATCATCATATTTACACATATTATTATGTGTTAAAACTCTTAGGGTAATATCATCTTCAAAGGATACATCAACCCCGTTCAACTGTTAAGGCTTGGAAATCTTCAAATCATTTCTTCAAACCACCCACAAACACACTCAAGGTGAGTTCATACCCCCACATTTTTGAGTTTTTAAGCTTTAGGGGGGGGGAATACAAGTAAAACCTGGTTTACCACACAAATACCTGCAATGTTTCATCTTTATGTTGAAAATAAGATATTATTTGCTTGAGTTATGGTTGTTACTACCTTTTATACAAATATTTCTGATATATTAGTTTTCAAATGCAAAACTAACAAAAACAAAATATAATCCATGTCATAAAATCATAAGAAAAATTATGATTTGTAAAACTACAAGGTTTTGGAAGCTTTCTACCAAAATATAGTTTTTCTAACAATAAGAAGTACATTCTAGTTATTTCATTATTTTGTGGGTTACATTTTGACACTGGACAAGATAACAACTTTGTATTTATATAAAAGATCATATAAATAGTCTCAACAAACAAACAAGATAAACTATAATTTGTATAGTTTGGGAGTCACAAAACTACACTATCATTTCAGAAGAAACATATAATTATTCAAAGGTATAATTATTTCATTTACAAGAAAAAATGAGTTTTTAGTTCACGTAAATTGGTTGAAACTGGTTGTGAGACATTTAGCTACACCGTAACTACCATAGTTGTCACACCCCAAACCGAATTGGCGGAAACATTAGGGGGTAGAGGACGCCATGTACAATATCATAACAATGCATAATAGTAAAAACAAGTAACAACATCCATTGCATTAATAGAATAGTTAAATACATGTGTGTTCTTTAGTAAAGTTTAAATGACACCAAAAATGTATAAACAAAATAATGACGAGTCTTGGATCCACTCCGTCCTTCAAAAGTTGTATGGGTGTACCTGTCTACCGGTTCCCTGAGAATACAAGCTATTTTGAAAGAGAGAATCAACATAAATGTTGGTGAGTTCATAAGTGTTTAGTATCATTTGTTTGCATTCAACAACTTTAAAATGTTTGTATATGATCTGCTCTTTTGTTTGTAAAGTTTTCCCAAAAAATCCTATATTTTTTGCTTAAAATGAAAGGTAGCCTTACACTCAAGGCCTGACTTTTTATATGTTTGTTCTCATGTAAAAATGAAAGGTTTGTATATGCACTTATAGTAAGTATAGTAGTACCTTATATAAAAATATGTTTTCCCCATATTATTACTACCTTTTACTAGGAAAATAGTATGTTTTAACCCAGCACTACCACTGCTGTATCATGAAATGGGAAAAAATGAAGACTCATAGTCGTACTAAATATACCATATGCTTTAGAGAGTCTTATTTCCTATAAAACATGATTGGTTAATTAAGGCTTAAAATGTGATGTAGTTGTAACCATGTTGATTGACTGTTGAATATACGACGACCATTTGGCGTCGAAAATAGTGAGGTGACATTTTCTCACCCCTTGGCCTTGCCGGCTAGGACTGTAGCTAGCAGTCGGGGTGTGGGAGTGTCTGTCCCGTATAGTTATATACACATAATGGCCGCTCTCCCTCCAGGAGACACTGGTTACAATGTGATACAACAACGTATTGTTGTACCATGAAGTAGTATCTCTCATTCTAATTATCAAGTACTTGTTATAGTATGTGTGTTCTCTCATGTACTTGTAAATGTATATGTATATATAACCTTTTTTCCTATTCTTGTATATGTATATGTTCTCTACTGCTCTCGTATATGTATATGTTCTCTAAGCTATACCTATAATATCTTACTAGTATGATTGTTTTGTATCTGTCTTGTAGAAAAGACTCAATTATTTCTGCTTAAACAACTGGGTTAAGTATAATACTAAAGGTAAAATTTTATATTCTTATACGTATTTCGTGTGTATAAATATGAGGTAACCGACAGTTGGACTAATGTATCCTACCCTAACCCACAACCAAACAAGGAACATAAGTCAAGGTCATTAACAATAGCCCTAAGCCTATTAAAGCATACTTATACACCAATACATAAAAGACTACGCTTTTGAAAGTATGGGAGTTTGAGAAGAGTTTAAAAGTAGTCTAAAAAGGAATTTACAATAAAGTCTAACAAAGTTTAAAAATAGTTTGAAAATGAGTTTGGAATGAGACATTTAACAAGTATATAAATGTTTATACTAGCACAAATTTAGTTTGTGGTCAACTTGTGTCCCCCCCCCCCCCACAAAAAGTGTTTAAAACAGTTAAAAGGTTAATTGCAGGGTTATGGACTCACCTATAGTGAGTGATTTGAATGTAAGATCGATGCAAGATGCTAAGTGTCATTTGAAGCCTTGAGTACAAACGGATCCTATTAAGCATATAATGACACATATATGTATATAGTTAGCGTATATAACAACTAATCATGAAGGGAAATGACCCAAGGGACTAAGGAACACTTGAAACTAGGTGTTACAATCACATGTGATTGTGTGTAAGGTGTGTACGGCCAATGAATGTACGGTAATGGAGTGTATGGCTGTACACTCATGGAAAAGACATGAAAAACGGTGACTTGAGCCATGTGGAAACTAGTGTGTCTAACTTTCAACATGAAGATGGTTAAAACACTCGATTTGGACCCCTTTTAGGGTGTGTACGACCAATGATCCTATGAAGGGTCTACGGCCGTACACCCTTCAAGATCATGCAGGTGATGCAAAAATATGAAGAATCGAGGATCTAGTGGTCTTTCAAGTATAACAAGTTTAAGGTTGAAATACTTACGTTTTTGGAGCCTTGGGATGTTCACGGCTGATGATAGTTGACAGAGAATGGGAGTGATCACGGTTGGGAGGAGGAGAAATGAGGAGAAAATGAGCACCATATATATATATATATATATATATATATATATATATATATATATATATATATATATATATATAGGGTGATGTATGGCCGTAGACCCTGTGTACGGCCGTACACACCTTGTGAATGGTTTTTCGGACCGAGAAAATCTCTCCAACCTCGAGTAAACACATTCTAACACCCATTTGTACCTTACACTAAGGTTAGAAGCTCTCAAATGGTCCTTTTACATGGCTAAAAGGTAGCCAAAACAAGTTGGACCTTGGATTAAATTGATTGACTTTACAATGTGAAATTTCGGGTTATCACAAGAGTACACATTAAGTCCTTCATTATAACCAGAGTATCTTGTAGGGATAGTGTGACACTTATGCATAGATCTATACGGGATTGACAACCCCACACCATAACTATAAGCTACAGTTAGACTGGCAGGTCTGGGGTGACAAATGTACTAGCAGTTCCGACGTTTGAAGAACGTCGTTTACGCCAACTAGTCGCATTAGTATGGTTATAATAACTCACATAGGGTACTAACAAAACATTTAGTTTACGTGTTAACATAATTCAAGTAGTTTTATATAAAGATAAAACTTCATAACACTATTTTGCAGTACAACATTACTTACATTTTTAGTCTTTGGATTAAGACTTATAACTCACTTATAAAGAAAATATTGGATTTTCTTGAACTATACACTACCATTTTACATGAAACAGTTACAAAATCCTTCTCATACAAAACGCTTATGAACCCACCAACTTAGTTGTTGACACTTCTCAAAATCACTTGTATTCTCAGGAAATCAGTAAACTGGTAACCACAAGAGTTTTTGGTGGATGGGACGTCGTCACATCACACTATTTACTGTTGTCATATATCATGTAAACAATGTTTTGAGCACAATGTCAATTTATTAAATATTCAATACAATGGTTGTAATGCTTTGATTGCTACTATTCAATTGTTATGATATTGCACATCAAAGTCAACCGCCCCCAGACATTTCTGCCATTCTGGTTTGGGAGTGTGAAAATGGTAAACCTTTTTTTGAAAGAAACCTGCTCCTGGTCTACTACTGATGAGTTATGGAACCCCGTCTACACTCCTACTAATAGTGAGATATGGGCCCCCGCCCACACTCACTTTTCTCCTATCACAGGCCTCACATCTACTCTGCTAATATTGAGATATGGAACCCCATCCATACTAAGGTAGTGATGAGATACAAGACCCCTCCCACACTCACCTCCCTACCAGGAACATACAAGTATCACAAAGACAAAAAGTATAATCTAACATGCACATATAAATCTTCCTCGAGCTTACCTAGGAATCGGACCCCAGTCCGGAACATACTACCATCTATACATACTTTGGGCTTCCCCCAGCATCAAACCTTGGTCCGGAACCTATCGTACTGACACATGCAAGAATCAGAAAAACCTCTCGCATACTAACATTCCTCGGGCCTCGCCCAACATCGGATCGTGATTCGGAACATATAACATACAATGCCTAGGTCTATCCCCTGGTCATCCTACTATACATAAACGTAATGGGTCAGCATTGTGGCCTTAGACCCATATACATAGTGAAGAGACTCACCTTGCACTGTTGAAGTCCTGCTGATACTTCTCTGGCTGCTAACTTGCAATTCCTCGAACTGCAGCTCCTTCGGCTCCCCGAACTATCAGTAACAACATGACACTTAGCCCCAGAATGTCCTAAAAGTCAAACTAGGTCAACCTTGGTCAAAGTCAAAGTCAATGCTCCGATTTGACTCAACTCGCCGAGTTGCTCCATCAACTCGCCGAGTTCCATAATCAGAATCCTGAAATCGCGATTTATCAAATCAACTCGTCGAGTTCTAGCATGAATAGAAGCTGTACAACTCGCTTCGACTCGTCGAGTCCCTTCCTGTACTCGCGGAGTCCCTCATTTTGTTTGGGCCATCTTAACAGATTAAGCCCCTACACTTCAGACACAGAACCCAAACTTCGTCTAAATGCTGGAAATGACCTGTTAAGGGTAAAGTTTCCAACTTTACCCATTCTTAATCCTTCTTAATGAGTTTAGCCAAAACCCTAGCCCCCTTTAAGACATAAATCGATGACCAAAACCCACATTACTCCAATCCATAGCAGGGGAACCAAGATCTAGGCCCTAGTCACCCTATAAACACGTAAAGTCCTGAACTTTACTTCCATGCATGGCCATTTAGGGCTTAAAAGGCCATACTAGCATCCTTAGGGTTTGCATGGGACTCTAATGGAATAAAGTTTGCACCTTTATGCCTTCACAACCCTCAATGACTTTAGATATGAAAGCATCATCAGCTTGGGACATCATTTGCCCATGAATCATACTTCTTGGACAAACCCCCCCCCCCCCCCCCTGCCCCCCCCATAAACGGGACCATAAAGAGATATAAGAAACTACAAGGCAAGTTAGGAGCTTAATTACCAGAAAGTGATGAGAGTAGAATGAAATCCCTAGATCCACAACCTTCTCCTTGAACCTTTAAGCTTCCTCTTCTTCTTCTAGCCTTCAAGAACACACAAAACACTCAAGGATGGCTCACACACTCTCAAAAGGCTCTAGGGTTTCGTGGGTTAAGTTCTAGAAACTGGGGGCTGGGAATGGAACCAAGAGGAGGAGAATAAGATGTTTAAATTGGACACCAAATCCCGAATATAGGGTTTTCCAAACCCTGACCAACTCGCTGAGGTAGTCCTCCAACTCGCCGAGTAAGTCACTTAACTTGCGACCAAAAATATGCTCCTACTCATAGAATCATCCCACCTACTCGATGAGTTGCCTTCTGATCTTGAGGTTTTCCTTTCCTTTCAAGGTCTTTTGAATTCGGGGTGTTACAGAGACCATCTTCATTAGCTAAGTCTAAAAACTTAGCATAGCCACACTATTATAATTATTAATCTTTGGAGTGAGATACGTATGTTTATATCTATACGAGGTTAACATCCCCATTTGTAGTTGCTAGCTACAACCTCGACTGATCAATCGAAGCGGATGATAAATATCTACTATCGTTACTACAATGTACAATGAAGCGTTGCAGGGGCACCTTCAGTCACATAGCTCGGTTATTGGACTCATTATAAACATTAACCAGAATTTCTCTCTTTTACTACAAACCATGAGCTTGGTTGCTTTCAAAATTGTTTTAAGTATGGATGTACTCATGCAAAGATACATTTTAGTTTTCTGAAGCTTGTACAAAGACTTTTTACAAACACTATTTTGAGTATAATTATACTTCCAAAGAAAATACTTCTTAGACTTTTTAAAAGTATCACTGCTATTAGCAAAAAAACCTATAACTCTCAACAACCTTGTGTTAACCCTCAAAACTATATTTATTCTCAGTGAATCAGTAATTCAAGCATTTCAGACAATGAACAATCATGGATTTTAGGCAATCTAGTTTACTAGTTTTTGTTATGTCTACCTACATGTTAAGGCAATTCATGTATTATTATAATTTGTAAGAACCTTGTATTCAAAATTAAAGATGCAATAGCTGTTTTTTTATAGTTGTACTCATTCTATATATTCAGTTTACCTATGATCCATGAACTTAGTCGTACAGCCCGACATGTTCCGCCACCTAAGCCCAGGGTGTTTGGGCAGTGCTTCGCCTTTATATCTATATGTAAGATGAAAGTAATTAGGCACTTACTTGCTAAAAGTGGAAGCTACGAAATTTGGGCGCGCTTCGCCTTAGCACTTAGCTTTTCCTTTGATGTGACCTCGGTATAATTATCACTAAGTCTTAGTCTAATATTCTTCGTGACTAACGATAGTGTAGATTCCTCAAAAATATTAATTTATACATCAAAATCTATCAAGTAAGGAGCAATCAGGTAATATCATATCGAATGTATGGTCTGTTTGGTATACTGAGTATACTATTTGGAAATCCCACTTTAAACACCTCACTAAATCTAGCCTAAACATCAACCCCATAAGTAGATCAATCAATATTTTGGCATGGAATCACTGATAAATCTTATTTATAGATTCATAATAACGACTATGAATACAAATATACGTTGTATTGCGGAACTCCGACCCGATAGCTTCTAATTAACAAGCTCTCTGACGCTTCAGGACCTAGATAAATACCCAAATATCTAAATAAATATCAAAATTTGACCTTAGAAAGTTTAGAGAGAAAGAGTTGGAGGTGTGAGGAATTCAATGAGCGGTTGCTTCTTATTTATAAGGCGAAAATGGGCAAGTTGCACCGTGCCCTATAGAGGTGCGCCCCCTTAAGGCACACCGTTCCTTCAGATTTCTACCATGTGTCAAGCTCTCTGTGCTTCACTTCGCAGTTTCTAGAAGCGCCTGCATGTTGCGACCAGTGTCATGCGCGCACACATTTTTTAGATTTTCAAAAATTCATATCTTCTTCATATGAGCTCTGTTTCGACATTCTTTACATCCATGTGTTGCTATCCACAATTCATCGATTAATTCTCACTTCATTTTAAAAGTTATATTTTTAACAGGGCGTAGACTGTTATAGTCCGTATAAAAATCATAACTATTTAATGCGAGATTCATTCTTGACTATCTTTATATCATCGGATTCCTATTCACGAGATCTTCAATTCTAATTTAGATTGTTTTTCCCAAAAATCTGTAACACCGTAAATTTTCAAATAAAATTTTCATGTAAAATTACATAATTCTCATAAAACATTTTACAAAAACTCATTTATTTAATTTTCAAATCAGAACTCCATAATTTTTTGATTAAAATCCAGGATCCTCAAAATATAACTCTTTCACTGGTGTGTACAATCAAGTTGATGCCTTCCCGTGATCCTGAAAAAAACCTGAAACACATAGCACATAGCACGGTAAGCACGAAGCTTAGTGAGTTCCCCAAAATACCACACATATCCCATTAGCACTTCGAGGCTATAACACAATAAGAACCTTCGGTCAATGTGTCTCAGTGGGACCCTCCAGTCCCATAACTCGGGTGGACCCTCCGGTCCTGAGTCAGTAAGCACATAATACTACACAACATAAATCATATAGACATAATGCAGGGTATCACAGTACTCAGAATAACACATAAGACATCTCAGTCACATAAAGGTACCACTCATGGAAAGTATAGTGAGAAGACTGACCTTGCAAGCAAGCAAGCAATTAACCTCGTACCCGAATCTTAAACTAGCCTCCGCCTATCACAAACGATGAATATCTCTATTTAATACTCTTTTCTCTACTCCAATAACTGATGGCTATTCTCTCTCTCTCTACTCTTGAAGTGGTTAAAAGACCGTTTTCCCCTCCATGGTCTCCAATACTCATGATTGACCCAACCCTAAAGTCAATAGAAGTCAAACTCGATTCAACATTCCATGTTTGACCCGACTCGCCGAGTGCACCCATGTGACTCGTTGAGTCCACTCGTTTTCTCAGAAGTCTCGCGAACGTCCAGCTCAACTCGTCGAGTTATCGCATGATCAAGCTCATTAGGACAACCCTCACTGACTCGTCGAATTAGGCCATGGACTCGGCGAGTCCTTTCGATCCGATTTCTCATTCAGATGATTTAGGGCAGATCTATCACTCCAAACACTAGATCTACCATCCTAAGGCTCGATTGACACGTAAAGCTTCAATCTTTACACTCATATATGGTGGTTTTGCCCCAATATACCAATACATGTTCTCATAAGGTGTTAAACACTATACTCCTCATATGGATGAATAAAGTCAAGACTTTTGGGCTCTAGGGACCTCACAAGGTGCAGTTCTGAGATTTTAAACCTCAAGATAACTTAGTATTCTTGAAGTCCCAAATAATATGTGATGAAAACCCTAACTTCTCAACTCATGAGATCTAACCAAATAAAGGGGAAAGATTCAAGCTTTTTTACTTTCCTCTTGAAGCTCTGAACGAAAAGGCATGAACCCCAACAACTCCTTCTTGTTTCTTGCTGAACAAACTCCTCTTCCTCATCAAAGATGCACTAAAATCCTTCAAGGTTAGCATGGGGACTCTCTTAGCTCACTACACTCATTTAGGATTTCAAACAGAAGGGTTACGCAAATGGTGAGGCAGAAATGGGGGCATAAGTTCCCTTATATAGGTCCTAACCCCAGGAAATTAGGTTTGCTCTGCCCATCACCTACTCGGCGGTTTGACTCGCTGACTCGTCGTGTCCATTCATTAATCCCACACTGACAACTCGCCTCTACTCGACGAGTTGGACTCACAACTCGTCGAGTCACTCCATAAATCTTCCAAAACTAAACACACAATAATATATCTGAAAGTCCGAATGTTTCAATTCTCCCCCACTTGAATTAGATTTCGCCCTCAAAATCGCTCCTCAACAGCACATAAGTCGAACCCAATAACTCGAAAATGACCACCGAAAGGATCTCATACCACACAACTATCTTCCTCCATGGACACCTAAATCCAAACAGGAACTCCCAAACCTGGAAAAATGACAGACCTTTCTGCCGCTACAATACGCCTTCTGACTCTCCAAAATCTGGAAACTCTAGTGGCCTGTCTCACTGCCAGACAACCCTCTCAATACACTCACTATGTTATTTGCTCCTCGAATAACAAACCCCGATAGCTCACTGGACCTCTGATTCTCTCATTGTGACTGATAGAAACAAGCCAATGCCCAAAATTGGCTACCGATCACTCATACCATACATAAAACAATCCAGTTCATACTCCAAGGAATGAAAGGATCACATCACACCAGGGACCCATCCAATCTACTGCAATCAAAACCTATCTGAATAATAAACTCTCAAAACCCTGTCCTCAGACACAAGAAAATGATCATGCTTGCTCAGAAGTATCCTCTTACATCTAACAATCATAAACCCCAGCTCCCTTCTCAAATATCCCTTTCAACACTGAGCACCACTTCATCTCCCGACCCAACAATTGAACCTCCAAAGGTTACCCATTGCATACCCGAAAACGTCTCACAGACTTCCTTCTCACACTAACTATCTCATCCCAGTGTGACACACAAGTCATGAAGTTCGCTTTACCCCACACGAATACTACAAACCCAACTAAAATCGTCTCACCCTCGACCTCTGTCATCGACCACTCATTAGCTCCATACATCTTGTGGTCCTTCCCATACAAACGAACTGACCCACACAAGTCTAAGACATCAGATGACACACAATACCCCTAAAAAAGGAACCCACCTTGAAGTCCAGAATCTCATTTTTCCTTCACAATACACCACTAGTGCCAACTCAAACTCGAGAGCCTGGCCCGACGCAGAATTGGAACCACTCATTTCTAATCTGATACTCGACCTGTACCCGTGATTTGCGAATTTATGCCCATTCCATCTCTCCAATTCCTTACGCTTACGATAATCCCTACTCAACCTGGGATACAACAATCCTCATCCGATACGGAGACCCCAATCTCGCCCCTGGTCCGGTAACCAGGTTCCAGAAGACTCAAGTGGTAAGGCTACCCAAGCTTAAGAACTCCTCTACGCCCTACAATTCCTAGCGAATACTACAGCTCCCCATAGACTTGTAATGCTTCTCTCTCGCACACTGGCTAGTGAAATCTACGGTTCCTCCCACTTCAGAACGCTCTCCCTCTGACCAATAAAAACTACAGCTCCCTGTAGTTTCACAACGCTCTCCCTCTAACCAATGAAAACTATGGCTCCCCTCAGTCTCACAACACCTTCACGCTGCCTGTTGAATACAACGGCTCCCTGCAGTATCACCACACCCTCTCGCCGACTGGTGAATACTACGGCTTGCGGCAGTATCACCATACTCTCTCGCACTAACTTATGGATGCTACAGCTCCCCGCAGTCTTACAACACTTTCTCTTACCACCACACGATCTGAAGTCCATATCTATCTATGAGCATGAATCACCCAAGGTCATCATATTTGAGCATGAACCACTTGCCATCTCAAACTCAAAACTCAAAATACTCCGAAATTTAGGACATCATACTCGAATAACTTGGTACACCATCACAGAACCTCACGATGTCTTGCCTTAACCACTGATCTCATACTCACAGCATGATACTCAGACACCGCAAAGTACCCTCTCAAAATGTCACAACCGATCTTCTTCTTGCACAACTTGAAACTTCGGAATATTCCCATCCTATAAATTGAAACACAAAGGAATCGCCAATAACTGAAAACACATTGACGAAAATCCAAAGCTCCACCCTCTACTGATCACCACCCATACAAACTACTCACACCGACTCTGAGATTGGTTGACAAATCAGTTGTTGTCTCTTCTGGAGTATAAATCATAATCTATACTTAAACCCGCAAATCTTAGCTATTGCTACCTGAACATGGCGACCCAACCGCCTCGAACTCAACAATTGCAATCCCAAAAAATCCCTAGCCATAATAAATTCTCTGGCCAATGGCCACATGCCGTGGGTTATATCATCCTTCCTTAAGCACATACCCATACATCACCCCGCCTTGCACTTCGCCTCACCCACCATTAACCTTGGTCTCATGTGTCCGCACCACGAATCTCCATAACCAGTTCTCTAACCGCACTTTGAATGGATCGCCGATCCTCTAAATAGAATACTCAGTTCTCCCCCACTCAGGGTTCAAACCATCACCAATTGGCATACCAACAATCTACTCCTTAGGCTGATTCACCAGGTATAATCACTTCAATGATCTTCCCGATGGAATCAGGCAACACCAAATATCCTGTAACTCAGACAAGAATCTCATAATCATCCCAATGTGAGTGCCTCTAGTAATCTCGAAGCCTCATACCGGTATACCGTCGGATACCCCACCTGTCCTGAATTAGTCCGAATTCTTGGTTTGGAATTAATGCAATTAACACACACTTCGTTTCTGACTCCTCGACCAGCCTACCATCGCAAAAATCATCATAAAAGCAAGAGACTCCACTCTCACATTCAGTACACAACGAAGACAAAGAGGGTCACTGCCCCGATATACTCCTCTTAACCACCTGAAACCACCGCTAAAAGTATGCCTCCAAGAAAGGCACCTCCCTGTTCTCTTCCATCATAGAGCCACAAATGACTTTCTCAAGGCATAAGAAATACCTTGCAGCAAACATACTGCCCAAAATACTCTGGTGAAAAGGTTGCAACCCTATGCTACCCCACGGGGTTTACCTCCATACTCTGAAAATCAGAAGCTCGCCATTTTTTTTGCTTCTCCCAGAAAATGGAGACAGGGCAACTCTTGCCACATAAGATGTGTAACAACCCAAAAATCAAGGGTAAAAAAAATACTTTTAGTATAGCAAAAACATTGATACCATTTATTTCAAACACCTCAAATCATCATTAAGTAAAACATTTATCAGGGTTCATCCCAAAATCAATCATTACGGAAATCATAGGTGTGTGCACTGTGATCAATCTGAGCCCTTCATTTCCAAATCGATGAAACCTAAAACCAAAACTGTAATCCATAAGCACAAAATCTTAGTGAGTCCCCCAGAGCATACCCCACACACAATCAACATAACACATAACATATTAGCTTTAAAAGCTATCTCTACCACATACCACATATCATATTAGCTATAAAAGCTATCTCTACCACATAACACATTAGCTACAAAAGTTATCTCTACCACATATCAAGCTTGATACAAAAGCTATCTCTACCACATATCATGTTAGCTACAAAAGGTATCTCTACCACGTAGACCTGCATAGGGATGCCATGGGCTCCCTCGCATGGTCTTACACCTAAGTGCCATGGGCTCCCCCATGGTCTTTCCCTGCTAGACAACCATGGGCTCCCCCACATGGTCTTACGGATGGGTTTGAGCCATAAGAACATTCGTATGTGCACATACAAACCCTAATGCTTGGATCTAGGTTTCTCTAATTAAACATGCAATGTATCCAAGATTGTGATTGATAGATCTAGTGTAAACATTCAAATCATAACATATGAAAACAGATCTAAAGGATTACATTGAATTGCTTGCTTGAATCTTCTTGTCCTAGGAGCTTAGAGTCACAATTGCCACTCGTCTAATGTCTTACAAACACCAACTAACAAGAGGATGATAATAGAGAGAGAGGATGAGGGAGAGAAATCGGCCAGGGTTTCTTCAGATGCAAGAGTGCCGATTTCCT
Organism: Lactuca serriola; assembly: GCF_051521515.1. Lineage (NCBI taxonomy): Eukaryota > Viridiplantae > Streptophyta > Magnoliopsida > Asterales > Asteraceae > Lactuca > Lactuca serriola. The sequence continues at coordinate 203,816,230 of NC_136414.1, read as the reverse complement.
TCACCAAAGGGTCTATATATACTAGTGAGCTTCCTAGGGTTTCACCCTTAAAACCCTAATTGGATAACTTAGGCCCTAAGCAATCCAATCTTCCTATTGATAAGCCCTTGAACGATTTCTAGGCTCTTCCAAACCCTAAAATCGTCCACCCCTTATCCATAAGGAATCACAGCCCAAAATACAACTATCATACAATTGACAGTTTATGCCCCTTTCTTCAATTAATCTCTTTAAGTCACCAAATTAATCCCTAATTAATTTATGACTTATATTAATCAAATAAAAATATTATTAATCCTTATATTATTCTCATAATATATTAATAATATTTCTTCTCTCATTATAAATCATCCTGTGAAGTTGCTATGGTGAAGGCAACCCAAAAGGACCATGCACAGCCGGGTCAAATACTTGCCAAATGTAGTTGCAGCCTTAGACACTATTCCAACAGTCTACCACTTGGATAAGTCTAGTAACTATATATACAAGCACAATCCGATTCGAAATCGTAGTTCTCAAAGACGCTGTAATTCTAATCTCATCAGTCATGTCCTTTAGATAAGGGATCATATAGTCCTCTGTTCAGACATCACGTAGAAACAATCTTTGTCCAGCGTTTAGTTTCTCGATCTCAGATTTATTCGATATAGAACTTAATTGAACACATCAATTAGTTCTGACCGGGCCTAGCACATAAGTCAAATCAAATCATCGAGTGGCCGAGATATCGCTTTTACCCTCTTAGGATAAAAGTAACAGATAAACTTTGACTTATATGCATTTACTTATTCACTAACCAATTATACACAACAATGTGTTTTATAACATCAATTTACTGATGCGGTTTCGCATCATCAATGTACAACCAATTAGCAAATAACAAACCATATATCTAGGTTTTAAGACCATATGATATTATCATCTTGCGATCACTTACAATATATATATATTTATATATATATATATATATATATATATATATATATATATATATATACCTTAAAGTGATTCCAGCAAGTGCGGGTTTGTTCCAATGCTCAAAACTAGTTCGTAAGCACTCATGAACGTTGTAGCAACCCTTTGTTATGTCTAATACCATTTAGACAATCTACATACCAATTCATGACAATCTTCTTTCATATCTACTTCCAACATATGAACGATTGTGGACCGTTTGAATAATTCGATTATTCTTAATAACTCAATTATTCAGGAAGTCAAAACATGCAAAGTGAAACAATAGTTAAACAATTAACATATGACAGTAACTATACTCATAAATAATACTCCTTTATTTAATCATCAAATGTCAATTACATTTATCTATTACAAGTTTCTAAAACTATCTAATCTAAACTAATATCATCCTTAAGCCCAATACTCCTAGCATGTTGCAAATGCTTAACCCTAGTCAATCCCTTCGTAAGCGGATCTGCTGGGTTATCTTCTGATGATATCCTCTTAACCACGAGGTGCCCTTCTTCTACTCGATGTCTAATAAAGTGATATTTTCTGTTGATATGTCGAGATCTACCATGATCCCTTGGTTCCTTGGTCAAGGCAACTGCTCCTTCATTATCACATAAAATTTCCAGAGGCTCCTTTTTTTGGAATAGTGTCTAAGGCTGCAACTATATTAGACAAGTATTTGACCCGATTGTGCATGGTCCTTTTGGGTTGCCTTCACCATAGCAACTTGATAGGATGATTTATTATGAGAGAATAAATATTATTAATATATTATGAGAATAGTATAAGGAATAATAATATTGTTATTTGATTAATATAAGTCATAGAATTAATTAAAATTAATTTGGTGACTTAAAGAGATTAATTAAATAAGAGGGTATAAACTGTCAATTGTTTGATAGTTACACTTTAGACTGTAAATCCTTATTGGATGAAGGATGGACGGATTCTAGCGCTAGGGATAGCCTCAAATCGTCCAATGCTTATCTAAGGAAAGGATTTGGATTGCTTTAAGGAAAGATTATTCAACTAGGGTCTAAGGTGAAAGCCTTAAGGAGTCTACAAGTATAAATAGACCCCATAGCCAAGGGAAATCGGCATCTCATCAAAAGTAGAGAACCCCTGGCCGATTTCCTCCTAGCCTCTCTCTCAAATCATCTTCTTTTCTATTTGGTGTTTGTAAGCCATTAGAGGAGTGACAATTGTGACTCTAAAGCTCCAAGACAACAAGATCAAACAAGAGATTCAAAGGTAAACTTCTATATCTGATTTTGTATTGTTCTTATACCTAATTAGTTGTTAGAAGTCTTGGATTCAAAGCATGTTTAATTAGAAAGCCTAGATCCAAGCATTAGGGTTTTGCATGCGCACATAGGAAAGTTCTTATGGCTAAAACCCATCAGTGGCATCAGAGCCTAGATTGGTTTCTATTAAATTGTTGCTTGCTTGTTTGTTTCTTGCTTGAAAAATTCGAATTTTGTGTTTCTGTGTCATGAACTCGACGAGTCCCATGGTGGACTCAACGAGTTGGCCTGACTCGACGAGTCCAGTTGGGAACTCGACGAGTCCAACCGTCAGGAAAGGCCAGATTCGAGATTTTTTGATGATTATCTTATGGAAACTTACCTTGATCATATTAGATCAACCCTAATCCGATTTTTTTGATATATATGACTATAATCTTGATCTAATTAAAGATATTTATCAACTAATAAAATATTTAATTTCCTTATATAATAATTAATTAATTATTTTGATTAAATTGGTAATTATCTTGCAAGAAATCTTGAATAAATCAAATATGGATAATTATGGAATTAATTGTTAATTAAAATTATTTGTTATTTGATCCTCCATGTTTTAAATGTTTAAAACTTGTCCTCAAGTTTTGAAATTTATGTTTTGTGATTAAAAGTTTTAATTTAGACAATTTAAGTTTCAAACCCTAAAATTTTAAAAGTTTAAAATACAACCCTATACTAATATAATATTACAAGATTAATATATATATATATATATATATATATATATATATATATATATATATATATATATATGTATGTATAAAATGCTAGTCTTACCGTTAGTAGGCCTCATTCACGAAGCCGATCTATAAGGTGGGTATAAGGTTGCGGCCTATAAAATGACGCTTAATGGGTGTACACTCACACCCACCGCTTGCTTGATCGGTGGAGGGTCGTTAGCCGAACGGGTAGGATAGGGCAACCTCATCCTCTCATTAAAAAGTATAATATGAAATACAAAGTAACTACACATTTTTTTAAAAAATTTTCCAGTCTTAGTTACTTTAGGAAAAGTGAATTGATGCAATCCCATGAAATTACACTTTGCACCCTTGCTAAGAAATTAGTGGAGCGTGTGTGGTTTACCGGCACACTAATTGGTTCTAAGCAAAGGTGGCAAAGGGTGATTCATTGTTTATGATAGTTCGATGGAGAGTGTGTGGTTTACCGGCACATCGAATAGGTGATCGTTACAATGAAGGCATCATGTGAATTTGCATGGTAATTCACACCCGCTTTTTGATCCTCGGTATCCTAGTCACAAACAAGAGGGGCATATCGAGATTTAAACATGCCATTGAATAGTTTCAATGAATCTCATCCGAACCTAGGAATTCTCAATACATTTAGGACATTATGTTTTATGGTGGAGAATTAGTGAATCGTCATTCACTTACCTTCATATTATTTGCATGTTGGATTATGGCATCCCTTTTCTAATATATAAATATTGTTATTGGATCCTAGCCCTAATTTTTCTTATTGGGTGATAATTAGGGATTCATATTCTAATCTATCTTTGTCCTTTCTATTTGTAGATGTCGAATGCAAACAACGTTGCTGCTAGTTCTTTCACATTGATGAGCCTTTGTCAAAAGGTCACTTTCGATGGGACGAACTTTAGCGAATGGATAAGATACATTTGCACCATTGCTCGCTATGAGGATAAGGAGTATGTCCTCGATGAGAAGCTCGAGAAAATCAACCCTGAAATCGTTACTCCGGCTGAAATGACCGCTTTTGAAACTCATGAGCGCAATGCAACGAAGGTACATTGCATCATGATAGCCACCATGAACTCCGAATTCCAAAAGTCCTATGAGGACATGTACCCGTACGAGATGCATCAAGACTTATTGGAGAGATACCACCAGAACGCAAGACAAGAGCGTTATGAGATTTTCACTAACAGGATTTCCGCTAAGATAGGTCATGGAGAGTCTCTTACCGTGCACTTGCAAAAGATGCAAAGGTATGTCGACCGTCTTCGCAAGTTGAATGTTGACTTTGAGGAAGACTTGGCGATCCACATGGTGCTTCACTCTTTTCCTCCGAGCTACAATCAATTTAGGATGACCTACCACATGAACAAAGAAGAGGTCACCCTAAGCAAACTCCAAGGTCTCTTGAGGGTCGCTGAGAGCAACTTCAAGGACAAGTCTGTTGCACCAACTCCCAATCCAACCGCTGCTCTTGTCTTGGCTATTGGACAAGGAAAGGGAAAGAAGAGGAAGGCTTCGTCTAAGAACTATCGCAAGGTTAAAGCCCGAGATGGTGCCTCTTCTAGTCGGACCAAAGTTGATCCTGCTAGACCCTGCCCTAACCCAAAGGAGGCAGAGTGCCACCACTACCACAAGATAGGACATTAGAAGAGAAGCTGCCCAGAGTACCTGCAAGCCATCAAGGAAGGAAAGATCAAGCCATCTTTCGTAGGTATATACACAATTAAATCTAACGAATCATCTTATGCTGTTTCTTGGGTTCTTGATACCGGTTGTGGTTACCACATTTGTTCTAATGTGCAGGGACTAAGAAGAAATATGGATGTGGAGGATGGAAGAATAAATCTAATCATGGGGAACAGAAGATCGTCGCCTGTGACCAAGATTGGAGTGTATTCTTTAGTGCTTAGGAATGGTTTAATTTTAGATTTGAACAATTGTTGCTGTTCGCCAGAAATGGCTAGAAACATCATTTCATTTCATGGTTTGTGTAGACAAGGTTTTAGATTTTCTTTTAATAATGAGAATGGTTCTATTTTAGCTTATCTAAATGGTGTCTTTTATTTTGAAGCTATACCATGTAATGGAATTTATGAAACTGTTATGATTGTTGATAACTTAGGAAATGATGTTTTGAACATAGATTCTTCCAATAGTATGGATAGAGCATCCTTGTGGCATTGTCGTCTTGGACACGTCAACAAGAAGCGCATATCCCAACTCCAAAAGGATGGAGTGTTGGAGTCATTCGACCTTAGGGAAGATGACACGTGAGAGTCTTGTTTACTTGGAAAGATGACTAAGTCACCCTTCACAAGTACGTGTGAAAGGGGTGAGGGTCTATTGGACCTAATACATACCGATGTATGTGGACCGTTTAGATCAACCACGAAGGATGGGAACCGCTTCTATGTGACTTTTACCGATGACTATAGTAGATATGGGTATATCTATTTAATCAAGCAAAAGTTAGAAACCTTTGAAAAATTCAAAGAGTTCAAGAATGAAGTGGAGAATCAATTGGGCAGGAAAATCAAGATGCTTCGATCCGATCGAGGAGGAGAATACCTAAGTCTTGAATTCCACGATTATCTCAAGGAGTGTGGAATAGTTTCACAATTGACTCCTCCTAGGACACCTCAGTTGAATGGTGTGGCAGAAAGGCGTAATCGAACCTTATTGGATATGGTTCGCTCTATGATGAGTCATGCTTCACTACCTATCTCTTTTTGGGGGTATGCCTTAGAGACTGTCGCCCATATCCTTAACCGAGTCCCTACTAAGAAGGTTGCCAAAACACCTCACGAGATGTGGACAGAGAAAGCTCCCTCGTTAGCACATATCAAGGTTTGGGGTTGAGAGGCTTTCGTAAGACGACATACTCACGACAAGCTCGAACCCCATAGTGAGCGATGTATTTTCATCGGCTACCCGCATAAATCCTTTGGATATCTCTTCTATAGACCGAAGGACAATGTTGTCTTCGTTGCGAGAAGAGGAGTTTTCCGAGAGCGAGAACTCATAGGCCAAGGAGATAGTGGGAGGAAAATCGAGCTTGAAGAGATTCAAGAGTCGATAGATGAAGGAACCTCTACCGCTGGCACTCAACCCGAGGAAGAAACTCCGGTTGAACCGATTGACGAGTCCTTACCTCTTAGACGTTCCGAAAGAGTTAGATTTCAACCCCAGTTTTATGGTTTTCATATTACTACCGAAGTGGACACGTATATTAGTGATGGTACACTAATAAACCTTGATGAACCTAATAGCTATAAGGAAGCCATGGCAGGCCCGGAGTCTGCGAAATGGAAAGAGGCAATGGATAGAGAGATCCAATCCATGTATGATAACCAAGTTTGGAATTTGGTTGATAATGTGCCCAGACGTAAGACCTTTGGGTGCAAATGGATCTTCAAGAAGAAGACCGATGTGGATGGAAACGTACACACATATAAAGCACGATTGGTCGCGAAGGGCTTTACTCAAACTCCCGGAGTAGACTATGATGAGACCTTCTCACCAGTTGCGAAGATAAAATCTATTAGAGTGATGCTTGCTATTGCCGCATTTCATGATTATGAGATTTGGCAAATGGATGTCAAGACTGCTTTCCTTAATGGAAAGTTGGCTGAGGATGTTTACATGGCTCAGCAAGAGGGGTTTGTGGATCCGAAGCATCCGAATAGAGTGTGCAAGCTTGAGAAGTCCATTTATGGACTTAAGCAAGTGTATCGCAGATGGAATCTTTGCTTCGATGAGAAAGTCATAGGAAACGACATCCCGACTCTGCAGGAGGTTATGTCCTGGCTCGGGAAGTGCTTCACTATGAAGTACCTCAGAGAGGCTTCTTACATTTTGGGAATGAGGTTAGTAAGAGAAAGAAGTAAGAGACTAATAGGACTTAGTTAGAACACTTACTTAGAGAAGGTACTTAAACGTTTTAGTATGGAAAACTCGAAGAAGGGAGAATTACCGATACAAAGTAATGCCAAATTGAGTAAGACTCAAAGTCCGAGTACCGAAGCTGAAATAGCAAAAATGAGCCGAGGACCATATGCTTCCGCAGTTGGCTCAATCATGTACGCTATGACTTGTACTCGCCCTGATGTAGCCTTTGCTTTGAGCATGGTTAGTAGATATCAAGGGAACCCTGGAAAATCCCATTGGATTGCGGTGAAGAATATCCTTAAGTACCTTCGGAGGACGAAGGAATGGTTCTTAGTCCTCGGAGGGAGTGATGACTTGAAGGTGCGATGGTATAGTGATGCCAGCTTTCAGACCGACAGGGACAACTACCGTTCGCAGTCAGGCTGGGTCTTTACCCTAAATGGAGGAGCGGTAACTTGGAAAAGTTCCAAACAGGAAACCGTAGCTGATTCAACGTGCGAATCAGAGTACATTGCAGCGAGCGAAGCATCAAAGGAGGCGATATGGTTGAAGAACTTCATTGGTGATCTTGGAGTTGTACCTGCCATAGAGGAGCCCATGGAGATTTTCTGTGATAATGAAGGAGCGGTTGCCTTGACCAAGGAACCGAGGGATCATGGTAGATCTAGACATATCGACAAAAAATATCACTTTATTAGACATCGTGTAGAAGAAGGACAACTCGTAGTGAAGAGGATATCATCAGAAGATAACCCAGCAGATCCGTTTATGAAGGGACTGAGTAGGGTTAAGCACTTGAAGCATGCTAGGAGTATTGGGCTGAAGGATGATATTAGCATAGATTAGATAGATAGTATTAGAAACGTGTAATAGATAAATGTAATTAACATTTGATGATTAAATAAAGGAGTTTTATTTATGAGTAATGTTACTGTCTTATGTTAATTGTTTAACTATTGTTTCATTTTGTATGTTTTGACTTCCAGAATAATTGTGTTTATTAAGAATAATCGAATTATTCAAATTGTCCACAATCGTTCATATGTTGGAAGTAGATATGAAGGAAGATTGTCGTGAATTGGTGCGCAGATTGTCTAAATGGTATTAGACATAGCAAAAGATTGTTGCGACGTTCATGAGTGCTTATGAACTAGTTTTGAGCATTGGAACAAACCTGCGCTTGCTAGAATCACCTTATGGAATATGATATAAAAGGGTGATCGCAAGACGATAATATCATATAGTCTTAAAACCTAGATATATGGTTTGTTATATATTAATTGATTGTACATTGATAATGCGAAAACGCATCAGTAACTCGGTGTTATAAAATGCATTGTCGTGTATAGTTGATTAATGAATAAGTAAATGCATATAAGTCGAAGTTTATCTCTAACTTTTATCCTAAGAAGGTAAAAGCGATATCTCGGTCGCTCGATGATTTGATTTTACTTATGTGCCGGGCCCGGTCAGAACTGAATTGATGTGTTCGATTAAGTTCTATGTCAAATAAATCAGAGATCGAGAAACCTAAATGCTTCCATAGAATTGTCAGCATGATATCTAACAGAGGACTGTACGATCCCTTATCTAAAGGACAAGATTGATTAGATCAGAGTTTGACAGCGTCTTTGAGAGCTACGATTGCAAATCGAATTGTACTTGTGCATATAGTTACTAGACTTATCCAAGTGGGAGACTGTTGGAATAGTGTCTAAGGCTGCAAATATATTAGACAAGTATTTGACCCGATTGTGCATGGTCCTTTTGGGTTGCCTTCACCATAGCAACTTGATAGGATGATTTATTATGAGAGAATAAATATTATTAATATATTATGAGAATAGTATAAGGAATAATAATATTGTTATTTGATTAATATAAGTCATAGAATTAATTAGAATTAATTTGGTGACTTAAAGAGATTAATTAAATAAGAGGGTATAAACTGTCAATTGTTTGATAGTTACATTTTAGACTGTAAATCCTTATTGGATGAAGGATGGACGGATTCTAGGTCTAGGGATCGCCTCAAATCATCCAATGCTTATCTAAGGAAAGGATTTGGATTGCTTTAAGGAAAGATTATCCAACTAGGGCTTAAGGTGAAACCCTTAAGGAGTCTACAAGTATAAATAGACCCCATAGCCAAGGGAAATCGGCATCTCATGAAAAGTAGAGAACCCTTGGCCGATTTCCTCCTAGCCTTTCTCTCAAATAATCTTCTTTGCTATTTGGTGTTTGTAAGCCATTAGAGGAGTGACAATTGTGACTCTAGAGCTCCAAGACAACAAGATCAAACAAGAGATTCAAAGGTAAACTTCTAGATCTGATTTTGTATTGTTCTTATACCTAATTAGTTATTAGAAGTCTTGGATTCAAAGCATGTTTAATTAGAAAGCCTAGATCCAAGCATTAGGGTTTTGCATGCGCACATAGGAAAGTTCATATGGCTAAAACCCATCACCTTTATGGCAGGTACAACTCCAAGATCACCAATGAAGTTCTTCAACCATATTGCCTCCTTCGACGCTTCGCTCGCTGCAATGTACTCTGATTCGCACGTTGAATCAGCTACGGTTTATTGCTTGGAACTTTTCCAAGTTACTGCTCCTCCATTAAGGGTAAAGACCCAGCCCGACTGCGAACGGTAGTTGTCCCTGTCATTCTGGAAGCTGGCATCACTATACCCTCGCACCTTTAAGTCATCACTCCCCCCGAGGACTAAAAACCATTCCTTGGTCCTCCGAAGGTACTTAAGTATATTCTTGACCGCAATCCAATGGGCTCTGCCAGTGTTCCCTTGATATCTACTGACCATGCTCAAAGCAAAGGCTACACCAGGGCGAGTACAAGTCATAGAACACATGATTGAGCCAACTGCGGAAGCGTATGGTACTCGGCTCATTTTTGCTATCTCGGCTTCGGTACTCGGACTTTGAGTCTTACTCAACTTGGCATTACTTTGTATCGGTAATTCTCCCTTCTTCGAATTTTCCATACTAAAACATTTTAGTACTTTATCTAAGTAAGTGTTCTGACTAAGTCCTATTAGTCTCTTACTTCGTTCTCTCACTATCCTTATTCCCAAAATGTAGGAAGACTCTCCGAGGTCCTTCATAGCGAAGCACTTCCCGAGCCTGGACATAACCTCCTGCAGTGTCGGGACGTCGTTTCCTATGAGTAGTATGTCATCGACATACAAAACGAGGAAGCTAACTATACTCCCATTGGCTTTGACATATACACATGATTCATCTTCGCTTCGTACAAATCCAAACTCTTTGACTTTCTCATCGAAGCAAAGATTCCATCTGCGAGATGCTTGCTTAAGCCCATTAATGGACTTCGCAAGATTGCACACTCTATTGGGATGCTTCGTATCGACAAAACCCTCTGGCTGAGCCATGTAAACATCCTCAGCCAACTTCCCATTAAGGAAAGCGGTCTTGACACCCATCTGCCATATCTCATAATCATGAAATGCAGCAATGGCTAGCATTACCCTAATAGACTTTATTTTCGCAACTAGTGAGAAGGTCTCATCATAGTTAACTCCGGGAGTTTGAGTAAAGCCCTTCACAACCAATCGCGCCTTATATGTGTGTACATTTCCATCCACGTCGGTCTTCTTCTTGAAGATCCATTTGCACCCAACGGTCTTACGTCCGGGCACATTATCAACCAAATTCCAAACTTGGTTATCATACATGGATTGAATTTCGTTGTCCATCACCTCTTTCCATTTCGCAGACTCCTGGCCTGCCATGGCTTCCTTATAGCTATTAGGTTCATCCAAATTTATTAGTGTACCATCAGTAATATATGTGTCCCCTTCGGTAGTAATATGAAAACCATAAAACTGGGGTTGAACTCTAACTCTTTCAGAACGTCTAAGAGGTAATGACTCGTCAATCGATTCAACCGGAGTTTCCTCCTCGGGTTGAGCGCCAGCGGTGGAGGTTCCTTCATCACTCGATTCTTGAATCTCTTCAAGCTTGATCTTCCTCCCACTGTACTCGTGGCTTATGAGTTCTCGCTCTCGGAAAACCCCTCTCCTCGCAACGAAGACAACATTGTCAAATCGGTCTATAGAAGAGATATCCAAAGGATTTATGCGGGTAGCCGATGAAAATACATCGCTCACTACGAGGTTCGAGCTTGTCGTGAGTATCTCGTCTTACGAAAGCCTCACAACCCCAAACCTTGATATGTGCCAACGAGGGACCTTTCCCTGTCCACATCTCGTGAGGTGTTTTGGCAACCTTCTTAGTAGGGACTCGGTTAAGGATATGGGCGGCAGTCTCTAAGGCATACCCCCAAAATGAGATAGGTAGTGAAGCACGACTCATCATAGAACGAACCATGTCCAGCAAGGTTCGATTACGCCTTTCTGCCACACCATTCAATTGTGTCCTAGGTGGCGTCAATTGCGAAAATATTCCGCATTCTTTGAGATAGTCGTGGAATTCAAGACTTAGGTACTCTCCTCCTCGATCGAATCGAAGCATCTTGATTTTCCTGCCGAATTGATTCTCCACTTCATGTTTGAATTCTTTAAACTTTTCAAACGTTTCATACTTGTGCTTGATTAAGTAAATATACCCATATCTACTATAATCATTGGTGAAAGTCACATAGAAGCGGTTTGCATCCTTTGTGGCGGATCTAAAGGTTCCACATACATCGGTATGTATAAGATCCAACAAACCCTCACCCCTTTCACACGTACCAGTGAAGGGTGACTTGGTCATTTTTCCAAGCAAACAAGACTCACACGTGTCATCTTCCCTAAGGTCGATTGACTCCAACGCTCCATCCTTTTGGAGTTGGGCTATGCGCTTCTTGTTGACATGTCCAAGACGACAATGCTACAAACATGCTTTATCCATACTATTGGAAGAATGAATGCATAAAACATCATTTCCTAGGTTATCTACAATCATAACAGTTTCATAAGTACTAAAGATACACTCCAATCTTGGTCACAGGCGACGATCTTCTGCTCCCCATGATTAGATTTATTCTTACACGCTCCACATCCCTATTTCTTCTTAGTCCCTGCAATTCAGAACAAATGTGGTAACCACACCCGATATCAAGGACCCAAGAAATAGCATGAGATGAATCCTTAGATTTAATTGTGTAAATACCTGCGAAAGACGGCTTGATCTTTCCTTCCCTGATGGCTTGCAGGTATTCCGAGCAGCTTCTCTTCGAATGCCCTATTTTGTGGCAATGGTGGCACTCTGCCTCCTTCGTGTTAGGGTTGGGTTTAGCAGGATCAACCTTGGTCCCACTTGAAGAGGAACAATCTTGGGACTTTCCCTTGCGGTGGCTCTTAGACTGAGCCTTCCTCTTCTTTCCCCTTCCCTGCCCAATAGCCAAAACAGGAGCAGCGGTTGGATTGGGAGTTGGTGCAACAGACTTGTCCTTGAGGTTGCTCTCAGCAACCCTTAGGAGACCTTGGAGTTTACTTAGGGTGACCTCTTCCTTGTTCATGTGGTAGGTCATCCTAAATTGGTTGTAACACGGAGGCAAGGAATGAAGTACCATGTCAATAGCCAAATCTTCCCCAAACTCGACATTCAACTTGCGAAGACGATCGGAATACCTTTGCATCTTTTGCAAGTGTACGGTTAGAGAATCTCCATGTCCCATTTTAGTAGTGATCATGTTTGTGAAGATCTCGTAATGTTCTTGCCTCGTGTTTTGATGTTATCTCTCCAATAAGTCTTGATGCATCTCGTACGGATACATGTCCTCATAGGACTTTTGGAATTCGACGTTCATTGTGGCTATCATGATGCAATGAAACTTCGTTGCATCACGTTCATGAGTCTCAAAAGCAGTCATTTCAGCCGGAGTAGCGACTTCTGGATTGATCTTCTCAAGCTTCTCGTCAAGTAGCGAGCAATCGTGCGAATGTATCTTATCCATTCGCTAAAGTTCGTTCCATCGAAAGTCACCTTTTGGCAAAGGCTCATTAGCGTGAATGAGCTAGCAACAACGTTGTTCGCGTTCGACATCTACAAAAAGAAAGGACAAAGTTTTATTAGAATTTGAATCCCTAATTATCACCCAATATGAAAAATTAGGGCTAGGATCCAACAACATTATTTACACATTAGAAAAGGGGTGCCGTAATCTAACATGCAAAAAATTTCAAGGTAAGTGAATGACGATTCACTAATTCTCCACCATGAAAACATAACCTTAAGTTCTAAATGTATTGAGAATTCCTAGGTTTCGATGAGATTCATTGAACTTTTCAATGGCATGTTTAAATCTCGATATGCCCCTCTCGTTTGTGACTGGGATGCCGAGGATCACAAAGTGGGTGTGAATAACCATGCAAATCTACACGGTGCCTTCATTGTTACAATCACCTATTCGATGTGCTGGTAAACCACACACGCTCCACCGAACTATGATAAACAATGAATCAGCCTTTGCCACCTTTTCTTAGAACCAATTAGTGTGCCGGTAAACCACACACGCTCCACTAACTTCTTAGCAAGGGTGCAAAGTGTAATTTCATGGGTTTGCATCAATTCACTTTTCCTAAAGTAACTAGGATTGGGAATTTGAAAAACATGTAGTTACTTTGTATTTTAATATTATACTTTTAATGAGGAAATAGAGTTGCCCTATCCTACCCGTTCGGCTAACGACCCTCCACCGATCAAGCAAGCGGTGGGTGTGAGTGTACACCCATTAAGCGTCATTTTATAGGCCGCAACCTTATACCCACCTTATAGACCGGCTTCGTGTATATATATATATATATATATATATATATATATATATATATATATATATATTAATCTTGTAATATTATATTAGTATAGGGTTGAATTTTAAACTTGTAAAATTCTAGGGTTTGAAATTTAAACTGTCTAAATTAAACTTTTAATCTCAAAACATAAATTTCAAAACTTGAGGACAAGTTTTAAACTATTCAAAACATACGAGATCAAATAACAAATAATTTAAATTAACCATTTAATCTCATAATTATCCATATTTGATTTATTTAAACAATTCACCAATTAAATTAAAATAATGAATCAATTATCACATAAGGAAATTATTATTCAATTAATTGGTAAATATCTTTTGTTAGGTCAAGGATATACTCAAATATATATATATATATATATATATATATATATATATATATATATATATATATATATGTTAAAATCGGATTTATATTGACCCATAAAGATAAAGGCAAGTTTCCATAAGATAAACAGTAAGAAATCCCAAAACTAGCTCCTTCTGACGCTCGAACTCGCCGAGTACCACAATGGACTCGCCGAGTTGAGGCCTACTCGCCGAGTACACTGTGATACTCGCCGAGTTCATCAGGCAGAAGGACAAAAAAACGATTTTGCAATCAACAATCAAGCAATCAATGCATCAATACAATAGAAACCAATCAAGGCTCTGATACCACTGATGGGTTTGAGCCATAAGAACATTCCTATGTGCACATACAAACCCTAATGCTTGGATCTAGGTTTCTCTAATTAAACATGCAATGTATCCAAGACTTTGATTGATAGTTCTAGTGTAAACATTCAAATCATAACATATGAAAACAGATGTAAAGGATTACCTTGAATTGCTTGCTTGAATCTTCTTGTCCTTGGAGCTTAGAGTCACAATTGTCACTCCTCTAATGGCTTACAAACACCAACTAGCAAGAGGATGATAATAGAGAGAGAGAGAGAGAGGAGGGAGAGAAATCAGCCAGGGTTTCTTCAGATGTAAGAGTGCTGATTTCCTTCACCCAAAGGGTCTATATATACTAGTGAGCTTCCTAGGGTTTCACCCTTAAAAGCCTAATTGGATAACATAGGCCCTAAACAATCCAATCTCCTTATTGATAAGCCCTTGGACGATTTCTAGGCTCTTCCAAACCCTAAAATCGTCCACCCCTTATCCATAAGGAATCACAGCCCAAAATACAACTATCATACAATTGACAGTTTATGCCCCTTTATTCAATTAATCTCTTTAAGTCACCAAATTAATCCCAAATTAATTTATGAATTATATTAATCAAATAACAATATTATTATTCCTTATATTATTCTCATAATATATTAATAATATTTCTTCTCTCATTATAAATCATCCTGTCAAGTTGCTATGGTGAAGGGAACCCAAAAGGACCATGCAAAACCGGGTCAAGTACTTGCCAAATATAGTTGTAGCCTTAGACACTATTCCAACACTTACATCTAAGTGCCATGGGCTCCCCTATGGTCTTTCCCTGCCGGACAGCCATGGGATCCCCCACATGGTCTTACATCCAACTGTCATGGGCTCCCCCATGGTCTTTCCCTTCCGGACAGCCATGGGCTCCCCCACATGGTCTTACATCCAAGTGTCATGGGCTCCCCCATGGTCTTTCATGCAAATATCACATAACAAATAACATATCATAGCATAAAGCATATAGTCGACTGGTATACCACATATCACTACATCAACTAGTGTACCACATAACTCTACACAATAAGTATACCACTACAAAATAGCCCGGCCTTGGTGCCTTAGAACCATTGGTAAGGTGAGAGGACTCACCTGACACTGCTGAAGTCCCGTGAATAAAACTCCAGCTGCTAGTTGACAGATTCTCGAACTGTTAGTATCAAACAATACCTAATTAATAATTGGATACCAAGCCCAAGGTCCAAATCACACTCTAAAGTACCAAACGCCAAGTAATGGGCCAAAGCCCAACATATGGCCCAATTTTCCAAATTGGGCCCAAAGCCCTACATGGACTTATTTTAAGGCCCAAACAATTAGCATTCTGATGGACTAATAGCTAATAATCCTCAAAGCCCAATCGTGGCCCACTTATGGCCCAATTTTCCAAATTGGGCCCAAGCCTTTCTAATGGGTATTATCCATAAGCCCAATAATTTCCCTTAGCCCAGAAATGGGTTCCCTATTGGCCCACAAAGGCCCACAGCAGCTTAGTCCAATAAGTGGCCCAACAAGCATCCAAACCCAATTAGGGGTTTTCACATAAAATGATGATTAGGCTTAAGTGTTCCTGCTTAACCCATTATGGACTTAATCTATTAAGTCCAAACATACAATGAAATTGGGCTTGAGTTATCTCTTCACTCCAATGATCCAAAATGCGGGTCCCAGTAAGTCCAAATTCAAATATCCAATATTAGAGTTTTCTAAACCCTAATTAGCGTTTCCAACCCAATCATATCCCAATAGGCCCAAAACTAGATCTTTAAGCCCAATGGGGTTTCCTTAGGCCCATTAGGGTTTTTGTACCTTTGTCCAAATATCCCAAATAATAAAACACAACAAGCACACCGCCACCCAACACGGTGGCAGTAGCCACCACCTCACGGTGCTGGTTTCAAGTTTTTCTATTATTATTCTGGCATCGGTTGCAGTTTACAACCCAATCTGAAAAACACACTCACACCTACTCTAATAAACACACACACAACCGCACTGTGGTGACAGATGGTGGTAGATTGTGGCAGCCACCACCTCACGGTGGTGGTTGTGGCCTTTCCCGATTTTCCGGCCAAACAAACTGCACTCTATAGCAAAAATACATGCACCCACACATTTTCTTGCTTGCAATGGATCCAACCACCTACCTGGTGGCATTTGGCTATGGTAGCAGCACCACAAGCGGCATGACGGCGACAGTAGGTAGCGGTGATGAGTTTCTTCCCGTTTTCCTGACCAAAAGATTTCTATACCACATTAAACCCAATAAGTAAATTCATAAACACCCAACCACCCTCCTCACGGTGGCTGTGGTAGCAAAAGGTGGTAAAAATACAATCAGTGGGTGGCGGCCACCACCTTACGGTGGTGGCGGTGGATTTTCGGCCAAAGATCGAACAAATAGCCTCACGAGCACATCAACCAACATGTTCATTTGAACACACACCCATACAACCACCGCCAATGTGGCAAGCATCACCGGAAAAGAATAAAACAACGGCCCAAGGGCCACCGAAGATGGTTTCAACATTTCCCGATGTCGCATTCACAAAGAAGAACGAGAAGAGAGAGAAAGGTAGGTTGTAGAGGACATGCCATACGTTTCTGGTGGTTTACGACCTGTCCAACGACGTACAACATATTTCGCCCAGTTTCTCAGTGTTTCTCCAGCCTCCTATGGTGTTCCCGACGGCAGACACCACCATAGAAACCTTCAACGGTGTTGCAGCGGCAGCGAACGGCTTTTCCTTGCGGCAACATTGAGGAAGCTTCCAAAGGAAAGATGGCGGCAATTGAAGTGCGCCCTAGGGTTAGGGTTTTTGTGATCCAACGGGAGGGAAAGGAAAGCACCAGTTTATGCCCGCTCCTTCCAAACTTCCATTCACTTTGTCACATACAGCCCCTCCTTACCATTTCTTCTTCAAACTAAGCCCCAAAATTTACCCTTTTAGCCCTTCCTTCTATAATTCTTTTCATAATAGATCCAAATAATTACCAAACAACCCCTCATCTAGAAATTATTTTCAACTGCAGTCCATATATTACCATTCATCCCCTTAGCCTCCAAAATCTCTTCAAATTAAGTCCTAATAATTACCATGCAGCCCCTGGCTTCATAAATATTTACAACATTAATCCTGAATTTACACTTTTAACCCCCAACTTCTAAATTATGCCAGATAACCCCTCAAAATCAGCACCTTGCTATATAATTACGGATTTTAGGGCTATAATACATTCATTAATTAATTAATTTATTTAATAAATAAACGGGGTGTTACAAGATGACACCTCATCCTTCAGTCAATTGCTCAACTCAGACCGCGACCCTCTAATAAACATCATCTCTACTCATCCCTGAGTCTTGCGACTCCAACTGGCATCTCACCAAAAATCTCTCGGACACTAACTCAATTTCCCCCTCAATGTATGCTCTATTTAGACTCGTTTAACATGGCCCTCAGGCCCCACACTCTATAACATCTAATCCCAGTCTAATCAATCACAACTGGATAACTGGCGATACCAGAAGCACTAATCACCACGAATCATGGTACTCGAACCATGTGATCATCTCTTGATCTATTGCGAATCATGGTACCCAAACCATGTTATCTCCTCTCAATCTGCGAGGAATCATTGTACCCGAACCATGTTATCTCCTCTCAATCTGTTATGAATCATGGTACCCAAACCATGTTATATCATCTCAATCTGCTACTTAGAACCTATGGAAGTCTCCGTGTTTCGAGTATGGGTCCTCTGCTTTCAGTAGTACGGGCCCATACTACCTTCCACATCTACACATACTTTGCACACGGATCATCCCAGATTTCCTAAGTAGCTGCTCAACCTTCTCGATCACCAATCTTGTTGAACCTGGTCGCTCCCCAGGGAATACTCTCCTCTATCAGTGTACTCATATGACTAAGGTCACTCCTTAGGCTCTTCCTAGGTTCTCACACTTCTCTACATCAGTTGCTGAAGAGATCCTTATGATGCCAACCATATACCTCCTAAATATCGTCATATTCACTTAGTAGCTGACTCCCATCATTAAAAGTCCCACAAAGCACGAAGCAAGAAACATTTGGGCATCGAATAATCTCCACCAACACGTAAAACCACTCTAGGTTACACTCTATTTGCTTTACCCACACTCAAAAGGTATCACCGAACTCAAGCAACCCTACCTCTCGCAGGTAACTATCTACTCCCTCAGTAGGCTCCTCCAATGCTCATCCAGGTATGTCTCCTAGATTACTCCTCTACTCAAAACTCTCTCTAAAAGATTCCTGATGGATACTCTTACTCTGCACATACTCAAAGCACATCACAGACAACAACAATTCCTAGGCTAAGTCATCACAAATCAGGCAACTCTAGCCCTAATAATGAAATACCTAGCCTAACATCTAGCATGCAAAACTAATATCTCAATAATAACTCATAACACAAATAAGTAAGGGTATTTTTGGAAAATCACCGTTCGGGCTCTGGCTGCTTGCACACATAACTCCTTCTCGTTTTCTTTTAGAAACTCTTGCTCGTTTTAGAAAAATCATTTCTTTTGAAATTTTTTCCTCAAATCCCCAGTTTGAGTCCAGACATACCCGAAGGTACATCAAAATCCCTCAAACCAAGGCTCTAAAACCAACTTGTAACACCGTAAATTTTAAACTAAAACATTCATTTAAAATTACATAATTCTCACAACACATTTCACAAAAACTCATTTATTTAATTTAAAAATCGCAACTCCATAATTGTTTGATTAAAATCTAGGATCCTCAAAATATAACTCTTTCACTAGTGTGTACAATCAAGCCGATGCCTTCCCGTGATCCTGAGAAAAACCTAAAACACATAACACATAACACGGTAAGCACGAAGCTTAGTGAGTTTCCCAAAATACTGCACATATCCCATTAGTCACTCGAGGCTATAACACTATAAGACCCTCTGGTCAATGTGTCTCAGTGGGACCCTCCAGTCCCATAACTCGGGTGAACCCTCTGGTCCTAACTCAGTAAGCATAGAATAATACACAACATAAATCACATAGACATAATGCATGATATCACAATACTAAGAATAACACATAAGATATATCAGTCACATAATGGTACCACTCATGGTATGTATGGTGAGAAGACCAACCTTGCAAGCCAGCAAGCAATTAACCTCGTACCCAAACCTTGATGTAACATCTGGATTCCTAGGTATACTATTTTATTCTTTTTAACTTGGTATTTGTTTAGTGACTTGACGAGTTGGTGCCTCCACTTGTCGAGTAGAGTCGCAACCGATGACGTGGATTATTGAACGGCCTCGACGAGTTTGTGAGTCGACTCGTCGAGTCAGCGCTGTTGATGGAAACCCTAAATTCTTGGGCATGTGGCCTATTTAAAGGGACTTATAGCCTCATTTGGGGCTATCCTTCCCTAAGAACAAATCCTAAACGACCCTTGAGTTGAGAAAGAGAGAGAGAGAGAGAGAGAGAGAGAGAGAGAGAGAAAGAGAGAGAGAGAGTGTGTGTGTGTGTGTGTGCTTAGCTAATTGTGAGATTTTAGTGCATTTTGTGAAGAGAAAGGAAGGATTGCAAGCCAAGGAACAAGAAGGTGTTGCTAGATCCGAGGTGGTTTCACTCCAAAACGTCTAAAGGAGGTATTAAGCTTCACCATTCTCATTTCTTCATGTAGATCTTTTGTTTGTGGGAATCTAGGGCTTCTTCTCCCTAAATATAATGACCTTGAGTGATTCATGCTCATAGAGAGATATGGACTTCAGATTTGGGTCATGTAAGGTCCCTAGAATCCATATCGCTCTGCTTTATTCAACCATGTTAAGTGATATTGAGTGAAAAACCCTTGATGAGGTGAGATTCGACATTTCAAGCTCTTAATGCCATGTATAGACATAAATCTTGTGACTTTACATGATAAATGAGCCTTAGGAGTATAGATCTAGAGTTTGGGTAGGTTCCCTGCCTTGGAATCGTCTGATTAAGGTGAGAGTCTGAATGGACTCGCCGAGTCAAGGGGCTGACTCGACGAGTTAGTTAGGGTTTTCTGATTTAGCTGTCAATGTTGTTACTCGATGATTTAGGGTTAACTCAGCTGACTGAATCACTTCAAAGAATGCGGAGAATCGACTGGACTCGGTGAGTCACTCGAGCGCACTCGGCGAGTCATGTCAATTTGGAATTGTTGACCTAAATTGACCACTGTTGACTTGAGAGCTTTACCAACATTAGTAATAGAAATAGTGGAGGGGTAAAATGGACTTTTACCCATTACAAGAGTTGGAAAGGAGTTAGAGAGACTTGTGATGTAAGAATGAGGTTTTGATTAGAGATGTTTATAAAATGTGTTAAGTGGAGGCTATTTTGGGATTTACGACTACATGTTTATTCCTTGCTGACTACGAGGTGAGTCTTCTCACTATACTTACCATGAGTGGTATCTTGTTGTCATTGATCTATTTATGTGTTATCTGTGTATTGTAATAATATGCATTATGTCTTGGTGATTTAAGTTGATTATTGTTGCTATGAGTTTACCGAGTTGGGGCCGGAGGGTCCCACTGAGACACATTGACGAGAGGGTCTTACAGAGTTATAGCCTCGAGTGGGTAATTATTTGTGTGTGTGGTATTTTGGGGAACTCCCTAAGCTTCGTGCTTACCGTGCTATGTGTTATGTGTTTTAGGTACTTCCGAGGATCGCGGGAAGGCTCCATCTTGATTGTATACACTTTTTCGGGACCATATGGAGGATTTTGGGATTTGATTGTAATTGGGAATGATGATGATTTTTGAGACACTTATGGTTTTTATTTATATAATAATATAACACATGAGATTTATGACTTTAAAAATGAAAATTTTGGTTGGAAATTTACGGTGTTACAAGTTGGTATCAGAGCCTTGGTTTGAGGGATTCGGATATACCTTCTGGTGTGTCTGGACTCAAGCTGAGGATTTGAGGAAGATTTTCAAAGTAAATGATTTTCTAAAGAATAAGAAAGAGTTTCAAGGGAAAAACAAATGGAGTAGTGTGTACACTCAGCCAGAGCCCGAACGGTGAATTCCCAAAATACCATTTCCATGTGTTATGCAATAATTATGATGTATTTTACTAGAATTGCATGCTAGAGAGTAGGCTAGGTATCTCATATTGGAGTTGCCTAATTTGTGATGCCTTAGCCTAGGGAAATGTTCCTAATCAGTGTTATCTGCTATTGCTTGAGTATGTGATGAGTTTTGAGTCGGGGATAATCTAGGAAGAGATGCTTAAATAAGCTTGTTAGAGTCTCCTGAGAGAGTGGACCATGATAAGATATAGAGTAATTGCGAATCAGAATCCTGGGAGGAGGAATTGGTGATTACAGATGGGGTGTAGCAGGTAGTATTGGGACCGTACTACTGAAAGCACCCGGTCTGCATTCAACCATGTAAGGATCCTCAGGATGCTAAGGAGTGGGTAGGGGCGAGTAGTCGAGTGTGAGTTTACACGATCAAGTCTCTTATGTTTTATGTTTTGTTTCAGAGACATCATGGAGGTTACGCTCCACATCACAGGGGGTAGCGGTACCAATGGTACTAGTGAAGAGGAGATTCGTCAGATGATTCTTGAAGAGGTGGCCACAGCTATTCGAGAGGCAATACCAGAGATGTTTGGGTCTATTAAGACCACACTGATTGAGATCTTTTATGGGCGTTAATTACTGAGGCTGCTGCTGCTGCAGCTAGCCCACAGGGAGGTGACGCGTTGTTGTACCGAGAGTTCAGCAACACGAAGCTGCCAGAGTTCGATGGGACTCAGGATATGATTGCTATCATGAGGTGGATTTCTGATATCGATGGGTGTTTTTACACATGTCCATGCCCTGAACACGTGAGAGTCTGATTCGCATTGAACCAGCTTCGCTTAGGAGCGAAGGACTGGTGGAAGTTTGTGACAACTAGCTTTTCTCCTGCAGAGCATGCTGCATTGACTTAGGAGAGGTTTACACAGTTGTTTAGAGATGAGTACGTTCCTTCTATGGAGAGGGAGCGATTGGCCCAAGAGTTTATGTCACTAAGACAGAAGACCGAGACAGTGACTGAGATTACTAGGATGTTTCATGAGAGGGTGTTGTTCCGCCCCGAGCATGTGTCTACTGAGCAGGCACGCATGAGTCGATACTTGAGCATACTGAGGAGGGACATTCGGGAGTTCGTGGTGAACTCGTCTTATCGGAAATTTTCCGAGTTGAAGGAAAATTCCAGGTGGAGGGAGATCGAGCTGGAGACGCAGGAGAAAGAGGATTTGGAGTCTCAGGGAAAGGAGAGGAGACTAGTGCAGCTGCAGCCGGCGGCCAAGTGGGCTAAGCCCGCTGATTCAAGAGTTAGGGGTTAGAAGGGCTGCAATTGTATCAAGTGCAGCATGAGTCACGGCGGTTCTTGTTGGGCAGGGATTTGCTACAAATGTGGCAAGGAAGGGCATATGGCGAAGGATTTCCCTAAGGGGTTTTTCAGTTTGCTTCCATTACAACCAGACTGGCCACCAAAAGGCCGAGTACCCACAGTTGACTTAGGGATCTGTTCCTACCACTACTCCTCCCGCTCTGCGCGCTCCTAATAGTCGGCCAATGAAGACCGAGGCTCCAAAGGCTCGTGGGAGAGCATTTCAGTTGACAGTGGAGGAGGTTCGCGTAGTGTCGGATGTCGTGGCTGGTATGTACTCTCTTTAATTCTGTTGTTTAAGATTCATTGATACTTATACTATGTTTCATTCAAGTACTTTTCTTGTGAACTCAATACCTGCTTTAGTGTTATTTGACTCGGGTGCGAGTCAATCTTTCGTATCCTTATCTTTTAGCCGCCACATCAGCATCCAGCGTGAGGTTTTGAGTTGATCCTTGAGGGTTTCTATAGCTGATGAGCATGCGGTTCTTGCTATGGATATGTTTCGAGAGTGTGTGTTGGATATTTTATGGGTAGAGTTTCCTATTGATCTGGTGCCAATCGCGATGGGGGATGTCAGTGTCATCGTGGGCAAGGATTGGTTAAGTCGTTTCAGAGCAGTGATCGACTGCGAGTGTCAGATGGTGAATATACAAGATCCTAGTGGGGGAGTGCTTACAGTATATGGCGAGGGTACCATATTTGGATCAGCTATTTGTTCCACTGCCAGAGCGGGGCAGAGTCTGCAACAGGGATGTATGGGTTTAATAGCGTATGTGATGGATACCCGAGTTACTGCTGGGAGACCGAGTTTTATCGTGGAGGTTCCCGTACTGAGTGAGTTTTCTTATGTTTTTACAGAGGAGTTACCGAGTGTGCCTCTCGAGAGGGAAGTGGAGTTCCGTATTGATTTGATTCCAGGAGCAGCGCCTATCGCCAAGGCACCTTATCGCCTTGCATCGCCAGAGATGCAGGAGTTATCCTCACAGCTCCAGGAGCTGCTGGGGAAGGGATTTATTCGACCAAGTAGCTCACCGTGGGGAATGCTGATCTTTTTGTCAAGAAAAAGGATGGTTCACACCGGATGTGCATTGATTATTGGGATTTGAACAAACTAACAGTCAAGAACCGTTATCCACTCGTGAGGATCGACGATTTGTTCGATCAGCTACAGGGGGCATCTTGGTTTTCCAAGATTGATTTGAGATCTGGGTATCACCAGATGAGAGTGCGAGAGGAGGATATTCAGAAGACGACCTTCAAGACTCGTTATAGGCATTATGAGTTCACGGTGATGTCTTTCAGACTCACCAACGCACCGACAGTGTTCGTGGATGTCATGAACTAGGTGTGAAGGCCTATGTTGGACCGGTCGGTGATCGTGTTCATTGATGATATATTGGTGTATTCCAGGTCTAGGGAGCAGCATGAAGAGCATTTGCGTGAGATTCTTGGGGTATTGAGGTCGGAGAGGCTGTATGCTAAATTCTCCAAGTGTGATTTCTAGTTACGAGAGGTCCAGTTCCTAAGACACCTCGTTAATCAGAATGGGATTTTGGTCGATCTGGCCAAGGTCGAGGTCGTCGTGCAATGGGAGGTGCCGAGATCCCCATCAGAGATTAGGAGCTTTCTGGGATTGGCCGGCTACTATTGGAGGTTTATCAAGGATTTCTCCAAGATCGCGGTTCCTCTTACCAAATTAACCCGGAAGGGCATTGCATTTGTTTGGGGGCCTGAGCAGCAGGCATCATTCGAGACTCTTCGCCAGAGATTGTTCGAAGCTCCAATGTTGACTCTTCCGGAGGGAGTGGAGGACTTTGTAGTATTCTGTGATGTGTCCATTTCAGGGATGGGTGCAGTGTTGATGCAGAGGGGTCATGTAATAGCATATGCGTCGAGGGAGCTAAAGCCTCATGAGACGAGATACCCCACTCATGATTTGGAGTTAGGGGCAGTGGTATTCGCCCTCAAGATTTGGCGCCACTATCTTTATGCTGTCCGATGTACCATATACACAGACCGTAAGAGCCTGAAATATCTGATGGATCAGCCCAATCTAAATATAAGACAGAGGAGATGGTTAGATGTAGTGAAAGACTATGACTGTGAGATCTTATACCCCCTAAGAAAGGCTAATGTGGTAGCCGATGCTTTGAGACGGAGAGCAGAAAGTGCTCCGATTCGAGATGTGTGTATGAGGATGACAGTGATGACTCCAGTATTAGATACCATCCGAGAGGCCCAGGCGGAGGCCGTGAGACCGGAGAACCGCAAGATGGAGCGGGTGATTGGGCAGGTGTCCGAGTTTGTGATGGATAGTCAAGGTCTTATGACGTTCCAAGGGTGGATTTGGGTGCCCTATACAGGTGGGGCTCGTCGTATTCTGATGGAGGAAACGCATAGATCGAGATTCTCAATCCACCCAGGGGCCACTAAGATGTATTTTGACCTAAAGAGAGACTATTGGTGGCCCTGTATGAAGAGGGATGTGGCATGGGTTATAGAGAGGTGTTTGACCTGTCATTGGTTAAGGTGGAGCACCAGCGACCACATGGTCCATTGCAGCCTCTGGAGATTATCCAGTGGAAGTGGGAATAGATTTCTATGGAATTTATCACCAAGTTACAAAGGACTGTGCGTGGGGTGACACGATTTGGGTGATTGTGGATCACTTGACGAAGAGTGCTCACTTCCTTGCTATTAGTGAGAACTCCTCTGCGAAGAGACTGGCGAAGATTTACATGAAGGAGGTGGTAGCTCGGCATGGAGTGCCGACCTCGATAATATCCGACCGAGATGTGCGCTTTACTTCCAGGTTCTGGAAAAAATTTCATGAGGATTTGGGTACACGGTTACACTTCAGCACCACATGTCATCCGCAGACAAACGGACAGAGTGAGCGGACGATTCAGATGCTAGAGGACATGCTGCGAGCATGTGTGATAGACTTCAGAGGAAGTTGGGATACTTATTTGCCCTTGGTTGAGTTGTCTTACAACAACGGCCATCATTCGAGTATTGGTATGCCTCCCTTTGAGCTCCTTTATGGAAGGAGGTGTCGGACTCCCGTTTGTTGGGGAGAGGTAGGGCAGCGAGTGATGGGTGGCGATGAGATAGTGCTAACGACGACTGCGCAGATTCAACAAGTCAGACAGAGGTTACTGATGGCTCAAAGTCGCCAGAAGAGTTATGCAGATAGGCGACAATCCGATCTGGAGTTCCAGGTTAGAGATTTTGTACTCTTGAAGGTATCCCCGTGGAAAGGGATGATTCAGTTTAGGAAGCGGGGCAAGTGGGGGCCCCGATATATCGGTCCTTTTAGAGTAACCGCCAAAGTGGGTAAGGTAGCATACTGGTTGGAGCTACCTGCAAAGTTGATTCAGATTCTGAACACCTACCACATGTCCCATATAAGGAAGTGTGTGGCCAATGAGACAGCAATAATACAATTAGAGGACATCCAGGTAGATGCGAGCTTGAATTACATTGAGAGGCCGATCGCGATTTTAGATCAAAAAGTGAAGGCTTTAAGTAACAAGGAAGTGCCCCTGGTTCAGGTCTAGTGGCGACAACGGAAGGGGTCTGATTTGACTTGGGAGCCGGAGTTAGAAATGTGGGAGCATCATCCTGAGCTATTCACGGAGCATGAGTTTGAGGGCGAAGTCTGATTCTAGCGGGGGAGAATTGTAACATTCGGATTCCCAAGTATACTATTTTATTCTTTTAACTCGGAATTTGTTGAGTGACTCGACGAGTTGGTGCCTCAACTTGTCGAGTAGACTCGTGACCGATGACATGGATTAATGAACGGACTCAACGAGTCTGTGAGTCGACTCGCCGAGTCAGCGTTGTTGATTGAAACCCTAAATTCTTGGGTCTGTTGCCTATTTAAAGGCACTTATAGCCTCATTTGCGACTCTCCTTCCCTAAGAGCAAATCCTAAACGACCCTTGAACTAAGAGAGAGAGAGAGAGAGAGAGAGAGAGAGCT
This sequence comes from Lactuca serriola, assembly GCF_051521515.1. NCBI lineage: Eukaryota > Viridiplantae > Streptophyta > Magnoliopsida > Asterales > Asteraceae > Lactuca > Lactuca serriola. Next base: position 203,789,403 of record NC_136414.1, on the reverse strand, counting down.
TAGCTAATTGTGAGCTTTTAGTGCATTTTGTGAAGAGAAAGGAAGGATTGCAAGCCAAGGAACAAGAAGGTGTTGTTAGATCTTACGTGGTTTCACTCTAGAACATCTAAAGGAGGTACTAAGCTTCACCATTCTCATTTCTTCATGTAGATCTTTTTTTTGTGGGAATCTAGGGCTTCTTCTCCCCAAAAATGAAGACCTTGAGTGATTCATGCTCATAGAGAGATATGGACTTCAGATTTGGGTCATGTAAGGTCCCTAGAATCCATATCGCTCTGCTTTATTCAACCATGTTAAGTGATATTGAGTTAAATACCCTTGATGAGGTGAGATTTGGCATTTCAAGCTCTTAATTCCATGTATAGACATAAATCTTGTGACTTTACGTGATAAATGAGCCTTAGGAGTATAGATCTAGAGTTTGGGTAGGTTCCCTGCCTTGGAATCGACTGATTAAGGTGAGAGTCTGAATGGACTCGCCAATTCAAGGGGCTGACTCGACGAGTCAGTTAGGGTTTTCTGATTTGGTTGTCGATGTTGTTACTCGGTGAGTTACGGTTAACTCAGCAGACTGAATCACTTCAAATAACACGGAGAATCGACTGGACTCGGCGAGTCACTCAAGTGCACTTGGCGAGTCATGTCAACTTGGAACTGTTGACCTGAATTAACTATTGTTGACTTGAGAGCTTGACCAACATTAGTAATAGAAATTGTGGAGGGGTAAAATGGAATTTTACCCATTCCAAGAGTTGGAAAAGAGTTAGAGAGACTTGTGATGTAAGAATGAGGTTTTGATTAGAGATGTTTATAAAATGTGTTAGGTGGAGGCTAGTTCAGGATTTACGAGTATGTGTTTATTACTTGCTGACTACGAGGTGAGTCTTCTCACTATACTTACCATGAGTGGTATCTTGTTGTGACTGAGCTATTTATGTGCTACCTGTGTATTATCATAATATGCATTATATCTTGGTGATTTAAGCTGATTATTGTTGCTATAAGTTTACCGAGTTGGGGCCGGAGGGTCCCACTGAGACACTGTAACGACCCAATTTTCACGACCAAAAATTTTGTTTTAAAAAGATTACTTTAGCAAATATTAATAACTAAAAACATTGTCTGATCAAATCATAACACAAAGTGAACCATGTCTAAAAGCCAATTCATACATTCAACCAAAATATCAGAGTACAAATCCCAGTGAAGCTCGTAAATGCGGAAACCGGAGAGTGTGTGTGTGACGTGCTGCTACCGCGCCGGCTCCTTTCCCCTAGCTGAGGAGGTACCTGAAACCAAAACTGAAAACTATAAGCACAAAGCTTAGTGAGTTCCCCCATCGTACCACATACCATACAAACACATAACATACATACTGTCAGGCTATTCTGGGGTGCCTGACTACCCGGTACGGCCGTTCTGGGGTGCCGTCCTACCCGTGTCAAGCCATTCTGGGGTGCTGACTACCCATGTCAAGCCATTCTGGGGTGCTGACTACCCATGTCAATCCATTCTGGGGTGCTGACTACCCGTCGGTCCTAACAACCGACCACAGGGACTGGTCCCCTCATACTACCTCTATCGCATATAACATAACAAGCCAGCATGCAAACATATCATCATATACTGTCAGACGTATCTGGGGTGTCTGACTACCCTTCGGTTCTAACAACTGAACTCGACTACTATCACATACACATATCATGCTAGCATATAACATATCAGGTAGTAGTAAACCTAGATGATATCACAAAGACAATCATCCATCATACGTCTACTACTGGTGGGTCGGCGTTGTGGCCTTAGACCCACCGCTATTGGAAGGGAACTCACCTCGAAGTAGATGCTGATCTGATCGGGAACTGACTGCCTACTGCTGCTGCTGCTGCTCCGGAAATCCTCCGGCTGCAATTCCCACAATATACCCAATCAAACACTGCTCACTGACCTTTGGGTAAAATGACTATTTTACCCCTAACCATGCCCTAACTCAAAGTCAGAGTCAACTTTCAGTTGACCCGACTCGCCGAGTTGGCTTTTCAACTCGCCGAGTCCCTATCCAAACGACTGCCCTGAATCCCGATCCTACCCGTCGAGTTAGGCGACGACTCGACGGGTTCACCTTCTTAACCAATATTCAAGTCCTTCATCCTACTCGCCGAGTTATATGAACAACTCGTCAAGTTCATCTTCATCCGATGAACACTTATGCTAAGACTCGCCGAGTTGTATGAACAACTCGTCGAGTCCATCTTCATCCGAAGAACACTTATGCTGCGACTCGCCGAGTTGTATGAACAACTCGCCGAGTCTGTTCTTGATCTAAAGAGATTGCCTTGAACTCGCCGAGTCAGGGCATTGACTCGCCGAGTACCTCCATAGATGAGTTTAGCTTCCGACTCACTGATTCACACCCCGTGATTCACTGCTCACTCGACACTACGAAAAGGGGACAAACTCGGAGACTCGCGAACAGACTCGCCGAGTCATATGAACGACTCGCCGAGTCGTTGCCATGCATCCACTAAATACACAAATTTGCTCGATTCCAGTCCATGCCATTCACAGATCTGGACTTCTAGGACACGAATCACACGTAAAGTTTCCAACTTTACGTGTGGATATTCACCAATATGGATTTTAGGGCTCAAAATGCCTCAAAAGGGTAGATCTAGGGTGAACAAGCAACATGGGGCCATAAAGCTAACAGATCTGAGCTCCTGGAGCTCAATATTACCTAGATCTAAGGGCCAATCAGCCTATTACGAAGTAATTTGCACATACAAACTTGGGGTTTGGCTCAAGAATGACTTACATGAAGTAATAAGCATAGAAACAGGGGAAAAACGGATTATACCTCAAAGGAACTGCTGAAAGAGTGCAAAGATTCCTGGATTCCTTTCTTTCCTCTTGATGTACTTCCCCTTTTTCCTCAAAACCTTCAAGAACACACACAATAGCCTTAAACTCTCAAGGAACAAGCTTAGAACGAGGGTTGGGAGCTCTGGGGAGAGAATGGGGGCTGGCCTGGGCGGATAAGTCCTTTAAATAGGGTGCAAACCCCTGAAACTTAGGGTTTCATCCAACAGCTGTGACTCGCCGAGTCCAGGATATGGACTCGCCGAGTCGCCAACTTAAACGTGTCCCGGGTCCCGCATCCACTCGGCGAGTCGGACCTATGACTCGCCGAGTCCAAGGCTAAAAGAAAGGAAATACTCAAATAACATTTACGTACCAGGAACCGGGTGCTACAAATCTCCCCCACTTATTTTAGACTTCGTCCTCGAAGTCTGTTGCTCGATCCTGAAACAGCTCGGGATAATGCTCCATCATCTCGTCCACCGGCTCCCAAGTCCATTCCGAACCCTTGCGGTGCTTCCATTGCACCTTCACTATCTCCACCTTCTTGTTCCTCAAATCCTTCGACTTCCTGTCGAGGATTGCGACTGGGCGCTCAATATAATTCAGGCTGTCATCAACCTGAATATCCTCCAAAGGTGCTACTGCAGAATTGTCCACTAGGCACTTTCGCAACTGAGAAACATGGAAAGTGCTGTGGATCTGGCTGAGCTCGGCTGGCAGATCCAACCTATACGCTACCTTGCCCACCCAGGCTACGACCCTGAACGGTCCGATGAATCGCGGGCCCAACTTGCCCCGCTTCCTGAATCGAATGACGCCTTTCCAGGGCGACACCTTCAGGAGAACCATATCCCCGAATCGAAACTCCAAATCGGATTGACGCTTGTCGGCATAACTTTTCTGCCGACTCTGAGCAGTCTTAAGCCTGCTCCGGACCTGCTGGATCCTCTCGGTCGTCTTGAGCACCACTTCGGTGCTCCCCATGACCCTCTGGCCAACTTCACCCCAGCATATCGGGGTCCTACACCTCCGTCCGTACAACATCTCGAAGGGAGGGCGGTCGATACTCGCGTGATAGCTGTTTTTTTAGGAGAACTGGCCAGGGGAAGATAGGTATCCCAGCTACCACCGAAATCTAGCACGCACGCCTGCAGCATATCCTCCAGATTCTGGATGGTCCGCTCGCTCTGCCCATCCGTCTGCGGGTGAAAAGCAGTGCTAAAATGCAGACGAGTGCCCAACTCGTCATGGAATCTCTTCCAAAACCTGGAAGTAAAACGCACATCCCTGTCCGAGATCACCGATACTGGCACCCCATGTCGTGCCACAATCTCCCTGATATAGATGTCGACCAATTTCTCGGCCGATATACTCTCCTGAATCGGAATAAAGTGAGCACTCTTGGTCAATCTATCCACGATGACCCAAATCGAATCCACTCCACGTGCGGTCCTAGGAAGCTTCGTGATAAAATCCATCGTGATATCTTCCCATTTCCACAGTGGAATATCCAACGGCTGCATCTTGCCATGCAGCCTCTGATGTTCGGCCTTGACCTTCCTGCAGGTCAAACATCGCTCGACATACCATGCCACATCAAAATCTGGATAAATCTCCAATAGTAGCCTGCCAATCCCAGGAAAATCCGAATCTCAGATGGACTTCGGAACCTCCCATCTCATCACGGCCTCGACCTTGGCCGGATCGACCAGAATCCCGTTCTGGTTGACAAGGTATCCAAGAAATTGCACCTCGCGCAACCAAAACTCACACTTGGAGAACTTGGCATACAAGCTCTCCCTCCTCAGGGTCTCTAAAACCTCTCTCAGATGCTCCTCATGTTCCTCCTGAGTCTTGGAATAAACCAAGATGTCATCGATAAAGACTATCACAGACCGATCCAGCATCGGTCTGCATACGCGGTTCATGAGGTCCATGAACGCGGTAGGAGCATTGATGAGCCCAAACGGCATCACCATGAACTCATAATGGCCATAGCGCATCCGAAACACGGTCTTCTGCATATCCTCCTCCCTGACCCTCATCTGATGATAACCCGAACGCAAATCAATCTTGGAGAACCAAGATGCTCCCTGAAGCTGGTCAAAGAGGTCATCAATCCTCGGAAGCGGGTAACGGTTCTTCACCGTTACCTTATTCAGCTCCCGATAATCTATACACATCCGATGCGACCCGTCCTTCTTCTTCACAAACAGAATCGGGGCTCCCCAGGGCGAACTGCTCGGACGAATAAATCCCTTGTCTAGCAGCTCCTGCAGCTGCGTAGACAACTCCTGCATCTCGGGAGGAGCCAACCGATATGGTGCCTTGGCTATTGGAGCCGCACCAGGAACAAGGTCAATCCTGAACTCCACCTGTCGCTCCGGAGGTATCCCAGGAAGCTCCTCTGGGAAAACATCTGCAAAGTCTCGGACCACCGGAACCTCGCTCACTGTCGCCTTACCCGCCTCCCGGGTATCCATCAGATACGCGACATATCCTGCGCATCCCTGCTGAAGGTAGCACCTAGCCCTCGCTGCCGAACATACAGCGGGTCCATACTGGGGCCTCTCACCATGAATCACTAACTCTCCCCCGCTTGGGGTCCTGACCCGCACTAGCTGTTGCGCGCAATCTATCACAGCCCCATTAGGGCTTAGCCAATCCATGCCTATAATCACCTTGTTCCCACACAACGGTATGGGAACCAAATCTACCAAGTAGCGCTCTTCGAACAAACGCAGCACGCAATCTCGAAATACCATCGATGCTCGCACCGATCGATCATCAGCAATCTCCACCTCCAAAGGGCAATCTAACTCGCCTGATGGCTCACGAAACTTCTTGCCAAGCGCAAGGGAAACGAATGATCGGGACGCACCCGAATCAAATAACACCTGAACTGGGAGGCCGTTCACATGGAACGATCCTAATGCATACATATACATACAGAGCACATATGAATAACATAACATCATAAAAATAAGATAGAGGGAAAGAATCATACCCGTCACCACATCGGGTGCGGCACGTGCATCCTCGGTAGTCAGCTGAAATGCTCGGCTCCTCACCACTGGAGCCTCTGACTTGCCCTGCCGGCCATCCATGATCCGCAGGGTCGCTGGAGCTGGCGCCTTCACCGGCACTGAAACTATCAACTGGGGGAAATTAGCCTCCTTGTGGCCCCTCCGGTTGTAGTGAAAACACAGCAACTCTGATGTCTGAATAACTGCTGCCGGAGCAGTGCAATCCCTGCTGATGTGCCCAGACTTGCCGCACTTGTAGCAGCCTGATGATCCCATCCTGCACGCCCCCTCGTGCAGCCTGCCGCATTTCCTGCAGCGGCTCGGTCCTGACTGGCCTTTTGGCTTACCATCTGATCCCTTGGGCTTCTTCCCCGAAGCCCCTCCTGCCTGTCCCTCCTCTAACTTCCGTTTCCGAAGGTGCTCCAAATCTATCTCCCTCTACCTTGCCCTGGCAATCATAGAATCCAAGGTAGGGCAAGCTGAAAAGCTAACATGCTTCCGTATGTCAGCTCGTAGCATATCATGATAACGAGTCCTCTTCATGTCCTCGTCACCAGCATACTGGGGCACCAATAAAGCCCTCTCCCGGAACTTGGCGGTGATCTCCGCCACAGTCTCCGTCGTATGTCTCATGTCAAGAAACTCCCTGGCCAGCTGCTGAAGCTCGACAGCCGGCGCAAACTCTGCCCTGAACCTGGTCACAAAGTCCGACCAGGTCATTGCCTCGATAGCTGAGGCTCCCAACGAGTCACCCACTGACTCCCACCAATCCCAGGCTCGGTCCCGTAAACATCCTACTGCATACCTCACATTCGACCCCTCGGGGCAGAAGCTAGTCAACTAGGCAGACTCGATGTCTGCAATCCATCGCCTGGCAACAATGGGGTCTTTCACCCCATGGAAATCCGGCACACCACTGCCCCTGAAGTCCTTAAAGGACAGTGTGCGAGATCCTGACTGGCTAGATGCCATATCACTCCTGAATGCCCGAAGGCGATCCTCCATCAACTCCATGATCCCTTCCTTGATCGACCCAAAGATAATGGGAGTCGACTCAAGGATACCCCTGGTGATCTCTGACGCGATGAACTCGCGTAGTCCCTCATCCACCGGCTCGGAACCTGATCCCGAACCTGACCCCTCTCCTGAACCGCCATCTACCGGCCTCGATCGAAGTACCACCATTCTGCAATACATCGCAACAATCATTAGTGATACTGATACCCCCTGAGGGATCACAACTGCTTACAAGTTCCCTGGTCTTATCTTGGCCTTCCTTGGTTCGGGTACGGATCCTCTGCTTTCAGTAGTACGGGCCCATACTACCTTCCACATCTATCCGTACCTTCTTCAAGGAACGCCTCGACTCCACCAGATCCCTTTCACTACTGTTGATCACTGCTATACTCATCCTAGGCTTGCCCTAGGGAAATCTCTAATTCCACTCTAACTAGTCCTCAGCTGCTGCAGGCCTCCTTGTAATGCCAATTAGCCATTACCCGAATACCATCACATGTGACGAGGCTCAGATAATCCTTCGAGTACCCGACTCGTCCCTACAACGGTTGGACTCAAACAAGAGCTGCGCAGTAGGATCAAATCCGGCACTCTAAGATTATTCAACCCTGATCACATGTGACGTGACGCATTCGCCTAATGGCTAACTCCCATTATTCAGAGTCCCACGTAGAACGAAGCAAGCAGCATTCAGATAAGGGTAACTATCTCAATTAACTCTATCTACTTTCAGGAACTGAGCTAGCATAAAGTGCTAAGCTCATACTACCAGGCATAACCTAATCAGGCTATCCTACTTACTGTCTACTCAATAACTAGCATGCAAGTTCTCACACAACTGAAACACATTAAGCAGGAACATAAGGCATCACTCCTAGATCCTTAGTCCTATTCTAGCATGATGTTCTACAAAAGCTGATAAGCATAACATAAACTAGTATGGGTACTTTGGGGATACTTACTTGAGCTCGGCCGGTCGCTCACATCACACACTTCGTTCTTTCTCAAAACTCTTTTCTCCATTTTAGAAAACATTTTTCCTTTAGAAAATCTTTTAATCCCTCGATTTGAGTTCAGACACTCCCGAGGGTGTGTCCGAATCCCTCAAACCAGGGCTCTGATACCAACTTGTAACAACCCAATTTTCACGACCAAAAATTTTGTTTTAAAAACATTACTTTAGCAAATATTAATAACTAAAAACATTGTCTGATCAAATCATAACACAAAGTGAACCATGTCTAAAAGCCAATTCATACATTCAACCAAAATATCAGAGTACAAATCCCAGTGAAGCTCGTAAATGCGGAAACCGGAGAGTGTGTGTGTGACATGCTGCTACTGCGCCGGCTCCTTTCCCCTAGCTGAGGAGGTACCTGAAACCAAAACTGAAAACTGTAAGCACAAAGCTTAGTGAGTTCCCTCATCGTACCACATACCATACAAACACGTAACATACATACTGCCAGGCTATTCTAGGGTGCCTGACTACCCGGTACGGCCGTTCTAGGGTGCCGTCCTACCCGTGTCAAGCCATTCTGGGGTGCTGACTACCCATGTCAAGCCATTCTGGGGTGCTGACTACCCATGTCAAGCCATTCTGGGGTGTTGACTACCCGTCGGTCCTAACAACCGACCACACGGACTGGTCCCCTCATACTACCTCTATCGCATATAACATAACAAGCCAGCATGCAAACATATCATCATATACTGTCAGACGTATCTGGGGTGTCTGACTACCCTTCGGTTCTAACAGCCGAACTCGACTACTATCACATACACATATCATGCTAGCATATAACATATCAGGTAGTAGTAAACCTAGATGATATCACAAAGACAATCATCCATCATACGTCTCCTACTGGTGGGTCGGCGTTGTGGCCTTAGACCCACCGCTACTGGAAGGTAACTCACCTCGAAGTACCTGTTGATCTGATCGGGAACTGACTGCCTACTGCTGCTGTTGCTGCTCCGGAAATCCTCCGGCTGCAATTCCTACAATATACCCAATCAAACACTGCTCACTAACCTTTGGGTAAAATGACTATTTTACCCCTGACCATGCCCTAAGTCAAAGTCAGAGTCGAATTTCAGTTAACCCGACTCGCCGAGTTGGCTTTCCAACTCGCCGAGTCCCTATCCAAACGACTGCCCTGAATCCCGATCCTACCCGTCGAGTTAGGCGACGACTCGACGGGTTCACCTTCTTAACCAATATTCAAGTCCTTCATCCTACTCACCGAGTTGTATGAACAACTCGTCAAGTTCATCTTCATCCGATGAACACTTATGCTAAGACTCGCCGAGTTGTATGAACAACTCGTCGAGTCCATCTTCATCCGAAGAACACTTATGCTGCGACTCGCCGAGTTGTATGAACAACTCGCCGAGTCTGTTCTTGATCTAAGGAGATTGCCTTGAACTCGCCGAGTCAGGGCATTGACTCGCCGAGTACCTCCATAGATGAGTTTAGCTTCCGACTCACTGAGTCACACCCCGTGATTCACTGCTCACTCGACACTACGAAAAGGGGACAAACTCGGAGACTCGCGAACAGACTCGCCGAGTCATATGAACGACTCGCCGAGTCGTTGCCATGCATCCACTAAATACACAGATTTGCTCGATTCCAGTCCATGCCATTCACAGATCTGGACTTCTAGGACACGAATCACACGTAAAGTTTCCAACTTTACGTGTGGATATTCACCAATATGGATTTTAGGGCTCAAAATGCCTCAAAAGGGTAGATCTAGGGTGAACAAGCAACATGGGGCCATAAAGCTAACAGATCTGAGCTCCTGGAGCTCAATCTTACCTAGATCTAAGGGCCAATCAGCCTATTACGAAGTAATTTGCACATACAAACTTGGGGTTTGGCTCAAGAATGACTTACATGAAGTAATAAGCATAGAAACAGGGGAAAAACGGATTATACCTCAAAGGAACTGCTGAAAGAGTGCAAAGATGCCTGGATTCCTTTCCTTCCTCTTGATCTACTTCCCCTTTTTCCTCAAAACCTTCAAGAACACACACAATAGCCTTAAACTCTCAAGGAACAAGCTTAGAACGAGGGTTGGGAGCTTTGGGGAGAGAATGGGGGCTGGCCTGGGCGGATAAGTCCTTTAAATAGGGTGCAAACCCCTGAAACTTAGGGTTTCATCCAACAGCTGTGACTCGCCGAGTCCAAGATATGGACTCGCCGAGTCGCCAACTTAAACGTGTCTCGGTTCCCGCATCCACTCGGCGAGTCGGACCTATGACTCGCCGAGTCCAAGGCTAAAAGAAAGGAAATACTCAAATAACATTTACGTACCAGGAACCGGGTGCTACAGACACATTGACCGAAGGGTCTTACGGAGTTATAGCCTTGATTGGCTAATTATTTGTGTGTGTGGTATTTTGGGGAACTCACTAACCTTTGTGCATACCATGTTATGTGTTTTATGTTTCAGGTACATCCGAGGATCGCGGGAAGGCTCCAACTTGATTGTGCACACTTGTTCTGGACCATATTGATGATTTTGGGATTTGATTGTAATTGGGAATGATGATGATCTTTGAGACACTTATGTTTTTTATTTATATAATAATATAACACATGAGATTTATTACTTTAAAAATGAAAATTTTGGTTTGAAATTTATGGTGTTACACTCGAACTAGCCTCCGCCTATCACAAAGGATGAATATCTCTAATTAATACTCTTTTCTCTACTCTAATAACCACAGGCTATTCTCTCTCTCTCTACTCTTGAAGTGGTTAAAAGACCATTTTACCCCTCCATGGTCTCCAATACTCATGATTGACCCAACCCTAAAGTCAGCAGAAGTCAAACTCGATTCAATAGTTCATGTTTGACCCGACTCGCCAAATGCACCCATGTGACTTGTCGAGTCCACTTGTTTCGTCAGAACTCTCGTGAAGGTCCAGCTCAGCTCATCGAGTTAACCCCCAACTTGCCGAGTTATCATATGATCAAGCTCATCGGGACAACCCTCACCGACTCGTCGAGTCAGGCCATGGACTCGGCAAGTCCTTTCAAGCCGATTTTTCATTTAGACGATTTAGGGCAGATCTATCACTCCAAACACTAGATCTACCATTCTAAGGGTCGATTGACACATAAAGCTTCGATCTTTACACTCATGCATGATGGTTTTCCCCAATCTACCAATACATGTTCTCATAAGGTGTTAGACACCATACTCCTCATATAGATGAATAAAGTCGGGACTTTTGGGCTCTAGGGACCTCACAAGGTCCAGATATGAGGTTTTAAACCTCGAGATAACTTAGTATTCTCGAAGTCCCAAATAATATGTGATGAAAACCCTAACTTCTCAACTCATGAGATCTAACCAAATAAAGGGGAAAGATTCAAGCTTTTTACCTTCCTCTTGAAGTTCTAGACAAAAAGGCATGAACCCCAACAACTCCTTCTTGTTTCTTGCTAAACAAACTCCTCTTCCTCCTCAAAGATGCACTAAAATCCTTTAAGGTTAGCTTGGAGACTCTCTTAGCTCACTACACTTATTTAGGGTTTCATACAGAAGGGTTAGGCAGCTGGTGAGGCAGAAATGGGGGCATAAGTTCCCTTATATATACCCTAACCCTAGGAAATTAAGGTTTCTCTACCCAACACCTACTTGGCGAGTCGGGTCTCTGACTCGTCGAGTCCACTCATTAATCCCACACGGGCAACTCGACTCTACTCGACGAGTTGTACTCACAACTCGTCAAGTCACTCCATAAATCTTCCAAAATTAAACACACAATAATATACCTGAAATTCTAGATGTTACAAAATCGACTGATCTAAGATTCAGTTTTTATGTCGCATATTGCTATACTGAAACTTCGAAAAATCATAACTTCTTCATCTGAAGTCAGATTTGGACTATCTCTATATGCACGAGTTTGCTTTTATGGTTACTATGACTTTCGTTTAGATTGCATAGGGTAATAAACAACCTATCTATGATTCATTATTTACAATGCATTTTTTCGTATAGGGTTGTAAGCGAAATTTCAAATGATCATAACTTTTTCATATGAAGTCAGATTTAGGCGTTATTTATATGTACAGAATCACCATCACGACTACTACAAATTTCGTTTGGATTAACTATCCTAAATAATCTCTTATTTTAGATGCTTATTTTAGCTTTAATTATTAAGGTATTTTATAAATATCATATACACATAAATCACATACACTCAATTAAATTTCTTTTATTTATTCATAAAATGATTACAATTGTTGACCAACATAAATGAATCTTTTATAACTAATGTCTAGCAAAAAATGTGGGCATTACAAATTCCCTTGTTATAGATTGTAGGTTGCTAAACCCTTGATATTGTGATTTGGTTATTACCTTCTTTGGATAGAATTTATGAATTATTAGACTAAATGGGTTTTGGGTCACTAATTTAATAATATTGTTTTATTTTTTTAACATGGGCTTGTATAACCTTTTCTCTTGATTATTTGAGTTGTTGTTGATTTATTATTCGATTTAACAATGTTAATTTATAGTAATTGTTTGTTTTGATATTCATTTTGGGGTTGGTCTCGGGTATGATGGTTGTCATCGTCAATACTTTAAATGAGTTAACATCAGGAATTTCCACTTATCTTAACGTGAGCTCAAATTAAAAACGTAAGTGTTTTTATAAAAGACAATGAGGATATTTAGAAGGGATCGGGTTTTGAGGTTGTATTTAAACTTTTTGATGTTATTAAATCAAATATCGTCTCACTATTTTAAAATAAATGTAACACTCTAAAAATTCCAACCAATTTAAAATTTTCAAAAACAACCCAATTTTATAAAGTTATTACAAAAAGGTTTTCAATACATTTATTATCAGAGTATTTCCCAGAAACCACATCATAAACACATAAAACCTGAGGAGCGGTACGATCATGCCTTTGCCTTGCCACGATCTCCTGAAGTACCTGAAACATTTAAACCACAACTGTAAGCCCGAAAGCTTGGTGAGATACCCCCAAAATACCAACGCCATACAAACATAACCATATCATATAACCGATACAGAACAGCCATGCACTTCGTGTCTACTGTGTGACTGGTCCGCCGCACCAGCCTACAGTCCACCTGGTCCACCCACCGAGTCTAGCCATACAAATCGAGTCTACAGTGTGATTGGTCTGCCCGCACCGGGCCTTCGATCCACCTGGTCCATTCTCTGAGCCTCGGCACGTTTGGTCCGCCCTCGTGGGGCCTATAGCCTATCCGGACCGCTCGTTGGGCCTTCGGGATAACCGGTCCGCCCTGCGTATGTTGGCCTACAGCACAAAGCAGGACCCGCCTCAACCCAACCCTAGTCCAACAACCATGTGTACATAAACATATAATCATATAACAATCCACATCAAATCAAACCGAGCAAATCACATAACATAACCTCATCCTAGCAAGGATACCGACCTAACCGGTCACTAGCATAACATCATCCTACATACCAGGATACCGACCTTAACCAGGTCTCTAACATATACCATCCTAACTACCAGGATCCAAACATAGCAAAGCAATAACATAACAACAATACCCGGATTACAATCCGATAAAGGGCCAGCCTTGGTGCCTTAGACCCTGTTGATATAGTGAGGATAACTCACCACGCAACTGCTGACTGAAAAGGATAAGATCACTCTGCTTCAACCTCCGACACGAACTCCACCACTGATCAATACCAAAAGAATGAACTCAATAAATACCTATAATTACCAAAATACCCCTCGAAGTCAACCCTCCTGACTGACTCTACTCGCCGAGTTAACCTGCTGACTCGTCGAGTCCCCCTGCTCTGAAACTCCCATAACACGACTCAACTCGCCGAGTCCCACATCTCTGAGTTTAACTAAACTCAACTCACTGAGTCATCCCTTGACTCACCGATTCACAGGTTAACCAGAAAAGGTTAGGACCTCACAACCAGACTCGTCGAGTCCAAGAACAGACTCGTCGAGTCCAAGGCTATCTTCAACCAACTCACTGAGGTGTTCTTCCAACTCGACGAGTTTTTTCATATCTTCATGCAACTCGCTGAGGGCACCCAAGTGACTCGCCGAGTACCACTAGCTCTTAACTCATACAGACGCTTTCCAAGCCATGCAGGGTCTCAAATCCATAGATCTACTATTATACAAGCCATCCATCACGTAAAGTGGCAAACTTTACGTGAATCCAAGGAGATCTAAGCATAAAACACTCTTGGCTAAGGTTTGGGACTAAAAGGCTTCATCAATCAGCTCTTGAATGGGGACTTTATGCTCTTCTGGATCATCACTACTCTAGATCTGAGGTACATACCTCAGATCCAACCTCCAAACTCAAGAAAACACTAGATATACTCCCAAAAATCCCACAAATGATAGATCTAGATGGATAACAGCTCAAGCAACGAATCCTTACCTCCAACGAAGACTCCAACAAAAGAATAAGCCAAAACCTTGCAAAGCCCCTTGCTCCAAGCCTCTTAATCTTCAAAGATTCCTTCAACAAACACTCCTTCAAGATCCAAATGCTCTTTAATTCTCTCACACACGAAAATTAGGGTTTCTGGACTTCAAGGGAGAGTAAAGAGGCTGAGGAGAGGGTATTATGTTCTTTATATAGGGCTCAATCCCTGGGATTAGGGTTTTCTCCACACAGCACCAACTCGCCGAGTCCAGCCACCGACTCGCCGAGTTGGCCACTTACCACGCGACTAGAATCGCGACCCTACTCGCCAACTCCACACATGGACTCGCCGAGTTGACCATTCACATTTTCACTTTAAACCCTGAACTTGCACTTCTGAACTCGGGATGTTACAATAAAACTTTATATTTTAGTACTTTTGGACCTAACTTCGCATAAAAATATTTTGACTTATTTTAAAATATATAGGAATCGTATTCTTTGCGCATTTTGAATTTAAATCTTTTTAAAGTATATTCAAATGAATATAAATACTCTTTTTAAAATCTATTCTAGTGAGGAGCCTTTATCACCAATCTTTAATATATCTTCAATAGTGTTGTCAAGCGCATTCGATACTCCTCTAACATAAAATCTATCCCAGTGAGGAGCATTAAACACCAATCTTTAATATATCTTCAACAGTGTTGTCAAACGTATTCGGTACTCCTCTAACACTCAACCACAAGTGTTGAATACAAATTCAGATGTCACGAAGCCTGCGGCAACACAACTCCAGAAACTACTCTCGCAATGCACCACCTGGCATTAACCAGACCAGGTTCCTCAAAACACAACCACTAAAACCCAAAACCTAACTCTTCCCTTGCGGTGTCCTGACCACCGCCTCATCCTCTGATAACCACACTTATCAACCGAGTACCATTCCAGGATACTTCACTCGCCCCAAATCACAACGATCTCTTGACCCTTACACAGCTAGACATCCCCCAGACCTCCGGGTCCTGACCCGGTGCCAAACTGCTATCCCTTTCCTTGACTAGCATAACTTCTATCGAATTCACTTATGGGACTCATCCCGCTTTCAATCCGAATCCAACTCTTTTCTTTCCGCGCTGACAGGATGACCCATCCTTCAGCTCCTGAGCAACTCTCTTGAGCTCTCCTCTGCAATCACGCCCACATGCCGAACCTGATCCAACGTCCTCGGGCTGGAAAACCCGGCACACTGACAATACCTCTAGACATCACCATGATGAATTACCGCTACATACATAACCTCCTGATCACAACCATACTGGGAATCCAAGGCTCCATCTTTGCATCCCTTCCGAGCCTCTTTGGCTCTACACCCTCGGAGTTCCTTCTGTATTCTCAGCAGACATCCAACCCGGATGTGCTCCATACCACCGGCGCAAACACTCTGCTCAAAACCCTAATTGGAACACCTCAATCATACCCCTGCGCTACTGTTTTCACTTCCGTGAACTTACACTCACTCTCGGAGCTACATACCTTTCCCTTTCCTTATCCAAGGAAATCTACTTGGCCGCCTTGTCACTACAACAAGTGCCACGGTGTACACACTCCACTCTCCATTATTCCCTTATAGCATAATTGATATCCCATGCACCACACATGCTCTAAATCTGCTCGCAAGGACTCTCGAGTCCCTGCACTAACTTCCACTAATCATGACCAGTACCCGGGGGCAGACCTTCTGATGCTATCACATCGCAACATACTCATTCCATCTCCTCATACAGATCTATCAACACATGCAGAGTCTTCAGCATGACTGGACCGCCTTACCAGGCCTTCAGCCAATCTGGACCACTCTCAGAACCTTCAGCATGTCTGGACCGCCCTCCAGGGCCTTCAGCCTGTCTGGACTGTCCTTCGAGCCTTCGGCCTGACTGGTACGCCATCCGGCCTTCAGTCTCCCTGGACCGCTCAAACTATCATGCATCATCCCGAACTATCCCTCCTGGGAATTCCGCCCATACATACTGTTCTAGCCCTCTAGGGGTTCCGAACTCTAACTCCATTCCATATACTCAGATCCCAGCCTGATCCTAGGCCTTACAACCACCAATCACCCTATCCAAAATCCTTGGTCTATACTCCACCCCATCGATTTGTCACTTACTCATACCAGCCCACACTCTTGGCTGACTAAAACACCGCTGGATCCCAAACAGTTAATTGAACTCTAACGCTTATCGATCCTCCTGAGAATTTTCCAATTCTCCCCACTTAGAGCACTGACTATCCACCACCGGTCGCCATAACCGACCTCCCTTAACAACCCTTCACAACACATTACCTTACACGCGAACTGATTCCCACTAGAACGAGCAACCTTCACCAAATCACATATCAACACTGATCATCTCGGACTTGAAAGAAGCCCGACCTTCAGCTAACCACTCCTCAGACTGCAGATTCTACCCGAAATTCAGGCCAAAAGCCTGATTTCCCACTAATAATCCCCATGGATGATAACCAACGAAACTCCTAATACCAAAACCCTTAACCAAACCATAACCCTCAAGGAACAAACGAATACAATACCAAAATCACACAACGAGACTAGCCGATATACAATACTCCATAATAATCACAAGATAACAAAATATCAAGAAGGAAACATACCCACAGCTGCATCTGACACTGCCCTGACCTCCTCTGTCGTAAGCTGAAAAGCATGACCCTGAGCCCTCGGGGGCTCCACTCCACCCTGACCTCCACCCGTAATCCTCAAAGTGGCCGGTGTTGGATCCTGAACCGGTCCTGCAGCAAGCTATGGACAGTTGACCCTCAAGTGTCCAACCTAACGGCAATGATAGCAAATCCTCAAATCCTTAACCGGGGTTGTCTGCCGACAATCCCAAGCATAATGCCCCTCCCTTCCGCACTTGCGGCATGCACCACCGGACCTACAAACTCCATTGTGACCCTTCCCGCACTTCCCACAAGTGCGGCTGCTCTGATCTCCCAACCTTGAATCAACGGTCTTGGACCGTTTCGACGCCAGTTGCGACTGTGTCAGGGCCTGCCTCTGCTCTCTCAACTGTAACTCAATCTCCAACTCACGCCGCCTAGCGGCCTCCTGGAACTCCAGCAAGGTCTCGCACCTCTGTGTAGACACAAACTGCATGATATCCCTCTTGAGCATACTCAGATAACGGGACATCTGAGCCTGCTCCGAAGCAAGCTCCGTGCAAAACATCGCCCTCTTTGTGAACATCCTGGTGATCTCTGTCACCGACTCTGAATCCTGCTTCAGCTCCAGGAACTCTTGAGCCAATCTCTTCCTCTCAAATCGCGGAACATAGCGAGTACTGAACATCTCCCTGAACTGATCCCAAGAAACTGCAGCTCGCTGCGCATCAGAATACGATCCCATGGTCAACCTCCACCAATCCTTCGCTCCGAGCCTCAAAAGGTCCAGAGCACACCTCACCCTCTGATCAGCAGGGCATGAACACGTGAAGAAACACCCCTCCATGTATGACAACCATCTCATAGCAACAATCGGGTCCTGAACTCCATCGAAGGTAGGGGGCTTCGTATTATCAAAGTCCTGATACTGAAAACCTCTACCGGCTCCTCCCCCTGCCGCTACTACAGCCGCTGTAGCCGCTGCGGCAGCCGTCTCTGTAAGAGCTACATAGCGCTCCTCAAAATACTCGACCATGGCGGTCTTGATCGACCCAAACAGTTCTGGCAACTCGGCCCGGAACATAGCAGCAACCTCTACATGCAGGATCTCATGAATCCTGGCATCCAGCTCGTCTGTGCTCATATGACCAATAACCTCGGGCGGTGCTGATCCACCCTGACCGCCCCCTCCTGTTCCCGATCCCGACCCAGATCCGCTCCCAACATGCCTTGTAACCACCATACTAAAATTACCGCAAAACATCAGACGTTTCTCACTAACCCGAGAACCAACTCTCGACCCAGCCCTAGGGGTTGTGACTTCCTTGATACATGTATGTGTCCTGTGCTTTTGGTAGTACGGGCCCATACTACCTTCCACACCTACCCATATTTATATCAAGTATCACCACAACACCCTAGTGAAGAACAGGCATAACAAGCACTCAACCCTCACTCCTAGAGGAACACTGGAAATCTCATACATAAAGAAACCCTAGGCTAGCAGGCATCATAAATCAGGAAACTCTATCATGCAATTCCTGAAGATCCCTAGCCTAGTACTAGCATGATGTTCTATCATATCTCATAAACAAATAACTTGTATGGTATTTTGGGGTTACTTACTGGCTCCGGCTGATCATACCTTCGCGTCCTCCTTTACTTATTTTTTGAAAACCCTTTTTAAATTCCCTTTTGAAAACTCTCCTTGATTTGAGACTGGATTCGCACGAATGTTCCTCCAATTCACTCAAACCAAGGCTCTGATACCAACTTGTAACACTCTAAAATTTCCAACCAATTTAAACTTTTCAAATACAACCAAATTTCATAAAGTTATTACAAAAAGGTTCTCAATACATTTATTATCAGAATATTTCCCAGAAACCACATCATAAACACATAAAACCAGAGGAGCGGTACGATCATGCCTTTGCCTTGACACGATCTCTTGAAGTACCTGAAACATTTAAACCACAACTATAAGCCCGAAAGCTTAGTGAGATACCCCCAAAATACCAACGCCATACAAACATAACCATAGCATATAACCGATACAGAACAGCCATGCACTTCGTGTCTACTGTGTGACTGGTCCGCCGCACCGGCCTACAGTCCACCTAGTCCACCCTCCGAGTCTAGCCATACAAATCGAGTCTACAGTGTGATTGGTCTGCCCGCACCGGGCCTTCGATCCACCTGGTCCATTCTCTGAGCCTACAGCACAAAGCAGGACCCGCCTCAACCCAACCCCAGTCCAACAACCATGTGCACATAAACATATAATCATATAACAATCCACATCAAATCAAACCGATCTAGCAGATCACATAACATAACCTCATCCTAGCAAGGATACCAACGTAACCGATCACTAGCATAGCATCATCCTACATACCAGGATACCGACCTTAACCAGGTCTCTAACATATACCATCCTAACTACCAGGATGCAAACATAGCAAAGCAATAACATAACAACAATACCCGGATTACAATCCGATAAAGGGCCAGCCTTGGTGCCTTAGACCCTGTTGATATAGTGAGGATAACTCACCTTGCAACTGCTGACTGAAAAGGATAAGATCACGTTGCTTCAACCTTCGACATGAACTCCACCACTAATCAATACCAAAAGACTGAACTCAATAAATACCTATAATTACCAAAATACCCCTGAAAGTCAACCCTCCTGACTGACTCTACTCGCCGAGTCAACCCACTGACTCGTCGAGTCCCCCTGCTCTGAAACTCCCATAACACGACTCAACTCGTCGAGTCGCCCCGAGACTCGCCGAGTCCCACATCTCTGAGTTTAACCGAACTCAACTCACTGAGTCATCCCTTCACTCACCGATTCACAGCTTAACTAGAAAAGCTTCGGACCTCACGACCAGACTCGCCGAGTCCAAGAACAGACTCGCCGAGTCCAAGGCTATCTTCAACCAACTCGATGAGTTGTTCTTCTAACTCGTCGAGTTGCTGCCTATCTTCATGCAACTCGCTGAGTGCACCCATGTGACTTGCCGAGTACCACTAGCTCTTAACTCATACAGAGGCTTTCCAAGCCATGC
Organism: Lactuca serriola; assembly: GCF_051521515.1. Classification (NCBI taxonomy): domain Eukaryota; kingdom Viridiplantae; phylum Streptophyta; class Magnoliopsida; order Asterales; family Asteraceae; genus Lactuca; species Lactuca serriola. Next base: position 203,769,296 of record NC_136414.1, on the reverse strand, counting down.
AGGGTCTCAAATCCATAGATCTACTCTTATACAAGCCATCCATCACGTAAAGTGGCAAACTTTACATGAATCCAAGGAGATCTAAGCATAAAACACTCTTGGCTAAGGTTTGGGACTAAAAGGCTTCATGAATCAGCTCTTGAATAGGGACTTTATGCTCTTCTGGATCATCACTACTCTAGATCTGAGGTAGCAACCTCAGATCTAACCTCCAAACTCAATATAGCACTAGATATACTCCCAAAAATCACACAAATGATTGATCTAGATGGATAACAGCTCAAGCAACGAATCCTTACCTCCAAAGAAGACTCCAACAAAAGAATAAGCCAAAACCTTGCAAAGCCCCTTGCTCCAAGCCTCTTAATCTTCAAAGATTCCTTCAACAAACACTCCTTCAAGATCCAAATGCTCTCTAATTCTCTCACACACGAAAATTAGGGTTTCTGGACTTCAAGGGAGAGCAAAGAGGCTAGGGAGAGGGTATTATGTTCTTTATATAGGGCTCAATCCCTGGGATTAGGGTTTTCTCCACATAGCACCAACCCGCCGAGTCCAGCCACCGACTCGCCGAGTTGGCCACTTAACATGCGGCCAGAATCGCGACCCTACTCGCCGAGTCCACACACGGACTCGCCGAATTGACCATTCACATTTTCACTTTGAACCCTGAACTTGCACTCCTGAATTCGGGATGTTACAATAAAACTTTATATTTTAGTACTTTTGGACCTAACTTCGCACAAAAATATTTTGACTTATTTTAAAATATATAGGAATCGTATTCTTTGCGCATTTTGAATTTAAAATCTTTTTAAAGTATATTCAAATGAATATAATACTCTTTTTAAAATCTATTCTAGTGAGGAGCATTTATCACCAATCTTTAATATATCTTCAACAGTGTTGTCAAGCGCATTTGATACTCCTCTAACATAAAATCTATCCCAGTGAGGAGCATTTAACACCAATCTTTAATATATCTTCAACAATGTTGCCAAACGTATTCGATACTCCTCTAACACTCAACCATAAGTGTTGAATCCAAATTCAGATGCCACGATAATATCTAACAAAAAACAATTATAAATTACAAGTCGATTAATTTATAACTTAACTTATAGAATAATAGACTAAGCATTAGAAGTTATAGTTTGCCATACGAAATAAAATAGGGAAATATAATGTGTTTTTTCACACCAGTCTAGAATGTCAAATTATTTACTTAAAGAAATTTTAGGCTCACTCAAATACTTTATTAACTTGGTTACAATCGAAACCAAGTTTGTTCATTCTACATTTTAGGCTCACTCAAATACGCTATTAATTTGGCTCACTCAAATACTTATTGACTTGGTCTCCATTATAGGTTGTAAACTCTCAACCTTCCAATCCAAACCATATATATCACCATCAATTGTATAGTCGATCCCAACAATTGATTCTCTTCTATTACCGTGTATGAGAACATCTTTTTAACAACACGTGATAACTACTGCCTTATATTGTGGGTCAAACAATCCGATGAATTACTTGTAATCATTCAATTTGTTGAATGAACGCTAATATCTATCATACTTCGAATGCATTTTTGGAATCATGTGGCAATTCCCATTTTTATTGAACACCCTATTAGATGTCTCTCAACATAAAAAAATTTCGTAAAAATGTATGGATCAATTGTTTTGATGAAGCTGACATATTCTTCATTTTTGCTTCAGTTTTTTCAAAGAATTGTACGATATCTTCTATGACACATAAATCGATACATTCCGTAAATCGTTTAACAGATGGTAGAAACAATTTCAATTTTTTTTGTGGTGCGTATGAGAGCAATTATTGACAAGGGGCATGGGACGTCGTCAATCTCAATTTTTTTGTTGAACTACATAATTGATCAAAAAAGTTGTCTTTTGCCATCCTACTTCAGTCCAGTTTTCAGCAGAACCAGAACTACTAAAATTAAGAATCAATTAAACCATGAAGCTAGAACTAGAAACCAACCAATGTAATGGAGGATGGGTCTTGTTTCGAGCCAGTTCAATTCGATGATCTGGCCGACCATTTGCTTATTCCATTTTATAATTAGGGAAAATAGAAAGTCACTAAGTTTACACCAAAATTTTAATTCGACATTGTTTTTTTTTCTCAAATTTGACACTGTGTTTTTCAATTTGTTGCAATTCTGACCACTTGACCGGTCAAATTAGTTGTCTGCTGACGTGACATGATGACGTGTCATACTGACATGACATTCTAACATGTCAAAATTGATTTTTTTCACAAAAGAATCTAAATTTACACTTTTTTCAATTATGAAACTATTTTTTTTTTTCAGTTTCGACACTCCATTTTTTTTCTTCCAAATCAAACATTATTTTTTTCCAATTTTGTTTAATATTGACCATTTATCATTTGAAACCGTGTGTGTGTCTATATATATATATATATATATATATATATATATATATATATATATATATATATATATATATATATATATATATATATATATATACGATCAGTTGAGAACTCATAGTTTCCCGAGAACCTAAGAACTAAAAGTAGTGCATTGGATCAAAAGTAATTAATTAATTACATGATCGTCATCTTACCAATTTCATTTAATATTTAATTTTTTGTGTTATTTAATATACTAATATAAATGTAAAAAAATTTACATCATAAATCAAATTTTCAGATTCTTTTAAAAATAGTACTTTTCTTTCTTTTTTTTAAATGCAGATTTTTTAAATTTTATAGAAAACATGAATTTTTGAAAAAAAAATTGAGAAAAATAATAAAAAAAATGCAATTTAAAAATAAAAAAAACTGCAATTTTTTTGAAAGAAAACTAAAAACTGCATTTTTAAATAAAAAAACTGCAAGTTTTTTAAAGAAAGTTATACTTTTTTTTCAGAAAAAACTGTATTTAAAAAAAAAAATAAAAAAAAAAATAAAAAACTGCATTTTCTAAATTAAAAAGTAAATTTTTAGGTGCATATGTGCATATTTTTTCAAATGTGCATATGTATATTTCTTATACTATAATATTTGTAAGTAATTCATAACAAATCTCATATTTATTAATTAATTTATAAACATAATAGTAGAAGTATTTTATTCGATACAAAATAAAATATAAAAATAAAAAATGCTACAAATTTCAAAGCGTTTTCATATCTTCGTGTCAATATTTTCTTATTTTTTCAATTTATCATTTTTCACCTCTTCAATATTAAAAAAAATATATTGATGCGAAAACACTCACAAAATTACATATGTGATTAACATATGAATCACATGCAATTAAGATATGAATCACATTTACATATGTCATCATACGTAAATCACATGTGATTTATATGTGAATCACATGTGAATTACATGTGATTCACATGTGAATCACATATGGTTTACATGTGAATCACATGCGATTTACATGTAAATATATAATCCTTCTTGTACCTTGTAAAGTAAATAAATAAAAGTATGAGGCTAGTGAACAATTAGTAGCTAAAACTACTATAACTTCTCCACATAAACAGGATGACAAAATTTTTTGCAACTAAAACTTCTGTTTATGTAAATAACAATATAGATTCTTAAAGTTTTCATATCAAGAATAAATGAAAAAAAAAATATTTGGCATAACCAACTACTTTCTTGCTAAATGAATCAAATGAAGGCACGTTTGAAAAAAAAATATTTGGCATATCAAGAATCATTATGGTCTCACAAACATAGCAGAAACTACGAACTAATACCTGATCTCATTGAAATCGAAATGCATGTAAAGAAATCAGTCAACGACTTGAGCAGCCGACACCGATTGAACCTTTGAATCGGGAGGCTCGATGCGATCGAACCTCTAGTTGATTTGTTAGGGCACCGAACTCCGAGAGAGAAGAAGAACGCGATTTACCCCTGAGGATCATCTTCTCTAATCAAATATTCTAGAACTGAGGATCATCTTCTCTAATTAAAATATTCCAGAATTGAGGATCATTGATCTTCTCCAATACTCTAGATCTGGTGAAGCTTCAATCGACGCCAAAAAAGTAGAAGGAGTAGCAGTTGTTGCGACTTGCGATGGAGAAAAAGGAAATCGATTCCAACTTCCAGATCAACGACGACCAAAGATAACAAAGATGAGGAAGAACAAGAGCGAAGGGAGAGAATGGTGGGGTTTGAATCAGGGTAATTCATCACTAAAATGCCCCTGAATCGTTTAATTATCATGCCCCTGTGTTGTTTTTTTTTCAAATATTTACAAAAATGCCACGAATGATCCTAACCTTTTATTATTTTGATCTGATGGCCCTGGTTTGGTTCTCGGGAAACTTCGAGTTCTCAAATGATCATTCATCTCTCTCTCTCTCTCTTTCTCTCTCTCTCTCTCTCTCTCTCTCTATATATATATATATATATATATATATATATATATATATATATCATTTAAAAACCATATTTTTGTATAAATACAAATTGTTTTACATTCAAAAGTATAATGTTAGGTATAAATATATATTAGTTATATTATAGTCATATTTTACCTTAAATACATAGTTTTAAAATAAGTTTGGACATGTGGAGTGTACAATCACATAAGCCAATTTGATATAGAGAACACGAAGGTCTGATGTTCACTTTAATTACCAAATGACCGTTCGTTAATATAAATAATACATAATATTATGGTTTGAATGTAAAAACCTTTTATTTATACAAAATATGGGTTTTCAATGTGTATGTATGTGTGGGTATATAACACACAATTTCAAATTGAACAAAAAAGTAATGTCCGATTTCAAACAAAAAAAATAAAGTGTCATGTCATCAAAACTGAAGAAAATTGAAAAAATGATGATAAATTTAGAACAAAAAAATGGAGTGTCAGTTTAAAAATGTGACATCCCCATTTTCATGGACATAAAATACCGATTTTGTTTATGCTTTATAAAAATCAGAGACCTCTTTTTAATAAAAATGTGCGGAATTTGTTCTCAGTGAAACATGATAAATATGTTATCAAGGCATTTTCGAAGAAAAGTATTTTTATTCATTTTAAAACATTTGAGATATCAACGTCAATACAGAAACATAAGCATAAACATAACTTACATTCATTATCACTAGTGATTTATATCTCCTTAATCTCTCAGTGTAATGTGATTTCATATCAACACCTGTGATATAAATAAACTAAGTAGGTCTGGTTGGGAAACCTGGTGAGTACATAGGGTTTTCAACCCATAATAATATAATTATTATGTTTAATCATCAAACAGTTAACCCAATTACCCATCCCCATTATCTTCTTTACTCTTAAGGATCTACCCTAAGAATCAGCTATTTCTCATTAATTCATTCCTAAGGATTATCCTAAGGAATAGGTACGAAGTCCATCGTTGTCAATGACACAGCTGTCAAGCACAGCTGCTAATTCTACTACTTAGGCGCAACTGCCAAAATTATGACATTTTATGTGAGGCGCAGCTGCCAATATTGTCCTTCGAGCACAGCTGCTAGGGTTATCTCATTTATTGACAGTATCTTTTTCGAGAGTCCACTCGCAATACATGTCAATGGGTTTTTAGAGTACAACGGTGAACACATCATTCACAACACCTATAGGTTGCGAGCCTGCTAGTGTTCCATTCGACTGTCTAGAATAGTCTGTGGTTGTCATCCATACTTTGCTAGATGACGGGGCCAGCATTTAGGAACAAGGCCTCTCACATCGTTCACCTCTCACCCTTCCTCATCCCAACTCATATTTCATTTACCCATGTTTACCCAACATATAACGTAGATATAAATACATATACAGTTTAAATCATATAAAACTTGTATAAAATCGTTCATCCAGCATAGATAGCAATTATACAGATAATATGCACACATAACATGTAATTTATATAAAATACTTCATATCTATGTGTAAGATGAAAGAGACCATGCACTCACTTGAAAAGGTGGTGATTCCGAACTCAGACAACGCTTCGCTTCTTAAAATAATTTCCTTCGACGAAACCTAGTATTATTACCACTTGAGTTTAGTTTATTATTCATCGAGAATAATTAATAGTCTAGCTATTATTACTATTATATAGGCGTTAAACAATACTTATATAACCCATAATAATAGCCCAAGTACTTATTATAAATTCTTAATAGCGTTACAATAATTAAATAAAAGCTATATTAAAAATAGCTTAGGTGTAGCTCACTTACAGTGGATTTTATAGAAAATCGGGCTTTGCTTGGAGCAGCGTTCCCGAGCCGAAAATCTCTTCTTCTTGAAGTCTTCGAGCACTCTGAGGCTTCCGCCTTGTGCTAGGGAGGTTCCCTAGGCTTTTCGGGGGGGGGGGGGTCGGGGCTAGAGAGAGGTTCTAAAGAGAGAGTAAAGAGAAAAAAGAATGGGAAAGGTGTGAAAAAATGAGGGTGGGAGAGGTTTTATTTATAGGATGAAATATGGCTGAACTTGGTGCCACATGTCACCACCTGGTGGCAAGACTTGGGGAGAAAGCAATGACCAAGATTGTGCAACATCACCCATTTTCGCACAACACACTTCCGACTTCTAAAATCCGTAACTTTCACATACAAGCTCCATTTTTGATGTTCTTTATATCCACGCGTAGGTAAAAATAAGATCTACAACTTTCATTTTGACTCCGTCGGTTAATTCTTGACCGATAATAAATTTAACAGTACGGGAATATTATATTGTTAAATGTCCGCGTAAAATTCATAACTTCTACATATGGACTCTGTTCTCGTCTGTCTTTTAACCGTTGTGTTCCTATTAATGAGATCTTCAATTCTCATTTAGGTCACGTAGGCCAAAAACCAGTCAATCTAAAATTCGAGTTTCGGGCTGTGCACTACTAAGCCACTTCTTAGAAAATTCATAAGTTCCTCATACGAAGTCAGATTTGGGCGTTCTTTTTTGTATGTTCTTGGTTTAATGTATACTAAAAATTTTGTTTATATTTCTAAGGCTAAAAAGTCCTCCATCGTAAATTCACTATTTACGTCTCCCGGTGTCGTGCCGGTTTTGCCATAAAACTTCGACGGACAATAACTTCTTCGTTATAACTCGGATTTCGACGTTCTTTATATGTACGGAACCCTTGAGACGTGTTATACAACTTGGTTAAGATTATTTATTCTAAATAATCTTTTGTCGAAAAGTCATTTTCGACCCCTATTATCTCTAAATTGCCTAGCCCGGATCTACGGGCATTATAATTATCTCCCCCTTAGGATGATTACGTACCGGAATCATCAACGTAACAGGGCTCACATGATGACTCCATACGTTATCTCTTCATCATAGGTAATAACCATTACTTTGATGTTTCTTCGAACGAGTATCTAACACTAAGACTTCCTGATTGTAGGTGGTGCTCGATCTTGCACTTGCTCCCTATCTCACGTTAGACTCCAAATTATGACCTTCAAGTCACAATCTCAATCCTTACTGGAGACTGCTTCTTCTTCTTAACAAACTTAAGATAAGTTATTTTATTACTACAATGGATTGATGTGTCATATTCTAATGACTTATCATCGTATGTTCTCACGCTTAGACTCAGGTCTCTTAGAGTCTTCCAAAACAGACTATACATTTCTTCATGTTCTAATCACATCTTAAAAGGTAGGATTTCTAGCTACAAACAATTATCGAGATACCTCTACCGATCGCTTTGATTATCTTTTATTTCAACCTTCCGGCTTAAGTCAGATGCTACATCAAACTTGGTTCTCTGAACCACGTAAGTTACTTATCATAGTCGGAATCAATTCTATATGACCACTAGGGTCAGAATAACAATCATCCTCTTAGTCATTAACGAAACGATGGTAATGACATATTTGAATAAAACGGTATCAATTACTAGCTTCATGGTAACCTTGTGACTTTCCCTGATCTAAGCGTGAGTCCTGTACTTCCGGTAGTATAGGCCTCTACTACCTTTCACACCTACTCATACTCGTCCCAAGTATTGTCTCGCAGTTTATCCAAGTCACCTTGCAAGAAAATCACACAATCATTCAACACATCAGATAACAAAACAAAGGTTTTATATTATTTCTTGAAACGATTACATAGGTGTTCAAGTTCACCCTAGACTATGCCTATTGTCAGTAGCTTCGCCAAGGATCCTCTGGAATGCTTTTTCCTTCGGCTTTGGCGGCACATTCAGTCTCGCTGCTTCATTTTTCTTCGGGCAATCCCTAGACATGTGCCCCTTGTCTCTGCATCCGTAACATACTTTATCCCTATGTGTACAATTCTTGGAATAGTGACCGATACTTCCACGCTTGTAACAAGTCACTTCTTCGTCGCATCCCTCATAGTGCTCCAGCGGTACATTTGGCATTGTAGCCCTTATCAGACCATCTCTCTTGAAGTGTCCCTTTCCACTACACTTAAGGCAAACTTCTTCCTTGATTGAGCACTTGGGGGCATAGTGACCAGTATTCCCGCATTTGAAGCAGGTCACTTCTTTATGGCATCCCCCGTTGTGTTTCCTTCAATACTTATAACACCATTTTGCTTCACCTCTTCCTCCTCCAGACTGTGAGAACATGGTGTTCTTGTTAGACCTTGAAGTTCCCTCAAATTTCCTCTTCTTGCCAACCTCAACCCAGATGGCCGCCTCAAGAGTAGGTACGTGGCGTACTGGCACAGTAAGTTCGCTTTTACTTTGTTGAAGTAAACGCCTTGTTTCTTCCATCTGTTGATACAACATTATCCACACCACTGCTTGTACCCCTACCATCATGATTGGCCTAGGTGCAGCTGCTACTTCTGGTGCATGCTTAATCACTTGTGGTTTGGGCTGTGGGTTTCCACTTCCAATTCCGCTTCGAGTGCTCACCATGTCGATCTATACACCAAGTCGGACGTTCGGTGTGTAGTGACGAGATTTAAGATAGGAAAGATTTTATTTATGATCAATGTGTAAATCTCCCTATTACTCCGAAAAGTTACATGTCAGTTCTAATACCGTCATTAAACATTTAGAAATCTGAACACATAAAGTTTCCAGATCCGGTCGGCAACAGACCATCGATCCGGTTATACATTTAGCATCATAAAGCATCATAAATCATTTAGCACATAAAAGCATGTTAGACATTTTCCCTAAATAAGCTAGTGCTTGTGTCTATTCAGGTGTATTACCTAAGACACACTCCTCACAATCATTGCTTAGCATTCTAAGTTTAATTCTAGAAATAAATCCATATTCCTAGTTCGCTTAAACTAATGCTCTGATACCAACTGTGACATCCCCATTTTCACGGCCAGAAATGACCGATTTTGTTTATGCTTTATAAAAATCAGAGTACCTCTTTTTAATAAAAATGTGCGGAATTTGTTCCCAGTGAAACATGATAAATATGTTATCAGGGCCTTTCCGAAGAAAAATATTTTTATTCATTTTAAAACACTTAGGATGTCATCGTCAATACAGAAACATAAGCATAAACAGAACTTACATTCATTATCACTAGTGATTTATATCTCATTAATATTTCAGTGTAATGTGACTTCATATCAACACCTATGATATAAATAAATTGAGTGGGTCAGGTTGGGAAGCCAGGTGAGTACATAGGGTTTTCAACCCACAATAATATAATTCTTATGTTTAATCATCAAACAGTTAACCCAGTTACCCATCCGCATTATCTTCTTTACTCTTAAGGATCTACCCTAAGAATCAGCTATTTCTCATTCATTGATTCCTAAGGATTATCCTAAGGAATAGGTATGAAGTCCATCGTTGTCAATGACACAGCTGTCAAGCACAGCTGCTAATTCTACTACTTAGGCGCAACTGCCAAAATTGTGACATTTTAAGTGAGGCGCAGCTGCCAGTATTGTCCTTCGAGCATAGCTGCTAGGGTTATCTCATTTATTGACAGTATCTTTTTCGAGAGTCCACTCGCAATACATGTCAATGGGTTTTTAGAGTACACCGGTGAACACATCATTCACAACACGTATAGGTTGCGAGCCTGCTAGTGTTTCATTGGATTGTCTAGAATAGTCTGTGGTTGTCATCCATAGTCTGCTAGATGACGGGGCCAACATTTGGGAACAAGGCTTCTCACATCTTCCACCTCTCACCCTTATCTCATGGTCTATATCACCTCTCAACTCATCATCCAACTCATATTTCATCTACCCATTTTTTACCCAATATATTACGTAGATATAAATACATATACAGTTTAAATCATATAAAACTTGTATAAAATCGTTCATCCAGCATAGATAGCAAGTATACAGATAATATGCACACATAACACGTAATTTATATAAAATACTTCATATCTATGTGTAAGATGAAAGGGACCATGCACTCACTTGAAAAGGTGGTGATTCCGAACTCAGACAATGCTTCGCTTCTTAAAATAATTTCCTTCGACGAAACCTAGTATTATTACCACTTGAGTTTAGTTTATTATTCGTCGAGAATAATTAATAGTCTACCTATTATTACTATTATATAAGAGTTAAACAATACTTATATAACCCATAATAATAGCCCAAGTACTTATTATAAGTTCCTAATAACGTTACTATAATTAAATAAAAGCTATATTAAAAATAGTGTAGGCGTAGCTCACTTACAGCGCGTTTTATAGAAAACCGGGCTTTGCTTGGAACAGTGTTCCCGAGCCAAAAAGCTCTTCTTCTCGGAGCCGTCGAGCACTTTGGGGCTTCCGCCTCATGCTAGGGAGGTTCCATAGGCTTTTCGGGGGGTTTCGAGGCTTGAGAGAGGGTCTAGAGAGAGAGTAAAGAGAAAAAAGAATGAGAAAGGTGTGAAAAAATGAGAGTGGGAGAGGTTCTATTTATATGGTGAAATATGGTTGAACTTGGTACCACATGTCACCATCTGGTGGCAAGACTTGGGGGGAAAGCAATGGCCAAGATTGTGCCACATCACCCATTTTCGCACAGCACGCTTCCGACTTCTAAAATTCGTAACTTTCACATACGAGCTCCATTTTGACATTCTTTATATCCACGCATAAGTAAAAATAAGATCTACAACTTTCATTTTGACTCCGTCGATTAATTCTTGACCGATCATAAATTTAACAGTACGAGAAGATTATACTGTTAAATGTCCGCGTAAAATTCATAACTTCTACATATAGACTTTGTTTTTGTCTGTCTTTTTACCGTTGGGTTCTTTTTAATGAGATCTTCAATTCTCATTTAGGTCGCGTAGGCCAAAAACCGCTCGATCTAAAATTCGAGTTTCGGGCAATGCACTGCTAAGCCAAATCTTAGAAAATTCATAACTTTCTCATACGAAGTCAGATTTGGGCGTTCATTTTTTGTATGTTCTTGGTTTAACATATACTAAAACTTTTGTTGATATTTCTAAGGCTAAAAAGTCCTCCATCGTAAATTCACTATTTACGTCTCCCGGTGTCGAGCCGGTTTTGTCATAAAACTTCGACGGACCATAACTTATTCGTTATAACTTGGATTTTGGCGTTCTTTATATATACGGAACTCTTGAGACGTATTATACAACTTGGTTAAGAGTATTTATTCTAAATAATCTTTTGTCGAAAAGTCGTTTTCAACCCCTATTATCTCTAAATTGAGTAGCCCGGATCTACGAGCGTCACAAAAAAAAATTTAGTGTCAAAATTGAAAAATATGAAAATTTAGTGTCTTTTGTTACATTTTTTTCTTAAATTTGACATTTAAGCATGTCACATCAACATGTCACGTCATTAAAATTGACACATTATCATGTCACGAAACACAATATTAAATTAATATTTTGATATAATCTTAATGATTTTTGTAACATCCGGAATTTCAGGTATTATATTTATTCATTTTATTTTGAGTTTTGTGGAAGAACTCGGCGAGTTGGTGCATAGACTCGCTGAGTAGAGACGCGATTTCTCACCCGGATTAATGACCGGACTCGACGAGTCGCATTGGTGGACTCGGCGAGTCTGCGCTATTTAATGAAACCCTAATTTCTCGGGTTTGGGGCCTATTTAAAGGGCCTTATGGCCGTCATTTGTGCTCACCAATCCCCAGAGCGAAACCCTAGTGAGCTTGAGCGTTTGGAGTGAGAGAAGGTGCCATTGTTGACCTTGGAGGTGTTATCTAGCAAGGGAAAGGAAGCTATAGCCAAGGGGAATCAAGAGGATCAACTTCCTGAAGATCTGAGGTCCAGAACATCACGTTTGAGGTACTATTTTTGAACCATTTTCTATTAAGGTGATGTTCATGTTGATTTAGGGCTTATTGAGCCCTTTTGTGGCTAGATCTAGTGCTTCCTTGGTCCCTTAAGCGAGTTAGGTTCTAGATCTGGACCCTTGGAGGTCTAGAGTGTCCCTTTGTCCAAGCTTTTTATGAATCCATGGAGGTTTTGGTTTGGGATCTATGTGCTTGAGGTCAAAACACCATTTATGAGTCATTAGGTGTGTTATGAGCGCCAAGACATGAACTTTACGTGATAAATAAGCTTGGAAGGACTGGATCTATGAGTTAGTGGAGCAGATCTGACCTCAGAAGGTCGTTTGGGGTTGTGCATGGATTGCACTCGCCGAGTCCATTTCCAGACTCGACGAGTTGGTGCGGGTTGTTCAGTGATTTCGAACCAGGGGTTGAGTAACCGAGTCGGGTGAGTGACTCGGTGAGTCGGAAGGGACTTAGAGGAATCGGGTCCCCGTAGAGACTCGGCAAGTCCACGCCAGACTCGGCGAGTTGAGTTGACCGTTGACCATTGTGTTATAGGAGGACTATAGCTCAGGAGATCGAGCACTAGTGATTTCAAGGATTTACGAGTTACCAAGATACGCAAGGTGAGTCTTCTCACTATACCTTACCTTGAGTAGGTAATCAAAGTTATGTGACAGAGTATTTGTATGCTATATGTATGTTATGTGTTGTACTGCATTATTTCTATGTGATTTATGTTGTACATGTTTATAGAGTTGGAACCGGAAGGTTCACAAAGTTAGAACCAGAGGGTTCACAGAGTAGGGTCCACGGACCCACAGAGTTATAGCCTCGAGTGGCTAATATATGCTATGTGTGGTATTTTGGGGAACTCACTAAGCTTTGTGCTTACAGTGTTTGGTGTTATTTGTTTCATGTACTAGTGAGGATCACGGGAAGGCGCCGGCCTGATCAGTACACACACGGGATTTTTATGTTATAAGATCTTGAGATTTTCATATGCTACTAATTCGAGTTTCAAACAATAATGCTTTTATGAATATTGAATTAATTGTGTTTTGTATAAAATGCGAAAAATTGTTTTGAAATTTACGGTATTACAATTTTTGTGCTATTTTTTCTTATAAATTATATAAAAAAATATTATATTGTTATTCAATAATTTCATTTTTTGTTTCCTTATATCCGCCCGAATAACGATATTGTAAAGAATAGTCAACGTGGGCATGCTTAAAATTCATCGTAATATATGAATTTTTTATGTGAACATGTTTTGTTTCTTTAACTTTGTGGCCATGAAAAGACAACAAGAAAAGCCCTCTTCGATTTAACCATTATATAAAATTATATAAAAGTTATTTGTTTTAATAACTTTCCAACTTATAAAGTTCCACTTTTTGTTGAATTACTGTGAAATCCCTTGTTTTGTCTCAATATCTTAATATGTAATGTGTTGTTTCCAAAATAATGACATTAAACAATAAATGTATTATATTATATCATATTTAATAACATATTTGCAATTTATTAGGTAGTTGTTTAATATTAGATTAGAACTCATATTATTTCTGATTTCATAATTTATCCCCAACATTTATGTATTTCGAATGTGTTGCGTATATTAGACCTCTAGTAGGCTTCATAACTTTATTTAACACCAATAATATGTATACTTGCATGGTTCTTTCTGATGTGTTATAGGAAAAAGTTTATTGGGTTTTTAATGAACATATTCAATCTTTCACTATAGTTTTCTATATTAAATTTGAATATGAAGACTTATATGTAACTGATAATGTATTCTTGTACATGGTTTGAGACATCATACAACTACAACCTTGTTCTTCATTTTCAAGCATTCTATATATAACAAAAGTGAAAAAATAAAAGAAAAGAAAATATGAGTAATTAATAATGGAGGATAATGTTCTTATACAGAATGTTTATTGAGAGTGTAAAAAAAGACTGATTATATAGTTGTAAAAAATCTATAGAATCACATATTTCTCAATAATAATGAAAAAAATATTTTAATTTATTTTTAATATGACAATATTTTATATGATAAATCTAATCTTAATTGACAAACAATGTGATATATTTATGTTAGTGTGAAGATTATAACATTGTTTTCTTTTAGATATGATATATACCTTATAATGATATAAAGACATCCATATTCTAATAGTAAATATTAAATACCTCGTATTTTATAAGATATTGCGATAAAAACTTAAATCAGAATGTAGATAAAAATTGTATTGTCTCAACGCATATTTGAACTATGTAAAAATTTGTGTATCAGAAGTTATAATAGAAAAATATACTAAATTATAACAATATATTGATAAAAATAAATAAAAAATAAGCAAACAAACAAAACAATCAAAATAAACCTAAGATGTTGTTGCCTTCTTATTGAGATGGTGAAAATCTATATATTATTATGTTTCTCCTTCTTTCAATCCCCAAAAAATATCTTAGACATTTTATTAATAAAATCCAATAAACTTAATACACACACACATATATATATATATATATATATATATATATATATATATATATATATATACATATATATATATGTATATATATATATATATATATATATATATATATATATATATATATATATATAGCTAGGTTATAATATGTATGGACAATTATTGTGCGGACATGTGGACAATTCTATTCTTTGAAATTTTTTAAGAGAATAAGTTATTTACTAATGTGAATACGTTCAACCTTACAAAAATATCATCATTTTCATGCATTCTTACTAATTTTTATTCATTGTTGTTCTCACACATCGTGTTTCATTCATTGTCATTCTGACAGAATACGACTCAATAAACATTCTGACAGAATGAGAATAATAATAAAAAGTCGATAATAACCTTATAGACGATTTAATTAGTGAGAATATGTGACAATGACAATAGTTATGTATGATTAAACGTATTCATAGTATCAAAAAACATAGTTTTTTTTTGTCATTCTCACAGAATAATACTGTCCACATAATAGATGTCAATCCATATTTGAACCATCTCTCTCTCTCTCTCTCTCTCTATATATATATATATATATATATATATATATATATATATATATATATATATATATATATATATATATATATAGGGTGTTTGGATTATGTGATTATTTCCGTGGTAGCTGTAATTTGAGATTAGATTTGCATTTGAAATAGTTTAGAACAAATTTCAATTGAAAACTACAATGTATTTGGTTAATAATACTTACAATGAAATTAGATTCCATATTTTAAAGATTTTGAGTGACTTATAATTGTTTTTAAAAGTATTTATGTTGAATGACACAATTGTCCATGTATTTCTCTTATAAAGATTATGATCCAAAAATAAGAATAAAAAGTAATTTGCACTTTTATTAATTAGTTATCTATAATTTTTTTTACAAAAAACTACAAATTAAATTAAATTGTATTTTAATATATCAAGAAATAAAAATATTGTAACATTAAAAAACATTAATAATCATATTAAAAAATACTATATGACACGAACTAAAAAAAAGGGAATGAGAGAGTGAGAGAGTTATATAATGCAACCAAAGTAGTTTTTTTAGGTAGGTATTTATATATTTTTTTTCAAATCCAACCAAGGAATTTATAAAATTTTAATTCTAAATCCTTTTAAATTCATCCAAGCATCAAAATGAACAAACCCAAATTGTGTTGAATGATAAATTTTAATTCCAAAGAAGATCAAGTCGCACATAAATATTTCATCGTTGAAATCTTTCTTCATCAAATAACTACTCTACTTCATTTTCAAGTACTCTATATAAAAAAACAAAAAGATTAGAGAATGAAATCTTTCTTTTACACATCAAACACCTACAATCTACTTCTTTATTTTAAAGTAATCTATATAACAAAAAAAAAAAAACAAAAACAAAAAGAGACGAGAAGAAAATATGAGAAAACCAAAAATGAAAGATCATTTTCTTATATAAGCAAACCTTTGTATTTAATCATTCAATTAAGTTGAAGAAGTTAAAGAGTTATGGAGTTACAAATGAATATGGTTAAAGAAAATTAAGTAGAAAAACTTGAAAATTTTGGGAGTTTCAAATCAATATAGTTGAAGATAGAAGAAATACTTAATCGTATTAATTTGAATGACCTCCTTTGTAAGCTTTATAAAGATACAGAATAGTAAATTATATGAATAGTCCTTTTGGTTTGAGATAATCTACACACTTGGTTAATAATTTTTTCTTAAAGGAAATTTTTTAAAAAAATGGTCTTTAGATTGTAAAGCCTGTAAATTCAGGCTAGACATTTAAGATATAGTAAATAATCTTAGCTAAAGATGTACTAGTCGTAATGAATGTCACATGGATGTAAGGAGCGCTTAAATCCGACTTTGTATAAAGAGGTTATACTTCTTCGAAGTTTCGCGATCAACCCGACACAATTATGAGTGTCAGAAAAAGTGAGTTGGAGATAGGTTGCTTATTAGCCTAAGTAATCTAAATGAAAGTTGTAGTAATCGTAAAAGAGAGAGCGTGCATATAAAGAACACCTAAATTTGACTCCGTATGAGGAAGTTATGATTTTTCGAAGTTTCATCACAACAATGCTCAAAAACGAAATTTAGAACGGTTGATTGTTAGCCAAAAAATGTAAATGAGAGTTGAAGATATCGTAAATACTAATCCGCCAATAGAAAGATAGTCTAGAATGAATATCATATTGTAATGCCCCAAAAATAAGACCCGGAAATTTTCATTTTTAAATTACTAAGATAGTAAGTCGTATCATTTTCATGAAACCAAGATAATCAAAGTTTTATATATACATCATCGTTAACAAAGTAAAACACAAAAAGCCAAACTAGGTCGTGTATGCCCTGCAATCATCCCAAGTTCTTTTATTTGCAAATCGAGGTACCTGAAACATAACCTAAAAACCATAAACACAAAGCTTAGTGAGTTCCCCAAACCACCTCATACCATACATAATAAATCACATATTGGGCCCCTGCCCAACATCGTGCCCCACTCGGTAACAAATTTGTTATTCTTAGGCTCCGCCTGACATTGGTCCCCGCCTACAATACACATATACATATATCACATTAATTGTACTAACGCATGCAATGATCATAAAACAATGCCATACGATACAAACATCAATCCTCGCCCGACATCAATCCTCACCCGGTATACATAGCAGTACATATCACATGAAAGGATCACATAGACTCCTAGCATCCTAACATAAATAACAAGGGCCGACATTAGTGCCTTAGACCCACTGAACCAGATGAGGAAAATTACCTTGACTACTAAATCACACGATTAAATATATGGCTGATGTCCGACGAGTCCCCAAGCTATCAAAGCCAAATAACATCCAATTAGCAATTTGATTCCAATCTATAACCATCAATTCATACTTAGGGAAAAAGACCATTTTAACCCTTACCTAGTTTCATCCAAGACTAAGGCCCAAACTCACAATTTAAAAGGCTCAACAATCAATTCATCATTCTAGGCCCAAACATGATCCAATCGTCCAAATTGGGACCAAACCCTTACATGGGCCTTACCCTAAGGCCTAACAAATTTTCATAGTCCAAACACATGCATTCAGATGGACCAACAAGACATCAAGCATCCAAGACCAAAAGAATGGCCCAAACTCAAAGCCCAAAATGCAAAACATAAACATACTGAGTACGTGGGGCGTACTTAGCTGTATGCTAAGCTACATACTTTAGGGCTTATACGCCTAGCATACTTCTCCTGTTCAGCCACCTTTCATATTCTGCCCCTAATCCCTTAAGACATTGCTCCAAAATGCAGATCTGACTTCCTTGAGCTGGATTATCACGTAAAGTTTCTAACTTTACGTTAATACATGGCTAAATGAAGCTCCTAAAGCTCAAAAAGACTTAATAAGTGACTTAATGCATCCAAGTGACCAAAACTCCCATAAATCTTGCACCTTTATTCTGTAGGAGTCCATAACAAGCTCGGATCGAAAAGAATAAGTCCTTAAAACATCCAATTCCTCAAACCAACCCAAAAAGGGACCAAAAGCATAAAAACAAAGAAATGAAGAGATCTAATCTGGGAGAAGACAAGGTTTGAACTTGATACCTCAATAAGCTTGCAACAAGGGTGATGATTCTAGATCTATTACCTTCTCAGCAAGAAAAGAACCTTCCAACTTCTATACTTCCTTCACAAGGAGCAAAACAACCACTAAAATCTTCTTAAGAACTCAAATGCACAACAATGGAGGCTAAGGGATGATTTCTAGGGTTTTGGAGGCTTAGAGACTGGTAAAGAGGTTAGCCTCAATGACTTAAGGTGTTTATATAGGGTGCAACACCCTAAAATTAGGGTTTCTTAATCCCTTCATACGCCCCGCGTAAACCTCGTATGCCTAGCGTACGAGGCCTCACACTCTCAATCCACCCTTCATTGTATGTTAAACGTACACCAATGTATGCCTCACATAATGACTTCACACTAGTACGCCCCCGCGTACTACCTATGTACGCCCCACGTACTAGGGTTTTTCCTTAAACCCTAAACTCATCCGAAGGCTATAACTTCTTCATTCCGATTTTAACAATCCTTATATCCATGAAAAGGTAACGAGAAGATCTATGCTTTAATCAACTCATACATGCCTTACAATTTCTCAAGCAAAATCCAATTTCCATAAAAGCCCGAGCTAACACTTTACCCAAAATACCCCTTGGTTCCAAAATACAAACCGAACACACGGATAATCTAAATTACATCACCCACCTCTAAATAAGTCCAGATCTTAATTCCTCAAAGGTCTTAAGCCTGCTAATACCCAATCTTTGATCACCACCTCGAAATATGAAACGATTCAAAAGAGGGCATTATACGTACAAAAGAGTAATGAATTTTATACGAGTTTTAGCAGTCTAAAAATTTCAAAAATTAAAAATTAAACATTAATTGAGAATTAGTCAACATAGTCTAAATGAAAGTTGTAGTAGTCATTGATAGATATATGTGGATATAAATAACGTTAAAAAACAGAGACCGTATGAGAAAGAGACGATTTTCAGAAGTTTTTCGAAGGGCACGTCACGCAAGGTAGGTAGGCACAACACGCTTAGGTTCTAGATGGTTGACGTGGCCCACAAGAAGCTTGACATGTGTCACAAAGTATAGGGAACAACATCGCCATAAGGGAGCGACGCGCCTATGGCCTTGGCGCGGCACGCCTTGCGTATTCTTATATATAGATGTCGAATTTTAGCTTATTTCCTCACCCATTTAATCCCAGATCCTCTAGATACCTTCCCGGACCCCTAGACCTGATACTCCTTAGTTCCTGACTACTTTAGCGAGGCCATGTGGCATCAAAGAGCCTAACAAATAGACGCTTTCAGTTCAGATTTATGCCCGAGCAATTCTCGAATTTTCGCTGTAAACTATGTAGGTTAAGCTACAGTTGTTATGCTTTAAGTGTAACTTATGTTGAAGTTAATTATCGTTGTTATGAACCTATAAATAATATGTTTTAGTGATTCCATGTCATAATACTGAATGATCTACTTACGAGAGTGGTATCTAGGCTAGATCTAGTAAGGTGTTTAAAGTGGGATTTCCAAACAGTATACTCTGTATACCTACCTCCTATATGATCTTACTTGTTTGTACCTTATTTGATAGATCTTGATGTATACATTGGGTTAGTGAGGAATATATACTATCATCATTATAGTCGCAATAATTATGAAAAAAAGACTAAGACTTAGTGATAACTATATATAGGTCATTACAAAGGAAAATCTAAGGTGTTAGGCAAAGCTCTGCCCAAATCGCAAGTCATCAACTTTTAGCAAGTGAGTGAATAGTTATTTTAATCTTACACATAGATATGAAGTATTTAGATAATTATATGATATGTGTACTTATTAAAACTCGTATGGTCTTTGTATAGGATCAGTATGAGAGCATCGATGGGATGGGGTAGATTGTTTAAGAGACATGATATATTTTTGTTGATGATCACAATTTGTTTTTTAGGTATATATATATATATATATATATATATATATATATATATATATATATATATATAAAATCACATTTTGGGGTTGAAAACCCTATGTATCTCACCAGGTAGCAGTGTCCTTTTGGGTTACACGCAAGTACAAAATAAATTATAAATGAAAAGATATTTATTTGAGGGAGTTGTTTTGTTAATTAATTAATCGTTTAATTAGTTAATTGTAAATTAAAGAATATGGAATATTCCATAATGATTTGAATACCATAGATAATCACTATTATATTTGGTAATTATATCTAAGGATTCAAATCACCTCCTTATAAATAAAGGGGTCAAATCCTAGTTTTGGATGGATAAAAAGCTTATCCTCTTTACTCCAAAAGTCAGAACCCTTAAGAAAACCTAGAAAAGCCCGAAAGCTCGATACCACATCGTGACACCTCATATTCCACAACGTGGTCATGATTAGAATCATCGATTTTAGATTTTTCGTGTTGGTTCGTGATGGTTTGTTCAGATCTATTAGAGTTTTGCATCTTGGGCGTGATTACAAGAGAGGAACTCCCCGTTGGGTTCTCTAGTGCAATCAACTTGTTCGTCAAAATAAGAAACCTAAGAAGAAAGAAAATGTATGTTTTTCGATCTATTGAGTTCTAAAAAATTGCATAGATTAGTTGAGTTTAGATCCATATGTTTCAAGTGTTAGACCAAATTTTTTGTTGTTTCCGCTACCATTTTGTTTGTTCTAATGAGGCTTGAAACCCAACCGTGGTATTAGGACCAGGTTGACTCAAGTCTATTGCACATAGACTTTTTCCTTTGAGTATGTTAAGGTTTGTATGTGTAAGGTTTCTGTTTTAAATCGTTTTAAAAGTCTAGATTTTTTTGACTAAAATAAATTTTGTTTATGCTTGAAAACGACGTCTTAGTCGTTCTGCCTCTTCGCCACGACGTGGCTAGTCGTCCACCACATCGTGGTATCTACATGGATTGTGACTTTCTTTGTCACCACATCATGGTCTCTTCTTGGCCTTGTCGTGGATTTCTGCTGAGAAATATTGTTTGTTCAAATCCAAAAGTACAACATTTGATAAATATATAAGTAAATCAAACTTATATCAAACTTTTATGGTTCTCATGACTTGTAACACCGCAAATTTTCAAACAAAATTTTCATTTTAAAATCACATAATTCTCATAAAACATTTCACAAAAATTCTATTTATTTAATTTACAAAATGCAACTCCATAATTGTTTGATTAATAATCTAGGATCCTCAAAACATAACTCTTTCCCTGGTGTGTACAATCAATACGACGCCTTCCTGCAATCCTGAGAAGAACCTGAAACACATATCACATAACACGGTATGCACGAAGCTTAGTGAGTTCCTATAAATACCGCACATATCTCATTAGCCTCTCATGGCTATACTCAAATAAGACCCTCCGGTCAATGTGTCTCAGTGGGACCCTCCGGTCCTATAACTCGGGTGACCCTTCGAGTCCTAACTCAGTAAGCTCAGAATACTACACAATATAAATCACAAAGACATAATGAAGGATATCAAAATACTCAATATAAGCACATTAGACCCTCCGGTCACACAAAGGTTACCACTCTAGGTAAAGTATAGTGAGAAGACTCACCTCAGATGATGAACCGCTCCTATAGATGTTGTTGTTGCACCGACCTTTAACACTGGACCAAAATCCATAATTACCCAATTAAGATCTAAGTCCAAGTCCTCACTCTTTAGGTCTCAAGGTAGTCCACTAACTAGCCTATCAATAACCTAAAACTCATTGGGCACACCAAGGCCCAATAAAGAATGGGCTCTCCCGAGGCCCAACCCTTAAGTCCAAGTGACAAGCCCAACACAAGGCCTAAGTCACATATATATATATATATATATATATATATATTATTTATTTATTAAAATCTCTAGTACACAAGCCCAAAGATCCAGGCTCAACCCTTAAGGCCCAATATAAGATTTATCCTAAAAAGCCCACAACGAGGTTATGCGGGGCGTACCTGCCTTGGTACACTCAGCGTACACAAGCATGAACGAATCCTGAAGGATCCAGTTTATGGTTTGGTCTAGGCTTTCCAATGTAAAAGTCATTTTGAGTCATTTGTATGCATTTTTAGGTTGTTGGGGTGTTTACGGCCCGATGATGTGTTTACGGCCCCAAACAGATTTATGACCGTCAACCTGTTTACGGACAGTGTCTACTATATATAGGGCAGTTCTTAGTCCTTTGTCTGTTGTTGATCATTGTGTTTATAGTCAGAGTATTCTCACGTTGTACCAGACGTTCTTACGATATAAACATGTGCAAGCTTGTTTTTTTTTTGTTCTTCTTCTACTTCAATTCTTTCCTTGTTGATTGATTGATTGCTTGATCACTGGTTAAGATACGTTTCTAGGACCTTACAAATCCTGACTGGGGACACCAACCTGGTACATGGGCCGTACTAAGATTATGCTCGACATACGTCCAGTATGGCTTTTCTCACTCTCTTGTTCTTAACCCGTTAAGACCATAGCTCATATCACAGATCTGGACTCCCTAGAGGCTCTTACTCCATAAAGTATATGAATTTAAGCCTTTGCATGGCTGATAAAGTCACAAACACTCAAACTCTAAATCTCTTATCTCAAAATGCTCATATATCATGCATAGGTTGATTCAAACGCCCAAGTCTCAATTTTTATGACTTTACACCACTTAAGATACTGAAAGGAGCTGATAATAAACTCTGGAGCTCAATATCTCATAAAGTCTCCAACTTTGGGACTAAAACCCTAAAATACACTAAAATGATGCACAAATCAAAAGAATGAGAAAGCTTTGAGCTTTATAACTCAACATGAAGTTTCCAACTTAGATAAACTTAGATCCAAAGCCTGGAATCCCACTCCTTCTTCTTCAAGGTTGCTTCTTCACTAAAAAGAAATGTAAGATCACTCAATAGCTCACAAATGGACACACAAGCTCAATGGACGAGTATTTAGAGTTTGATAGGGTTGATTGTATGGGGATGGTGGTAAGGAATGAGGCCATCTTATTCTTTATATATGGGCACCCCCTCATTTAGGGTTTTCACTCTGTTCCTAGTACGCCCAGCGTACCCTCTGGTATGCGGAGGGTACTAGATGGCTCCGCTTAAAAGTCACGCACATGAGTATGCAAATTGAACACATATGTACGCCCAACGTACTCAACTGCCACCTTTCTCAAATAAGGGACTTATCTTACCAAAACTTCAAACTTCCATAGTTTCCTCGAAATAACTCCGTTTCTGTGACAACCCGAAATTTTTTTGCTTTGAAAGCTCAGTCAGTCAACTCAACTCAGTGTCAGACTCATTCCTACTATCATTTAGCACAATTTAGAGTCTGTTTGAGCATTCAGGGCATATTACACTTAAGGGATAAGTGTTGGGATTTATCTGCTAAAGCCACAATACAAGATTCAAGCCTTAAACTCCAACATGTGGAGTTTACGGCCGTAAACTCAACCCTAGCCGTGAACTCCGCTATATAACCTCATACCCTTCATTTTCTTTCATTATTTCATTTCCAACTCAAGAACACTTGTGTTTTCTCTCAACTATCATCCCGATCTTCATCCCCGATCTTCCAAAAGTAAGTGTTCTTCACCCTAGTTGTTATTATCCCTCCTAATCTAGTATCATCTAATGATTTCATCCATGGAAATCATCCGTTTTGTCTAGATCTTCAAATCTTCTAGTTTCACCAAGAACACACACTAGTGTTCTTGGCCAAAATCAGCCATTTCGAGCCTCTATATCGTAAGTACTCTTCCCTACACTTGATATCTAGTTAGGACTCATTCTTAGAGCCTTGAAAACACCAAAAACACAAGTGCAAAAGGATTTTATGGCCAAACCATCTCCCATGGCCATAAACCCCTCTAAGTGTGCCATTTTGGACCTTAAACACATCTAGACTCTTGTTTAACCTTAGAACACTTGGACCCTTGAGACTCCTTACCTTTAAGACCCAAAAAGTGACCATCTAGAGAGTTTACGGCTAGGATTAAACTCCCTTGGGCCGTAAACACCTCAACACTCTCCAATGAGTTGGTCTTTCTTATCCTTAGGTAGAGCAAAAGTCCCTCAAGCTACCTTAGTCTTCAAACACCCTCATATGCATCTTTGACCATGAGTTTACCGTAGTAAACTCCCTTGGCTGTAAACACATGACCGTGAGCACCAAACCATGACCATAAACACCCTTTAGCTCAATCATATGTGATTCCAACACTTGGACAAAGTGTTTCCTAGTCCCGTGAGGTGTTTCCTTGCCTTTGGTTACCTCTAAACCCTACATTCATGCCAATATATGTCATTTAGAACTTATTGTATCTCGGGACTTCATTCGTGGAACTTCTCATCCTTATGCGTGTATTCGTTGAATCACCCACATTAGGTGAGTTCATACCCTGTAATGAATCTTTTAACTGTTTTAAATGATTTAAAGGGGGATACAAGTTGAACACAATTATAATTGTGTAAAATGTTTGTTATATACATCTTTCAAAAGATTGATTATGTCCTTTATAAGTGATCAAAACATTTCAAAAACTCTTTTAAGTTATGTTGCTTTATAGTTTAACAAAACTCCGTTTTTAAAGTACAAGCATAACTTAGCAGATAAATGAGTCTTCTCAATAACAAGTTCAAGTAAAACGTTAGTAAACTATAATAGGTATAGTTTAGGAAGATACTATTCATTACTTCTAGTACAATGAAGCATATAAAGAGTCAGTACATACATGAGTCAGAACATACTATAAGAGAAACAGAGAGAACATACTGTACACTAGTACATACTATTCATACATACTATGTACTATACAACATAACATACTACACAAGAAACAAGACATACTAAGATACTATAACAAGAGAAGATACTAAAGTACTATAACAGAAAGAACATACTAATTTGCTATAGCATGAAACACTTACAGGATCTAACTATACCAATGAATCACCAACACATTCTTCTAAACAAAAGGTGATATTTATATTGAGTATACATGATCATATAATTTTAATGTGGATGTTCACGGCTTGCAATTATTGCAGAGGTCTCGTTTGGTTCCCATAATCTTTTGACAGGGAGAACGTTTAGTATGGGATCTAGCCATCACATTATACCTTAATAACCAAATTTAAGGAAATTAGTACAACAATAGTACTATTTATAATACTACAGTACTTACATTTTCCCATTTCTTTCATAAAGTGACATTACCACTTCAAAGTCAAATACAAACTAATTTCAAGTTAGGATAGTTATAAACTTGGGAAAACTTACACTTTACATACATACCTAATATTTGATGCCTTGGTAGAAGGCTACGTTTAGTAAAAAGGGGACAATAATGCTAACCTTGTGATTCCTTAATGTATACATCAAAGGATATATATTAGTAGGATCCGACAGATAATAGGATGTGTGCTCTCCGCTTCACTTCCTGTTCCTTGTTTGGTTGTGGGCTTGGAGCGGATTCACCCAGTCTATCATCTATTCGATTCTATATATATATATATATATATATATATATATATATATATATATATATATATATATATATGTTTCGTATACATTAAGTCATCATAAGGGTACCAAGTATGGGTCAGGTCATAGGACACTAATTCAATGCACAACTTTTCTAGGAAAAAACATACTTTTCAAAGAGAACATTTCGTAAACATAACTAGAAATTTATTAGTAAAGGGTTTAATCCATTTTATTAAACCATCAAAACTTAAAGGACCTTAGGTTGTTAACTCCATAATACCTTAACTTATACGTCATGGTTATATATCATTAATACCCAATAGGTAGTTGGATGTGTGCTTTCCGCCTTACTTCCTGTTCCTTGTTTGGTTGTGGGCTTAGGGAAGATTCATTCAATTAACTATCTATTCGAGATTAGATTATAATAGCCAGTATAAACTAAGTAATTATAGAAGTAATCACAGTGGTCACCATTTTGTAATAAGAAATAAGGGTTTTCTTAAAGAATCTTTTCATCAAATATAAAGGAACTATTACAATTAACTCCATGAGTAACAAGAGAATACACCAGGGTTATATACAACAATGATCAAACAAACAATGGGATGTGTGTTTTCCGCCTTAGGGCAGATACACACAATCGATTGTTTGTTTACTCTGAGTCTTATATAACTTGTATCCATTTAGTACTCATAGAAAGGATTGTAGACCCATTTTTACTTATCTTTCATTAAAGTAAGAAATATAGGACTTTCTAGAGGAACAGACGAACTTTTCTAAATAGAACCTACAACTTACTACATTTTACAACAACTTTCCACAACATACTTACATCACTAAAATCTTATGAACTCACCAGCTTAATTGCTAATCAAATCTTTCAAATAACTTGTATTCTCAGGAAACTAGTAGACAGGTACTCGCTCTAGGAATTCAGAAGATGGAGCAATATAGCTTCAAGTATTATTTTGTTATTTGCTTATGTACTCTATGTTTTGTGAACACATACTTTGTAAACACTTTCTTTCTAATGAAATAGTTGTTCATTTCTTTCTCACTATGATACATGTCTTGTGATACTAAACATGACGTCCTCCACCCCTGAACGTTTCCGTCGTTCCGGTTTGGGGTGTGACAGTTTCCAATGAACCTCATATCTACAGAAAGGTGATGATAAGCCCTACGCTTCTAGCAACTTGTCGCAGCCCCGAGGCTTTCTCATGCCCAAGTTGCAGCTCACAACCCTTATCACGGACGATCCGAAATAGAAAGTTGCAATTCTCCCCTACTTGAATTAGATTTCGACCTCGAAATCGCTCCTAATCAACACATAGATCGAACCCAATAACCCGAGAAGCAGCACCGAAATGACCTCATATCATACAAAAATCTCTTCCAAAGATACCTGCACCCAACAGGAACTCCAAACCCGAAAAGGACAAACCCTTTTGCCGCTGCGGTACTCGATCTGTCTCTCCACAACTTGAGAACTCTAGTGGTCTATCTCCTTCCAGACCACCCTCACAAAATATCATCATGTTAATCGCTCATCGAATAACAGACTCTAAGAACACTCTACCAAATTTTGATTCTCTAATCGATCCCGGTCATAACTCAAAGGGAATGGAAGGGCCATATCCCAACAATGACCCACCGCCTAATTAGCTATCAGCACTCTTCTAAAGGAATGATCCTTAAAATATGTCCTCAGACACAAGAAAATGATCTTCTTATCTCAGAAGTATCCTCTGACATCTATAATCATAAGCCCCAACATCCTCTCAAATATCCCTTCCAACACTGAGCACCATGTTAACACCCGACCCAATAGTTGAACCTCCAAAGGTACCCCACTGCATGCCCAAAAACGACTTACTGGCTTCCTTCTCATAATAACTATCTCGGCCCATCGTGACACACAAGTCATGAAGTTCGCTTTACCCCAAGCAAATACTACAAACCTATCTGAAGTCATCTCACCTCCGACCTCTGTCGTCTACCACCTACTGGTTCCATGCATCTCGCAGTTCTTCCCATACCAATGAAACTGACCCACTTCGGTCTAAGACATCAGATGGAGATCAATACCCCTCGAAATGAAACCCATCTATGAATCTGGAACCTCATCTCTCCTACTCAATACACGAATTGTCCCAAACTCAACCAGAGAGTCTGATTCAACAGCAGAATTGGAACCACTCATTTCCAATCTGATACTCAACACATACCCGCGATTCTAGAATTTATGCACACACCATCTCTCCAATTTCTTCCGATTATAATAATGCCTCCTGAACCCGGGATATAACGATTCCCGACCATCACGGAGACCCCAGTCTCGCCCCTGGTACGACAACCAGGTTCCCGAAGACTCAAGTGGTAAGGCTACCCAAGACTAAGAACTCCTCTGCGTCATACTCTGACTAGTGAATACTACTGCTCCCCACAGAATAGTATTCTCTCTTATCGACTACTGAGTGCTACGGTTCCCCCCGTAGTCTTAAGACGCTCCGTTATTGACTCGTGAATGCTACGGCTTCCCGCAAACTTATGACACCTTCTCACTAACTCGTAAATGTTACTGCTCCCCGAAGTATCACAACACTCTCTCGCTAAACAGTGAATACTAAGGCTCCCCACAGTACCACGACACTCTCTTGCTGACTAGTGAGTACTACGGCTCCCCGTAGTATCACAACACTCACCCGCTATCCAGTGAATACTACGGTTCCCCGCAATTTCACGACACTCTCTCACTTACTAGTGAGTACTATGGATCCCCGCAGTATCACAACACTCTCCCGCTATCCAACGAATACTACGGCTCCCCGCAGTATCACGACACTCTCTCGATGACTAGTGAATACTATGGCTCCCCGCAGCACCACGATACCCTCTCCCACTGACTCATGGATGCTACGGCTCCCTGTAGTCTTACAAAACTCTCTCGCTCACTGACTCACCATGAGCTCACTCCATGGTTTTTCCTGATAATCTCATGCGATTACTCCCACTCGGATCCACTTGCTCTCTTATCACCCCATAATCTCATCATCAAGTCATCACTACACTGAGTTCACCAACTCATGCTCTGCAGCTCAACATAGATAGGTGCTTACACCCACCCTGATTATGCACCACCACTCCTGATGTAAGTTCTCGTAGGCAAGGTACTTTTCTCAGCATAGATACACCCTTGGACAGTCCCACTCCGACGACAATTAACTGATGGGTTCCCACTGGAACAAAAGTCACTCAGTACTCCACTAGCCATCTCACAAATCGAGTCTCAACATGACCAAAAATTATGACATCATACTCGGGTACCTCAGTACACCATCAAAGCATCTCATGATGTCTTGCCTCAACCCTGATTTTCCACTCACGCAACTCGAAACCTGTAAGTCCTAAATCTGCTTATGTATCAGTCAGATCCGTTTGATGGTGCAGAATCCCAATTAAACGGATGATTCCACATCTAATGAAGAAGACGTAGAAGAAGAAGATGATGAATCTTGTATGATTTGATTAGAATGTAGATCCAAATATAATATTCACACACAACTTACACATATTTAATCTCCTCTCTTCTCTCTTCTCTCTTCTATCACACCTTGGATTTCACACACTTAAGCTCCTCTCGACCGTAAACTCCTCACCCACCTAACATCTATTTATATGGAACATCGGCCGTAAATGGGTTCACGACCGTAAACATCCATTGGGCTGTAAACACTTTTCGGTCCTAGATGGAAAATTACAATTACCTAGAAAATAAAAGTATAAACCATAATTTAGACCCAACAATCTCCCCCTTGGTTTATAGCTTTCTTTTCTAATTGACCCAACAACCCCCCCCCCCCCTAAAAATGTAGCTGGCTTTTCTTGTCAATCTTCATTGGGAGCTTGGATTCAGCGTTTATATTTGATTTCTTCATATCTTCAAGATGAACATGATGAATCTTCAATAAATGACTTCATCTTGAGCACTTGGGCTTTTCTTCAGAATTTGGCATTGAATGCACGTTGGGTGAGGAGCCTTCTTGATAAGATTTTTGAAAGATAGCGCTTTCAGATTGAGAATCTTCAAAGAGAATAACAGAGAGATATAATCTTCTGGATCACTTCAGCAGGTTCATAGATAGCCGCAAATTGATTGAGGTGGCTTGAATGCAATCTGTCACATAATATTCAAGTGCAGCTTCACCTTGCTTTTGGGGTTGAAGGATTGAATGTTGAAAGAATAGTCTTCATTTCTTGCTCCTTCGAATGAGAATTCTTTGATGATCACAAACAAAGCCTTGGCTCAAAAAATCTCGATACAGTCTCCATGAGTCTCATCTACGTCTGAATTCACTTTTCAAGACAAAGCAAAAACTAAAAGAAAACTTAGCACACAATACTTTTGGGTTTTTCATATTTTCTGGAAAAATAAAAACAAAAACAAGAATATTTTTGGATTTTTAATTTTTTTGATTTTTGTTTGATATTTGATTTTTTTTTAATTCTCCCCCTAAATTTGTGCATAGAGGAAAACTATGAACAAATTTAACAAAAACAAAAAACATTTAGGATCAAAGTTGTGAGACAGTCTTAACTTGTTTATTAGTACCTTCACCTTCATGAATAGATCCGGTCAATTGTCAGTATTGTGGTCCACTTAAACACGAAGGATATCGAAAAACTTTTCTATATAAACCATTTAGCTGACGACGACCACGTGTATTGTCGTCCTCTTAAATTAAGCAGCGAGATTTATAAACAACCTCTAAATGGTTCAATTTTTAGGTGCACTAGAACGTTTTCCCCACTTCCTGATATACCCTGGTTATCAAGAACTTCCTAAGGACTCCTTACTTTAGGTGAGTAAACAATTATTAAGGAGGAAGGTATATTTAGAGATAGATGCATATATTGTGTAGCACCTGGTTCCTGGTATGTATTTTATTTAAGTATTTTGCATTTTTTCCCTGGGACTCGGCGAGTTAAAGGCCCAACTCGTCGAGTAGAAGCAGATTTGATACGTGATTTAAATGACGAACTCATCGAGTCGGGTTCCAGACTCGACGAGTAAACTGTGACTAGAAAAAACCCTAATCTAAGGGATTGCACCTTATTTAAGCATCTCATTCAGCCACCCTTCGTCCCTATTGCTTCCAGAAACCTCCCATAGCAAACCCTAACTGTGTGTGTGAAGATCTGAAGGCATTTGTGGTGATTTTTGGTGATTTTGATCACAAGGAAGAAGGAAGGGCCTAGAGGGATCAAGAGAAGACCAAGGGAGTTCAAGTTTGTGCATCATTTGCAGTTCCCAAAAGGTATATAGTCGATACCTTGCTTGTTCATTTTATAGATCCCTTTTTGGGGAGATTTAGGGCTTTTATAAGCCATTCTTGGTAACCAACCATGTTTACAAGCATGGTTGGGGGTTGAGGCTTCGGATCTAGGTCCATGAAGGAGTTACAAGGCAGAAAAGGGCTGCTTTTGCACCCATAGAAGCCCCATGCAACTTAAGAGTCTCTTTTAGAGCCTTTTAGGCTCAAAGTCCCATACATGCACGTAAAGTTCATAACTTTATGTGCTAGACCGAGTTTAGGGACCTTGATGTATCATTTGGACAAGAGTTGTACACCAGAAATCGAAGAAATAGACTTGGACAATATCGACTCGGCGAGTCATTCTTAGGACTCGACGAGTCCGAGGATAGACTCCCATTTCCTGTTATGGTTCAAAGAGACCCAGTTTAGTGTTAGAAACGTTTTACATGGTCCAGGGGGTGAGCCAAACATATTGGGATAAGCCATAGTCCTGGAGTTCATAGGTGTAACATCCCAAATTTCGAGTCCAAAAATTTCATTTTAATTAACTAATTATAAAAACATTCATAAGAAAACTATGTAACAATATATCATTTTGTAAATCCATGTATCATGTCTGAAAACCCAAGTCATATAATAGCAACACGTCAGAGTACAACCCCAGAATATCTCAAGTGCGGAAAATCAATACGTGTGTGTATGATGTGCTGCAACCACGCCAGCTCCTTTCCCTTCGCTAAAGAGGTACCTGAAACAAAAACTGTAAACTGTAAGCACTAAGCTTAGTGAGTTCCCCCATTGTACCAATTGATTTTTGATTAGTTGGCTAATTTCTTGATTAAGTAAATGATCCTCAAATTAGCAAGCAACAATTGATTTTTGTGTTGTTTTTGCTTTACACAATCATAAAAACATTTCCTCCAACATGGTGGTGAAAGCTTTTGACCCCTCTTGGATTTGGTGATTTTTTGGTTCTTAATGCTAGTTGACTTTCACTAATTACATGCTATTTGGAATTAGTGACTTTGACTAAGGAAATTGTTATGAGCTTCTCTAGCCATTTCTACAATTAAGAAAAGTCTAGGTAATCTCAAGCTCCTTGGATTACTATAGCCAAATTAAGGATTTAAATCAAAGTATTGCACCATTGGATTCTAATGATATGTTCATCAAAAGTCAAAGTGAGGAAACTTTAAGCCAACCATCTCCCCCTTATTGATTTTACATCAAACTCTTATTTTTGTTGCATTTTTCTATTTAAATCATAGTTAATTCTAGTTTGTTTCAAGTATTTCAAAACACCAAAACCCCCCATTTTATTTTTATCGTCATTTTACAGGCATTTTTACAAATAGATTTTTCATAGAGTTATAAATTGAACCAATCTCCGTGGATTTGATCCCTTTACCACTATACACTATTTTAGTGTGTAATATATAGGATTATTATTTGTATTGGCCTCGACAACCACCAAATTTTTTGGCGCCGTTGTCGGGGATTCGTTTTGATTTAATCAGTTTGTTTCTCTATGCCTAGATCTCATTGTGCATGTACTCTAGTTTAAAACTCAAAAATTAAAGAAAAAAGTGTGGTTCGGGAATGAACACTCCTAGCATTGAAGATATACTTTCTGATCTAGCTCAGTTAGTTATGATGATTGAAAGTGACCAAAGTGTGCAGCGCACACCTATTCTTTGTGATTTTTGTGCCCAAAATGGACATCAATCCGACATGTGTCCATATTTACAAGGAGAATGGGAAGAAGTGCAAGAGAAGGGAAGCTACTACTGGTCAAACCAATGGAGTTATTATTAACCTCAACATGATCAATGGTGGGACAACAACCAAGCTTGGGGATACAACCAATACCAAAGCTCATACCAAGGTTGGAAAAGTGACCAATACCAACAACCTCCACAGTTCCAACATCCATATCCTCCACCTTCTCAACAACCTAAAATGCCAAGCATGTCCTTAGAGGACATTGTGAAGAGCATTTCCACATCTACCCAAAATTACCAGGAAACAACGCAAGCTAGCCTCAAAAGATTAGAGCAACAAATAACACAACTTGCTCAAACAATACGTATAATGCAAGATCAAGACAAACTACCATCTAAAGAGAGCCCGTGTGCCATTCCTTTGAAAGATGAGAAAAGTTTTGATGGCCCAAGAGTGTTATATGGAGAAGAGGAAGAAGGCGTAGAAATGGAAGAAGTTATCAAGGAGGAAGAAGAAATTGAGAAAGATGTCAATGAAACTATAGAGGAAGTGTTGGGTGTTAAAAAAAGAGAGGTTGAGCCACCCACTACCATTGAGAAACTAACTCCAGTGGTAGACAAACCACAAGAGCCGGGAATGATAAATATGTCGGACCCTTTAAAGGATACATATGTCGAGAATGAAGACGCCCAACCGGTCACCAACTTCACCACCATGTCAAATATGGAAGAGTTGGTCACCTTACTAAACAAGTACAATAAAGAATATGGTTGGATGCTTTCTATTATCAAAGGTCTAAGTCCGGTATGTTTCTCCCGTAAAAAGAAAGTCAAATACAAGAAAAGAGTCCCAATGGAGGTGTGGAAACTAAAAAATGTCGACACGGGGCAAATTTTCAATGTTAATGGACATCGGTTGAAACCTTTCTATGAAGGTTTTGATTCAAATGTCCACGATGTCGTCCATTTGGATGCCCCAAAGTGTTAAAGTGAAGTTTGGAGGCGTCTCGCCAAAGACGTTAAAGAAGAGCATTTTTGGGAAGCATTGTGCTTTCGTCTTTTATAAACCGAATAAAATGATTTTGAATTTTTTTTTTTGTTTTGAAAATGTTCATTTTTGAAAAATTTCAAGCTTTATTCTCACCTTTGGTCCAAACCTTTTATTGTATTTTTGAAACCAGGACTTTGCGGGAATCATTTAGGCCAAAAATCAAGTTTTTTGAAAAATTTCAAATTTTAAGGTGCACGAAGTCACGCGGTCCGCGGGAAAATCCACGCGGCCCGCGTAAGGTCATGTGCGGCTTATGTGCGGCCCATTCCTTGCTCGCGTAAAACAATCACCTCTAGCCCTGTTCAGCTCACACGACCAGCATGCGGGTTCCATGCGGCCCGCGAGGCTGGTTTCAACACTTAGTATTTTTTGAGCTTCAGTTCACGCGGCCTTTACGCGGCCCGCGTGTTTTGACCCAAAATTCTTCTGAACCTTCTGTGAACTCAAGAGGAAACCAAGAATGTTACACGCGGCCTCTACGCGGCCCGCGCCCCGCCTGCGCTCCACACAAAAACTCGATTTCCCGTAGATCTCCCATCGGAATCCCGCGAGACGACCACCATTATTCACCATTTTTCCTCCTCTACAAACCCTTATGCTCTACCCAACCCTCTGATTTAGGTCATTTCCGCCCTTTCCTTAAGCATTGAGGACAATGCTTGTTCTTAAGCTTGGGGTGGGGCATTTCCCTTTCTTTTAATTTTTCATTCATTTTTCTTTAGTTAGGTTGCATAACATATTAGTTTAAGTTAATTTGCATCAATTTTTTATTTTATAAAATTTCAAAAAGATTTTATTTTCTTCTTTTCCACTTTTTATTTTTGCATAACATTGAGCTTAAGGCATTAACATTCTTGCATTTTTGTTGTCTGTTTATTCTCAACTCTCTTGGATGCCATGGAACAGGTTCACAGTTATTGTATCATTATTGGTCCAGGATCTTGTTGCTACCTCACCCATCGAACCGGGACCACTAGCTGCAGTTTGGGATTTCATACTTGGGATCAGATGCTGGTAGCTTAAAGGGGTAAGTGATCATGGCCAGGTAGTTTCATGAAAAATTATGCATACAATACTAACAACTGTAGGATATACTATAGTAATGGATGTTCTTATCCTTGCGGTCACTACCGTTGAGAGGATCACACTTGATCATGTTTGAACTGTTAGGATGAAGCATTGGTGCTTGTCCCAGAGTAGAATCCATATCCGGTCTCTTTACATCACCATATCTTTTTGCGATTTTCTTAGATTTTTAGAGAGTCTTTTAGTCCACATTTGGACATTTTCATTATCTTTGAAAAACCACAAGTTTGAAAAGGAGCTTACATTACATCTTTATGCTCCACACATGGTCATTTTCACACTTAGGCCATTCGGATTATATCATTACCCTTTCGGTTCCACTTACACACCTTTGGGAACCAAATTTTGAGTCAAAGGGTTTTCTTGTTAAAAATTTCGATAGTTAATACATTACCTTCATGTGTTTTAAAAAAAAATTAAAAATTCAAAAAATTCAAAACAAAAAAATTAAAAAAAAAAAAAAACAAAGCAAAAAGAAGCATGCAAATTTTCAGTGGCAACTATCTTAGATAGGTGGCCGGTTCAATTATTGAACAAATTTCCCAACATCTTGGTCACCCCGTGTTTGATATTCATTTGTATAGGTCTGTTTTATTGTATATAGATCGAGTTGTTTTTTTCTCTCGCAAATTGGTGATGTTAGGGAAACTGTCGAGTCGGATACTACGGAAGGTTTGGGCCAACACTAAGTGAACTGATTCCTACAACGGTGCTCAAGCGATTAAACCTAGTTACACATGAGAGACACCGGAAGACGTGAGATCAAAGTGTGCACTTAAAGAAGAGCTCCACCCGAGCCCATCCAGTTGCTTTCTCCCTACTACAGATGTTCTTCGTTGTATGCATGTTCCATTGAGGCTGCGACTGCTCATCCCTCCTTACTCACCTAAAGGAGTTGTCTTGGCTGTTGTTTATGGTTCCATTGTCATCAGATGAAAAAGTTGTGAGATAGCAGCGAGATCAATTCTGACCATGTTGACTAACGTCGAACAGGTTCCATGGTTCTATCCATTCTTTTTAATTCTAGGGTAGTTCGTCCCAAGTTCATTTTAGTCTTGTCTTACTTGAGGACAAGTAAGGTTTAAGCTTGGGGTGATTTGATGGCTTCATTTTATTTACTTCTTTTTATAGTTTTTTTAGCACATTCCATTCGCATTTTAATTAGTTTCCATGCATATTTTCCTTTTTGTTATTTTTATGACCATTTCGTGTACTTTCTAGTTTCTTGAGCATTATTGCAGATTTTAAGGAAACTAGAGGAGCGGGAGTGATAGGGAACTTTTGGGAGGCGATTGGACTTAAAGAGCAATGGGGATTTCGTGCTTGATGATTGTGGAGGTGATTCATGGAGTGGGCTTGTCGATTGCTTGAAGGCGCATAAGTGTTAAACTTTAAATTTAAAAGGGCGCAAAAGAATTCTTGAGTGTGCAAGATCGATGTTTAGGAGTTTGCGGAAGTTTTGAGTGATGTGGAAAGACAAATTGGGCTCAAATTGAAGAAATATTGAAGAAAAATGGGCTAGAAGCTGATTGGACTCGAACTGGGCCAATGGATTAGCTGTGGGGGCCCAAGACTTGAAGAAGCCCAAAATACCCGTCAGAGCCCGCGGCCCGCGTAAGATTCCCCGCGGCCCGCCTGGATTCCTGACACGGGCAATTTCGGGATTTTGCTAAGAGCTCTATATTGGGAAGGTGGGTGTGCCTCTTTAGCCTGATCTTGAAGGTCCGAGTTTGACTTGTTCTCTCTGGAGTTTGGAGTGCTTTTGAAGGCCAAGAACACCTCAAGAACATCTTGATTTCACCTCTTGATTATTGTAAAATGTTTGGTACAATTTCCTCTAACTTCGTTTCTTTGAGTTTAGCCATGCTTGGCTAAACTAATCTTGGTTGACTTTTTGTTGAATCCTTTGAACTTTTCTTGAATATTGAAGAATGCATGAACTTGTTCTTAAATCTTTATGGAAATGTTTTGTGTTTTATCATGTTATCACTACTAGTATGTTTTCATTCATGAGTTTAAATGTGTTTGTGGTGATTAGTTGGCTAATTTCTTGATTAAGTAAATGATCCTCAAATTAGCAAGCAACAAATGATTTTTGTGTTGTTTTTGCTTTACACAATCATAAAAACATTTCCTCCAACATGGTGGTGAAAGCTTTTGACCCCTCTTGGATTTGGTGATTTTTTGGTTCTTAATGCTAGTTGACTTTCACTAATTACATGCTATTTGGAATTAGTGACTTTGACTAAGGAAATTGTTATGAGCTTCTCTAGCCATTTCAACAATTAAGAAATGTCTAGGTAATCTCAAGATCCTTGGATTACTATAGCCAAATTAAGGATTTCAATCAATGTATTGCACCATTGGATTCTAATGATATGTTCATCAAAAGTCAAAGTGAGGAAACTTTAAGTCAACCATCTCTCCCTTATTGATTTTACATCAAACTCTTATTTTTGTTGTATTTGTCTATTTAAATCATAGTTAATTCTAGTTTGTTTCAAGTATTTCAAAACACCAAAACCCCCCATTTTATTTTTATCGTCATTTTATAGGTATTTTTACAAAGAGATTTTTCATAGAGTTATAAATTGAACCAATCTCCGTGGATTTGATCCCTTTACCACTATACACTATTTTAATGTGTAATATTTAGGTTTATTATTTGTGTTGGCCTCAACAACCACCAGCAACTCCAACATCTGAATAGCAGGTGCAGGAGCGGTACAATCCCTGCTGAAATGTCCCAGCTTGCCGCACTTGTAGCAGCCAAACGCCCCCAACCTACTAGCCCCCTCATGTGTCGTGCCATATTTCCTACAACGGCCTCAGCTCTGTTGGCCTCTCGGTCCAGCATCTGGTCCCTTGGGCTTCTTCCCCGAAGCCCCAGCAACCCGTCCCTCCTGAGCCTTCCTCTTCTGGATGTGCTCCAGATCAAAATCCCTCTCCCTTGCCCTGGAAATCATGGAATCCAGGGTAGGGCAAGCTGAAAAACTGACATGCTCCCGAGTGTCAGCTCGTACCATGTCATGGTAGTGGGTCCTCCTCATGTTCTCATCTCACGCATACTGGGGCACCAGTAACGCGCTCTCCCAAAACTTGGCAGTGATCTCCGCCATAGTCTCCATAGTTTGTCTCATGTCTAAGAACTCCCTGGCCAGCTGTTGAAGCTCCACAGCTGGCGCGAACTCGGCTCTAAACCGGGTAACAAAGTCCAGCCATGTCATAGCCTCAATAGCCGAGGCTCCCAGAGAGTCACCAACCAACTCCCACCAATCCTTGGCCTTGTCCCGCAAGCAACATACTGCATATCTCACCTTTGACCCCTCGGGACAGAAGCTAGTCAACTGTACAGACTCAATGTCTGCAATCCATCGCTTGGCAGCAATGGGGTCCTTCGCCACATGGAAATCTGGCACGTCACTGCCCCTGAAGTCCTTAAAGGACAATGAGCATGATCCTGACTGGTTGGTAGCCATGTCACTCCTGAACGCCCTAAGGCGATCCTCCATCAGCTCGACAATCCCTTCCTTGATCGACGCAAAGATGACCGGGGTTGCATCAAGGATGCCTCTATTGATCTCGGACACGATGGACTAGCGTAGCCTCTCATCCACTGGTTCGGAGCCTGAAACCAAACCCGATACCTCTCCTGAGCTTCCAACTGCTGGCCTCGGATATAGTACCACCATTTTGCAATACATAATGACAACCGTTAGTGATACCGATACATCTAGAGGGATCACATCCATCACGAGCTCCTTGGTCTTGCCTCAGCCTTCCTCGATTCAAGTAATGATCCTCTGATTTCAGTAGTATGGGCCCATACTACCTTTCACATCTATCCGTACTTTCCACAAGAACCTCCTCGACTCCACCCAGTCACTACTACTGCTACTGATCTCTACGACTCTCATCCTAGGCTTACCCTAGGGAAAATCTCTGACTCCTCCTAAACCGGTCCTCAGCTGCTGAAGGCCTCCTTGTAATGCCAATTAGCCATCACCTGAATACCATCACATGTAACGAGGCTCAGATAATCCTTCGAGTAAAAGACGCATCCCTACAATGGTTAGACTCAAACGAGAGTTGCGTAATATGGCCAAATCCAACACTATGATATTATTCAACCCTAATCACATGTGACGCGACGTACTCACCTAATGGCTAACTCCCATCATTCAGAGTGCCACAAAGCACAAAGCAAGCATCATTCTGACGTGGAAAACTACTCAAGCAAACCTGTCCTCTATAACGAGAAACTGTACTAGCATACAATGCTAAGCTCATACTATCAGGCATAACCTAAACCGCTTATCCAACTGCTGTCTACTCAATACTAGCATGCAATTATCACAAGCTGAAAACACATAAAGCAGGCACATAAGGCATCATTCCTAGATCCTTAGTCCTATTCTAGCATTCCGTTCTACTAAACCGGATAAACATAATATAAACTAGTATGGGTACTTTGGGGAATACTTACTTGAGCTCGGTGGTCGTGCACATCACACACTTTGTTCTTTCTTAAAACTCCTTTAACTTATCCTTTAGAAAACCAATTTCTTGTAAAAGATTTTAATCCCTCGATTTGAGTCCAGACACCCCCGAGGGTGTGTCTGAATCCCTCAAACCAGGGCTCTGATACCAACTTGTAACATCCCAAATTTCAAGTCCAAAAATTTCATTTCAATTAACTGATTATAAAAACATTCATAACAAAACTGTGTAACAATATATCATTTTGTAAATACATGTATCATATCTGAAAACCCAAGTCATATAATAGCAACACGTCAGAGTACAACCCCAGAATATCTCAAGTGCGGAAAATCAATGCGTGTATGTATGATGTGCTGCTACCGCACCACCTCCTTCCCCTTCGCTGAAGAGGTACCTGAAACCAAAATTGTAAACTGTAAGCACTAAGCTTAGTGAGTTCCCCCATTGTACCACATACCATACAATTGATGGGTTTCGAG
Source organism: Lactuca serriola (assembly GCF_051521515.1). Taxonomy (NCBI): domain Eukaryota; kingdom Viridiplantae; phylum Streptophyta; class Magnoliopsida; order Asterales; family Asteraceae; genus Lactuca; species Lactuca serriola. The sequence continues at coordinate 203,729,268 of NC_136414.1, read as the reverse complement.
CAATACATCATTCCTATGGTGTACATGCAAACCCAAATAGCTTTTGGATCTAGTTTGTCTAATGAACATGCAATTGAATATCCAAAGCTATAAACCCTAGATCTAGCATAAAATTAATCATATTAACATAAAATAGGGTTTAGATCTAACCTTTTATTGTTATATAGCAATAACAATCAATCCTTGGCTTCAGAAAGCTTAGTGCCTCAAGTGTTGCACCTCTAAGGGAGTCATAAACACCACTAAGCAATAAGAATGAAGAGGGAAGAGAGGGTAGGCACCAAAAATGGCTGGAAACCTTAATCCAAGTGTTAGCCACGTTTTTGGTGCCTAAGGGATCCTTATATATGTAGGCAATTAGGGTTATCTAACAAGGAAACCCTAATTTGACTGCTTAAGCCCTAAGCAGCCCATGGACTCCTTCTTTAGAAGCCTCTGACGACTTCTAATGGGTTTCCCCCATAGAATTCTTCCACTCCACCTTCTATGGAGTCCATAAGACCATCTATGTAATTATCTTATAATTACACAATAAGTCCCTTAAGTTTAATTAATCCCTTTTAGCCACAAAATTAATTCTTAATTAATTCTTGACTAATATTAATCAAACAATATGTTTTCTCCTTTAATATATTATTCTTATAATATATTAATAAATCATAATTAAACCTTTCTCTCCTTAATTCATCCTACATATTGTTATGATGAAGGCAACCCAAAAGGACCATGCTCATAATCGGGTCAAGTACATACCAAAATAGTTATGAACATATACACTAATCCAACAGTCTCCCACTTAGATAAGTCTAATAACTATTTTCCGTATGACTTCAGGACCTGATCAGCAATCGTAGCTTTCATAAGCCGTTGTCATCTCTATTCTTATCAGATACGCGTGTCCTTTAGATAAGGGATCATATATTCCTCCATTCTCAAGATATCGTATAGACACAAGACATGAATTTCAATCATTCTCTCTATACTGTTTCCCGACATCCGATTTATGACGATTGACAATAGACTACAATTGAGCACATCAACTTAGTCTCGGCTTGGCCAAGTGCTTAGGTGTCATCACTAAATCATTGAGGGGCCCACGAACATTGCTTTTATCCCAGTTTGGGTAAAAGGAATGGATAAACTTCGACTCAAATGCTCGTTTGCATTTACTGATCGAATCACACACAACAATAAGTTTTATAACACCAAGTTACTGGTGCGTTTACTTATTATCAATGTGCAACCGACCAACAAAAACAACTAACACGTCTCTGTTTAAAAAATATACAATATTATTGACTCACAATCACTCGTGATAAAATCCATGAAGTGATTCTTGTGAGCATGGGTTTAATCCAATACTTTAATCTTATCAAAGCACTCATGAAATCTGCAGCAAACTTGTGGTATGTCTAAACACTCTAGACAATCTACAGACTCTTCATGACAGTCTTGCTTCATACCTACTTCCAAAGTATGACCGACTGTGGAGGTTTGAATAACCCAATTATTCTGGAAGTCAAAACATGCAAAATTTAAACACAATAATAATACTTAATCCTATATGGCCCCAAACTTGTGAGAGTAAATAAAACACTTCTATTTAACCACCATATTGATTACTCATTATTTATCGTTTACTATTTCAGAAAATCAACTTATTATTCAAATTACTACAATAGTTGTCCCATGCACACAGCATGCACACTATGTTTCCTATGGTCCTTACATTGTGAAATATATCAATTGAAAAACTTTCCCAATGATGCTCATTTCACAATTCCCAATCCTTATCATTAGTGTTAGAACACAAGGTTCTTGCCACTACTAGAATATGCTAGATTCTAACATTTTATGCAACAATCCTTTCGCAAAATCATAGTACAAAAGTCACCAAGACTTGGCTAATGAAATTAAAAAGTACTCTATCGGAAATTGTTACAAGACAATTCCATAGACGTGAAGTATCACACTTAAAGCACATTCCTTTGAACATCCTTCTTTCATAAAATTTTCTAATCTAGACATAGACTCTTAATATCCAACTCCCAATATGGAAACATTTCCATAGTTGCCATATGACAACTCATTCTTAATAGAATCGTATCTATTCATAATAATGTCGAGATGGTCCATCCAATACCATACTTCTAACTACTCACAAGTGACCAATCCTCAGCGAACTTTGGATCGTCCTTTGATAGTCGCTTAATAATTTTAGTCAAAACCGATTCTAGTCCTTTTTCCCTCTTAATGCGCTAGACATTTGGAAAATTTTAGAATGGTCAAATATTATAGCATTTGCAATCGATCCTATACCTGAAGTGTATGGGACACGATGCATAAAGTCTTACATAACGATATGATACTTTATCAATCTTCTGCCATAATATTTTATGTGTCACGTTCTCACAATTCGAACTATGAAGAGGGATGCCGTAATCATAATCGAAATTTAAGAACACACTATGTATCCTTTGACTAAATTTATTAAAATTTCTCAATCTAAGCTTTAGATTTTGAAACGAAGTATAATATTCTCTCCCTTAATTATAGCAAAACAACTTTTCAACCCATGCAACTTTGCAAATTGAATCTTTGTTTTTCTATAATTAATATTCCTAACTTGAAATACTTGCCATAATAATCATACAAGCATAACACTTATGCTCCCACTATCATGATGATTATTATCATATAAGCATAACACTTATGCTCCCACTAGCTGTAACACCGTAAATTTAATCAATTTTTCGCATTTTAAAAATCATATAATTTCATTCACATCCACGTTTTAAAACATTGTATCATCATTATCTTAGTACAAAACCCCAAGATCAAATATCTAAGTTCCAGTGTGCGTGTGTACGAGTCATGCCGGTGCCTTCCCGCGATCATCGTTGGTACCTGAAACACCATACATAACACTGTAAGCATATTTGCTTAGTGAGTTCCCCAAAAATACCACATAAACACATATCAGCCACTCTAGGCTGTAACTCTATTGACCTTCTGGTCGAATACCTCTGTGGGACCCTCTAGGTACCATAACTCTGTGGACCTACTGGTCCTAACTCTGTAAAGTCTGAATCATGCATATCTCATATCACAAATAATCACAACACATAATAACATGAAAATACACTGACATATAACTCTAAAATACTTTGTCACATAACTCTGTTACCAACTAGGTAAAGTATAGTGAGAAGACTCACCTCAGATGTCTCGGTAAATCTCTGACTCGGTAGAAATATGATCTAGCCTCCGCCTAATCACATAAAGTAAATATTATCATAAATATAACTCTCGGGACTAGACTCAACCCTCTCTAGGCACCCTCAGTAGGCAAAAGACCATTTTGCCCCTCTTTTAGCTCAAAGGCCACATTGTTGACCCAACCCTAAAAGTCAACAGAAGTCAATGGTCAAACTTTGACTCGACTCGTCGAGTGCACTTGGGCGACCCGGCGAGTCTACACGTGTCCACTAACTCTTTAGTCCCGCTTGGCACGTCGAGTTCCTCCCCTTACTCGACGAGTCACACCTGGCATGAATCGCGGGACCACCTCGATTCAACTCGCCGAGTCTCAAGAACAACTTGGCGAGTTCCGCCTTGGACTCCAGTCCCCTAATCCCCCTCTAATTCACTGAGTTATTTCCCCAACTCGGAAAGTCTACTCACTGAGTGATTTACGGGAAACACTAACCCTACTCACCGAGTCTGATCTTTGGACTCGGCATGTTCATGCCATGCACAAACCCTATAGACCTCCTAAGGTCAGATCTGTTCCTTTAATCCATAGATTTGACCTTCCCAATCATGCTAATCACGTAAAGTTCAGACCTTGACACACATATAACATCTAGATGGTCTCACTTGGTGATTTAGCCCCAAAAACAACATCCTAAGCTCACGGTTCCCAAAATAGCTCATAAAGCTCCAAGGGTTAAGGTCTCTTGACCTCTTTTAGTCCAGATCCAAAGCATAAACTCGATAGGGGACCAATTGCTCCACATATCCATCCTCTAAAGGGGTTAGAAAACCCTAACTCTAAGAATCAACACCAAATCTGAAGAAGGTCTGAACAAATACCTCAAGATGAAGTCTCTGAACTCTGAAATCACCAGAATCGCACCTCCTTCAGCCTCCTCTTGCCTTGGTCACTTCCTTCTTGCTATTACACCAAGAAAATGATCAAGAATGGCCTCTCCATCCTCACAAATGCTCTAGGTCTCTTAGGGTTTCCCTCTGGAGTTTGGTAGCAGCAAATGACGGCCCTAAGGGCCTTTAAATAGGTCCTAAACCTAGGAAATTAGGGTTTCATTAAACAGCATGGACTCCCCGAGTCCACTCATGAACTCGTCGAGTCCAGCTGTGAACCCGGATGCGAATCCGCGATCATACTCGGCGAGTCTGAACACCAACTCGCCGAGTCCCCTCCCAACCTCCAAAAATAAAGGAATAATTAATATACCTGGGAATCCGGGCGTTAATATACCTGGGAATCCGGGCGTTACACTAGCTTTGGCATGTCTTCAGAAAACGTCTGAACTTCCCAAAAACAATGCCTATTGAATTTCTGAAATTCATATTTCTAATACCAGATGCTTCGATAAGCCTTTATCTAAGCTTCTTAAACTTATACACCTTTGCTTTAGATAGCTCATATGTGTGTCTAAACAATTCAGAACTTATATCAATAAGTCCCAAATGTTAGACTAATTGCCAAATCTCACAAGTTGAACTATAGAAAGGGATGTCGTAACCATAATCTAATTTGAGCATACAATTTTCACAATTTCTATCTTCTTAAGATCTCTCTTAGTGAAAGCATTTCCTCACAGTCATTTTCATGAAGGAGGGAATCTTATGAGACTTAGATTTTATTGTGTATGAGTTCCTATCCATGTGAATTTGCCAAAACCAAGTTTGCGACAAATCCAAACTCATATGGATTTAACTTTCTTGATTTCTAGCCTTATGGTAACACGAGTGCCTACCATGTCTTCAAAGTAGTTTAGGAACTTATCCTTACATATCAATGTACTTTCCATCGATCAAGGCCCTTTTTCTTTATTCATTCAAATGAGAACTCATAGAACTCACATACATAATTAACTCAATTGGAATGGCACAAAAACACGATAGGTTGTAAACCTCAAGTTGTGTGCTAGTGATGATCGATAAGGTTTATTCTTCATTTGTTCTTGAAACCTTTTTCAAGATCATTAAAACTCCCACTGACCTCTTGACATATATGATTCTCTTGTCAGGAAACTTTCCTAGACAAAACAAATATTCAAGAGTTAGTGCGAAATCCTATCAAGACTAACACTTCACACAATTGGTCCTAGTTGGTATTTGTCTTATCCAAGACATCACAACTGACCAATTTCAAATGTGCAAGAATGAGAAATTTTTTCCAAATTCCACATTTGATGAGTGTTATAAACCTACTTAAGAATTTTCACTCAAGTCACAATCTTGACTCTAAGACTTGATATTGGAACGAAGTATGATTGACTTCTTAATTTAGCCATTTCCACAATTCGTGATTCCTCTTCTTAGACATACAAATGTACTAAGACTCACTTAGAGGACCAATTGAGATATGGTTCGCAATCATTAAGACTTATCATAAAACACAATAAAAGTTACTCTCCCTTCTTCTTAGAACAGAGAAAATTTTATCTTTCTACCTACTTGATTCTTCTTATTTGTTCTGGCATTCATTGAAAACTTTTCAATTAACTCAGATTTACACTTAATCTTATAAGTATAATCATATTTACTAAACTTTAGTAAATCGTGACGAATATCTTTATCATTCTTGTGGTGGACTTGATTGATGCACAACATTGTGAACTCGATCTCCTAGTCCTTCACTTGACTATTTGTCAATGAATTAGTCTTGAATTTCCAATTATAAAGATTCTCATTCATCACACAACCAAGTAGTATGATTCCAAGTTTCTGTCCAATTGAAACTTGGGCGATGAGAAACTCTCCATATTTGGCAAATTCTCGACATTTCCACAAATGACATAATTAAGAATCAAATCAATTATTGCTAATAATAGAAACCTTCAAACATTAATTTTTCATACATGCCATTGCAAGGATAAATAAATAAGATAAAACCAACATTTATTTTATTGCGGAAAAAATTGTCCTTACAACGCAATTCAACTGAAAAACTATGCTATTACATATTTCTTAGCAATCTACGCTAACTCTAAAGTAGCAGCTCAAAAATCCGATTTTTGAATCCATGCGATCGAAATCCATTTCTTCGTGATCAGATTCAGCATGCTTTTTCCTTAAGCTTCCTTTCTTTTCTTTGATCCTGCAAAACATCAAAATGTAATCTTATCACATCATGTATTAAGAATCAAAAATAGGAACTTATAGAGTTGGTAAATGGATTTTACCTGAAGTAGAGTCATACGTCTTGACTCTCCCATCTCTTAGATTTCTCAAGTAAACAGGGCAACTTCGTCTCCAATGCCCCTTCTCTTTGCAATAAAAGCAAATGGACTCGCTTGGCACATTACATGGAACAATCTCATGCTCAGTCCTTTCTGGACTTTCAATGTTGCCAGTGTCCAATGAAGTATGGGAGTTTCATCGACCAATCAAGTTTTCTTGACCATTGAGCCAAATCATCATTGATTCAGCAGCAATAAGCAAATAGGTCAAATCAATGAGGGTCACGTCGTGAACCATCGTATAGTACTCTCTTAAGAACTCACTATACGAATCAGGAAGTGACTGAAGAACCCAGTCAACAGCCAACATCTCTGAGATATCGACACCCAACATCCTTAACCTATCAATGTGTGACTTCATCTCTAAGACGTGTGCACACACAAGTTTCCCATCTTCGTGTTTACTTGCCAAAAGGGCTTGAGTGAGCTTGAACTTTTCAAGCCTGTGAACTTGTGGGTCAGGGAGAACAGTTGGAGGAGCTGGAGGAAGTGAAGCACGACTCTCATTTCCTTGATCGTATCTCGAAACTTCATCTACATTTGGAAAGCTTGTTCCAAAGGATTTGGGAAGACCACTGTAAGATTCAGACATCTACAAAATGGGAGAAAATTCAAGTTAAGTTGATTGAGTCCTTAATAAAACACCCAAATGAGTTATTAAGGATAGGATCCAACACAATACTCTACAACCTAGAAGAGGGATGCCGTAATCTAGTTGCAGAATATTTGAAGTTAGGTAAATGACGATTTACCAATTTCCACCATGAAAAACGAAGAGGAAGTTTAAGTTTTAAATGAATTGAAACTCCTAGATCTTTGGAGATTCATTGTACTTTTCAATGGCATCTTTAAATCTCGATTATGCCCTTCTATTTGTGACTGGGATGCTGATGATCACAAATAAGGTGTGAATTACCATACGAATCACGTGCTGCACTCAATCCTACTATCACCTAATCAATGTGTCGGTTAGCCACACACGCTCCATTGATCTGTGAAAAACATCAAGCCACCTTTCGCCACCAATGCCAACCCCAAATTAGTGTGCCGATTAACCACACACGCTCCACTAACGTCTCGGCAAGGGTACAAAATGTCATTCCATGGATTAGCATACAATTTCACATTTTGCCTAAAGTAACTATGATTTGGGAATTTATGAAAGTATTTAGTTACTTTGTATAGTTCATTATACTTATATTGGAAGGTTTCATCCTATCCTACCCGTTCAGCTAACGACCCTCCACTAGTCAAGAGTGCGGTGGGTAAGAGTGGATACCCATTCAATCACCATTTTATAGGCAATTTCCTTAAACACCCCTTATAGACCAGCTTCGTGAATGAGGCTTACTAACGGTAAGACTGACTTTTACTTATATATATATATATATATATATATATATATATATATATATAATATTAGACTTTTAATGTTACATATATATATATATATATATATATATATATAGTATAAGGTGTATTTTACACTTTTAAAATAGTAGGTGGTCTAATTTAATAAATTATACTCTTAATTCAATTAAATTTAAACCAAAACTTTATGTTTTTATTAAATCTCTTTTAATTATACACTTTAATTAATTAATAAAAAACGTAAGGGTGTAATTTGAACTTTTCAAAGTACTAAGGTTTTAGAATTTAACATTTCAAAATTAAACTTTTAATTAAATTTTAAATTCCAAAACTTGAGGGCAAGTTTTGAACATTTCAAAACATTATGGTTCAACTATTTAAATTTCAAAACTAAAACTATTAAGCTCAAATTTAAACTATGAAACCTAAAGGGTTAATTTGAAACTTTTCCAAACTTTATCAAGAACATTCTAGATCACCAAATTCAAATAAGGCAATTATCTAATTTTGACCTAGTCTAATTTCTTGCAAGATAGTTCACCAAATAATTCAAATAATTAAATTTTATAATATAAGGAAATAATTATTTAATTAATATGAAATTATCTTTTATTTTTGCAAGGAGAATCACCCAATATCATAAAAATCTGATTTTTATCAATAAAAATGTTTTAGTAACTATCCCACAGCCAAAGATGCACAAAATCCTAAAATTACCTCTTTCTGACCAGCTGACTCGTCGAGTCAAGCATGGACTCGGCGAGTTCAGCCATGGACTCGGTGAGTCCAGCCCCCAGAAACCCTAATTTTTTATTTTAAGCAAGAAAAATCCATTACAGCATCAAATACATCAAACAAACAACCTAGACTCTGATACCACTGATGGGTTTCAAGTAATACATCATTCCTATGGTTTCCATGCAAACCCTAATAGCTTTTGGATCTAGTTTGTCTAATGAACATGCAATTGAATATCCAAAGCTATAAACCCTAGATCTACCATACAATTAATCATATTAACATAAAATAGGGTTTAGATCTAACATGTGATTGTTATATAGCAATAACAATCATTCCTTGGCTTCAGAAAGCTTAGTGCCTCAAGTGTTGCACCTCTAATGGAGTCACAAACACCACTAAGCAATAAGAATGAAGAGGGAAGAGAGGGGAGGCACCAAAAACGGCTGGCGGCTGGAAACCCTAATCCAAGTGTTAGCCACATTTTTGGTGCCTAAGGGCTCCTTATATACTTAGGCAATTAGGGTTATCTAACAAGGAAACCCTAATTTGACTGCTTAAGCCCTAAGCAGCCCATGGACTCCTTCTTTAGAAGCCTTGGACAACTTCTAATGGGTTTCCTGTTGGGTTTTGAGCATTATAAGACTCCTAAGTGTACATGCAACCCTAAATACCTTAGATCTATGTTTTCTCTATTATACATGTAAATATGAATATTCCAAGGTATTACCCTATCTAGCATACAATCTATGATACTTGGGTAATAAAACAAGTTAGAATACATACCTTGTGGATGTAGCTTGTCTTCATGAAGCTTGAGTGCCTAGTGCCCCAAGTGTGACACCTCAAATGGTTCACACAACACCATGAACACTTGGAATGACCTTGAGAATAAGGATACTTGGTTCTCTCTAGTGAAATCGGCTAGCCGTCTTAGTGTACCCACACTAGTGCCAATTTCACCAACCAAGGACATCTTTATATAGTGTGGAGACTAGGGTTAAACCCATGACCTTTCATTTCATATGATCCATGGGTTAAACACTCCATGGACTATCCATGAAAGCTTAGCCCAACCTAAATGAACTTGGCCCATCACACATATATATCTAAGAGTCCATATTTAATTAGTTCCATTTTTGATCACTTAATTAATTATAAATTAATTCTTGATCAATACTAATTATATAATATGATTATATATTAATATTTTAGAACTTATAATATATTAATATAAATCACTAGTATCCTTTTTTCCTCATCTTATCTATCCAATTTTCCCGATGCCATGCAACCCAAATGGACCATGTCGGGTCGGGTCAAGTACACACCAAATATAGTTATAGACTTAGACATTAATCCAACAGTCTCCCACTTGGATAAGTCTAAAACTATTATTGAGTATGACTTCAAAACCCGACTAGCAATCGTAGCTCTCAAAAGCTTCTGGAATCATATATTCCTCCATTCTAGATATCATATGGACTGAGACATGGATTATAATCATTCTCTCTGTCCATTTGTTGTTTCCCGATTTTCGATTTATAACAACTGATTGATTGAACAAATCAAATCAGTCCTGGCTTGGGCAAGCACTCACATGTGTCATCACTAAATCATCGAGGGGCCCACATATATCGCTTTTATCCTGAAGGTAAAAGGAATGGATAAACTTCGACTCATATGGCTTGTTCTACTACTTGTTGAGTCATACACAAAGGCACATTTTATAAGATCGAGTTACCAATGCGGTTTCGTGCAATCAATGTACAACCAACTCATAGTAACAATGTATATCTCTAGGTTAGAAGAATATAAGATATTATCGTCTCATGATCACTCGTGATAAAATCCATGAAGTGATTCAAATGAGCGCAAGTTGAATCCAATACTCAAAACTTATGAGCACTCATGAGTGTTGTAGCACAACTTTGTTCACCAACTTGGACCTCTACAAGCCAACCCATGACAGTCTGGATTCATATCTACATCCAACATATGACCGACTATGGATGGTTTGAATAACTTAGTCATTCCGAAAGAATAACCTAGTTATTATGGAAGTCAAAAACTGCAAAGTGAAACACAAGAATAATTGAATCAAATATGATATCAAACCTTATGAATATAAATAGACCACTTTTATTTATCACCATACTGATTACTTATTATTCATTGTTTCGGTTTTATCTACTTTATACTAGAATTAAAAACACTAGTTCTAAACAATATCTTTGCCATACACCAAGTATGCACTCTATGTTTATCTATGATCCTTTTCTTTGTGAACTAGATCAATTGAACATAATTTCAATGATTCTATTTTCACACTCCCAAATCATTGTCTTAAATGTAAGAATTCCAAATTCCTATCATTTATCAAAATATGTTTAGATTTTAAACTTACATGCACTGTTCCTCTTGTAGTGATTGTGCACAAAGCCACAAAGACTTGGCAATAATCATTACAGAATATTCCAATGGAGAGTAATTCCATGGAAATGATGTCTCAAATTCAAAGCGCATTGCTTTGAACATGCTTCTTGCATTAAGTTTCTTTAACCTTACACATATTGCTTCCACCTATGAAGACAACTCTATATTCCCATTTTGACTACCACTTCTGAAAAAGAGTTGCCTCTTTTCAGACTATGTCAATATGGTCCTTGCAATATTAACAGTATACTTCCAACTGTCCTTGAGCAGCCAATCTTTGGTAAACCTTAGATTGTCCTTAACAATATCTTAATCACTTTAGTCATATCCAATTCTAGACATTTTCCTCCTTAATGCCCCAAGGCATTTGAAAAATTCAAAAATAATAAATATTATAGCACATGTAATCGATCTTGTACCCAAAGTAAATGGGACACGATTCATGATGTTTCAAATAAAGACATGGTTCTAGACCAGTCTTTTGCCATAATAATTTTTTGTTTGCCATATTCTTAAAATTTGACTATGAAAAGGGATGTCGTAATCGTAATCGAATTTTGAGAACGCAATATATAGAATTTTCTTATGTTGAACCCAACCTACATAAAATTCATATATATATATATATATATATATATATATATATATATATATATATATATATATTCTTGACAAAGATGATTAAAATCTCAATCTAATCCTTTTAGAATTGAAATGAAATATAATTTCTTCTCCCTTAATTATAGCAAAACAAAATTTTCAACCCCTGCAACCTCACAAATTGAAACTTTTGTTTTCTATAATTAACATTGCTAACTTGCAATACTTATCATAATTAGTATGCTCCCAGTAACATGATGATTATTAGCATAACACTTATGCTCCCACTAGCTTTGACATGTATCCAGAAAACAATTGGACTTCTAGAGGTCAATACTAGATTTCTTTGATAAGACTTTATCAAAATCATACACCTTATCATAGATAGCTCACAGGTGTGTCTAAACAATTTCAGAACTATGAAAAGGGATGTCGTAATCATAGTCTCAATTGTTTAGACCTTTGCTATCTGCTTCAAATCTACTTGGTGGAAGTGTTTCCTCACCATCATTTTCATGAATCAAAGAGAAACCTTATGACCCTTAGATTTTATGGTATACGTGTTCCTTTCCATGTGAATTTTTGTCAAAACCATAATCACCAGACAAGATTAGTGACAATTCCAAATTCATATGGACTGAACTTGTGCAATCTTAAATTCTTGCCAACTGGCAGCTCAAGGGCCTGCCATTGCTTCCAAGTTGATATGCAACCAATTGAGAATTCTAAGAACTCATTGCAAAGCCAACTTTAACTAGAATGGGCACATAAATAGAAATATGTCAACACGATAGGTTATAAACCTTACGTCGTGTGCTAGTGTTAAACTACAAGTTTTTTACTCTTGATTAGATATTGACTTTTTTTTTCAGGATCTTTAAGACTCCCACTGTCCTCTTGACATATAAGACTATCTTGCCAAATATTCAAGAGATAGTGTGGATTCTTTATCAAGACAAACACTTCACACAATTGGCCTAAGTTGGTCTTTGTTCTATCCAAAACATCACAACTTACCAATTTCAAATGTACAAGAGTAGGAGACTTTTACTCTTACATTTGACAAGTGTTTGAAACCTGTCTTTAAGATATGTCACTCAACTTACAGTCTTGGAGTATGACTCTAAGACTTGTTTTGAAACGAAGTATGACTCATCTTCTTGATTTGACCACTTCAAAAATTCATAGTTCCTCTTCATAGCTATCAGAATGCACTTAGAGGATGAATTGTGATAAGGTCTCTTAATCATTAAGATGATCATATAACATGATACTAAAGTACTCTCCCATCTTTTCAGATTTGAGAAACTTTTATCCTTTTGCCTAATTTGATTCTTGTCATTCGTTCTGCCATATATCGAAAATTTTCCAATGTATTAGAATTACACTTAAGCCTGTAAGTATATCCATATTTACTAAACTTTAGTAAATCATGACGAATAGTCTTAACAATTATTTGTGGTGGGCTTGATCAGTGCACAAGAATGTGTACTCGGTCCCTTAGTACTTTACTTGACTCACACATCCATGTGAACAAGTAATTAGTCTTAATTTTCCAATGCTTGAAAGTTCTCATTCATCATACTATACAACTTGCATGATTCCAAGTTTCGGTTCAATTGAAACTTGGGTGATGAGAAACTCTCTTTATTTGGTAAACTTAGACACTACCACAAATGAAAGAAACAAAATCATTTTCCTATATTACTAGCAATGGAATCATATAAACAACAATTTTTTTTTTCACAAATGCCATTGTAAGGATTCTTAAAATAAATAAAATCAAAAATTTCATTTTATTTTAAAAACTTGCCGGAAAAACTTATCCTTACAATCCATATGAAAACCTTGTTGTTATATATTCCTAAGCAATGTGTCATAACTCCTAAGAAGTAGCATCTTCGCGATCAGAAGCAACATATACTTCCTTTAAGCTTTCTTTCTTTTATTTGATTCTTATAACATCACCATGTGACTCAGTCACATTATGTAATAAGAATCTCCAAATAGGAGCTTAACAGAGTTAGACAATGGACTTTACCTGAAGTAGAGTCAAACTTATTGACTTCAACATCCTTAGGTAAATTTGGCAACTTCGCAAATAGTGACCCTTCCTTTGGCAATTTTAACAAATGGACCCTTTGGTAATGGTACATGGGACTCTCACAGACTTATCTTTTCTCTTTACCATTTAGTCAACCGAATTGACTATGGCTAATTCCTTTCCATTGGGAAGAGAATGTTTTTTCTGGATTTCCAGTGTCACCATTGTCAATTTCCATAAAGTTTTGGGAAGTCGATCTTCTAATCAAATTTGCTTTACTAGCCTTCCAAATCATTGCTAATTCAGCAGTACCTAGCGAATAGATAAGATCATTAAGGGTCTTGTCATAGTTTGTTTCATAGGAGTCCAAAAGGAACTCACTATGTGACTTAGAAAGTGATTGAACCACCACCTTTCTCAAGATTTTGACACCCAACTCTCCCGCCTTATCAATATGTGACTTCATCTCCAAGATGTGATCACACCTAGACCTTGCCTTGCCAATAGGGCTTGAGTGACATTGAAATTGTGGGTTAGGGAGAATAATTGGAGGAGGTGGAGAAAGTGAAGTTCCAAGAGATTTGGGAAGATCATAGATGTCTGAACTAGACATCTTTTGGGAGATATTCAAGATAGTTGATCTAAAGTCCTTAATATAACACCCAATATGAAATATTAAGGCTAGGACCCAACACAATATTTTATAACTCGAAAGAGGGATGCTGTAATCCAAGCTATAAAATATTTGAAGGTAGGTGAATGACGATTCACCAATTTCCACCATGAAAAATGAAATAATTATTAGGTTTTTAATTGGATTTGAAACTCCTAGATCTTTTGAGATTCATTGAACTGTTCAATGGCATATTTCTATCTCGAGTGTGCCCTTCGGGTTTTGTGACTGGGATGCCGAGGATCACAAAACAAGGTGTGAATAACCATGCAAGTATACTTGGTACCCTTAATATTTACCCCTCAATCGACGTGTCGGTTAACCGCACACGCTCCACCGATACTATGATAAACATTAAGTTACCCTTTTCCTACCTTGTTAAATCAAGCTAGTATGCCGGTTAACCACACACGCTCCACTAACTGACTTAAGCAAAGTGCAAAGTGTAATTTCATGGGTTAGAACCAAATTCATATTTTCCTAAGTAACTAAGATTGGGTATTAATTAGAGTTTAGTTACTTAGTATTTATCATTAATACTTTTAATGAAGGGAGAATTATAGTCCTTGTCCTACCCGTTCGGCTAACGACCCTCCACCGGTCAAGGAAGCGGTGGGTGAGAGTGGACACCCATTAAACTGCCATTTTATAGGCAGTAACCTTATACCCCCTTATAGACCGGCTTCGTGAATGAGGCCTACTAATGGTAAGACGACTTTACTCTTATACATACATACATACATATATATATATATATATATATATATATATATATATATATATATATATATATATATATCTATATATATATATATATATATATATAGATATTATTAACTTATAATATTATAAAGTATAAGGGTTGAACTTTAACTTTTAAAATTCTAAGGGCTTAACTTGGAATTAAAGTATTCATAAGTGAAACTTTACAAATTCCAAAACTTGAGGGCAAGTTTTTGAAACTATTCAAAACTTTTCATTTCATAACTTATGAGTTTAATGGTTCATTTAAATGAAGACTCTTCATTTTTTATGTAACCTCTTATTCTTTAATAACACTTTTCAAGAAGTGAAACTTTTAAAACTAATAAAATAATCATATCATTTTATCTTTTACTAAATTTGACCTAATTCAACTCATATAGCAAATGATTCAAATTTTACAAATAATTAGTTATTCAAAAAACAAGTAATTATCTTAAAATTTGACAAACTTCATTTTTTTTTCCTTTTTTTTTCTTTTTTTTTCCAACTTTGAAAATCAAACATTTGCATCCATATAACAGAGAACAACCCATGGCTCTGATACCACTGTTGGGTTTTTAGCATTATAACACTCCTAAGTGTACATGCAACCCTAAATACCTTGGATCTACGTTTTCTCTATTATACATGTAAATATGAATATTCCAAGGTATTACCATATCTAGCATACAATCTATGATACTTGGGTAATAGAATAAGTTAGAATACATACCTTGTTGATGTAGCTTGTCTTCATGAAGCTTGAGTGCCTAGTGCCTTAGGTGTGACACCTCAAATGGTTCACATAACCTTGAGAATAAGGATACTTGGTTCTCTCTAGTGAAATCGGCTAGCCCTCTTAGTGTACCCACACTAGTGCCAATTTCACCAAACAAGGACATCTTTATATAGTCTGGAGACTAGTGTTAAACCCATGACCTTTCATTTCATATGATCCATGGGTTAAACACTCCATGGACTATCCATGAAAGCTTAGCCCAACCTAAATGAACTTGGCCCATCACACATATATATCTAAGAGTCCATATTTAATTAGTTCCATTTTTTATCACTTAATTAATTATAAATTTATTTCTTGATCAATACTAATTAAATAATATGATTATATATTAATATATCAGAACTTATAATATATTAATATAAATCACTAGTATCCTTTTTTCCTCATCTTGTCTATCCAATTGTCCCGATTCCATGCAACCCAAATGGACCATGCCGGGTCAGGTCAAGTACATACCAAATATAGTTATGGAATTAGACATTAATCCAACATTTCCCCCATAGAATTCATCCACTCCACCTACTAAGATGTGTTGGATATAGTGTCTAAGTCCATAACTATATTTGGTATGTACTTGACCCCACCCGGCATGGTCCATTTGGGTTGCACTTCACCCGAACAATTTATGGATAATATTTGAGAATAGTACAAGTTATGATTTATTAATATATTATAAGTTCTAATATATTAATATAAGATCATATTATTTAATTAGTAGTGATCTATAATTAATCTAGGATTAATTTAGAGATCAAAGATATTACTAATTAAATATGGGCTTCTATATTTATATAGTGTGGGCTAGTACTTATTTGGAATGGGCTAGGCTTGCATGGGAAAAGTCCATGGATACTCCATGGAGCTTTAACCCATGGATCTCATAGAAATGAAGAGACATGGGTATTAGGGTTTACATAGAAGTAACCCTAATCCATCACACTATATAAAGGAGGCTTTGGTTCTTGAAATCACACTAGTTGACACTTGTTGAGGTGAGGGCCGATTTCAAGATAGTAGTGACTATTCTCTCAAAGTTCCAAGTTTGTGGTGTTTTGTGATTTCCATTTGAGGCATCCACACTATTGGTACTAGGCTCTAAAACTTCAAGGAATCAACTACAACTACAAGGTAAGTGTTTCTACTAGCTTTATTTGATTCAAGTTCCCCATGCCATGCTAGTTAGGATATGAACCTTGGAAAAATAATTATTTGCATGTATCTTAGACAAAAATAGATCCAAGGTTTATTAGGGTTGCATGTACACTTAGGAAGTGTTAGAATGCTCAAAACCGAGAGCGTGCGTAAAAGGAACGCCCAAATCTGACTTCGTATGATGAAGTTATGATTTTCTGAAGTTTCGACGTGGCAGTATGCAGCCCGAATACTCGATTTGAGATCGAGCGATTTCTAGCCAAAACAATCTAAATGAGAATCGAAGATCTCATTGTTAGTAGAGAAACGATGGAAAGATAGGCGAGAACGGACGTCGGACGAAGAAGTTATGATTTTATAACGAAGTTTTCCTGTCCGAGCCTTCTAAAAATAATTAATAAAAATAAAAGTCAAAATTAGCCGACGGAGTCTAAACGAAAGTTGTAGAGCGTAGTCTCACCTTCGCGTGGATATAAAGAACGTCGAAAACGGAGTTCGTATGAAGGAGATATGAATTTTTGAAGTTTAATAAATATTTAATATTTATTTTTATCTCCGATATTATCCGAAGAAGGATGAGGCGGTCTATCCGAAGTAGGCAGCGCGTACTGCTGTACGCCCCGCGTACAGCGTAGGGCACTCGAGTTCTACGGAGTAGTGAGTCGTATGCAGTGACGTAAGGGGACCGATGACGTAAGCGCTGACGATCTGCGAAGCATTACTCCCCGCGTACGCCCGAAGTTACGCCCCGTGTAACCCCGAGGATCAGCCTATAAAAGGAGGTCCGAAGCAGCCGAGTTTTCTTTTACAAATTCTTCATCTTCTCTCATCTTTTGCCTCGATTTGCGTGCCGATTATACCCCGAAGCCCCGGTAATATTCCCGAGCCCCGAATCGAGATCAGAAGCCCAGAGAATCCCGAAGAGCGTTATTCCCGAGCCGAAGCCCTGCCCGCAAGGAGCCGGTTTTTGTGAAGATCTTCCAGATCTACGGAGAGACGCTACTTCTATAAGCCGTAGTGCTGTCGGATCATCTTCTGATCAAGTGAGTGTGTAGTTATTTTCTCTCCAGCGCAATATTATGAAGTATTTAATATAAAATACGTGCTACGTGTATATATTTTGTGGTTATATGTGTGAATGTATATTCTCTATGAAATACGTGTTATGTGTGTATGCCTCATCTGTTATGTGGAATATGTATTGATTAAAACATGTTATACAGGTTTTTAAACAATGTATAAAAATGTATATTTTTATCTACTAATATGTTGGGTAGAACATGGGTAGATAATTGGTGTGAAATAAACAAATGAGAGGCCTCGGTGTTATTGGTGTTATTCTAGTCATTCAGCAGAGTATGGATGACGACCACGGACTATTCTAGACTGTCCTGTGGAATACTAGCAGGCTCATTACCTGTAGGTGTTGTGAACGACGTGTTCACCGGTGTACTCTATCCCCCACATGGTTGCCTTTAGGACACTTATTGTTGAGGAAGCCCCTCTGCAGTAATGTCCGTCCCGATGAAAATCCTGAAATAAGTTCCTTATAATAGACGTTATTTTTAGGAACGTAAGGTGAGGATAACGGGAATGGGTAATCGGGTTTATTGTTGATTGATGAAATTAAATATAATTATTGTGGGTTTGAAAACCCTATATGCTCACCAGGCTCCCAAGCCTGACCCACTCAGTTTAATTGTATTACAGGAAGTGGCGCAAGAGCTTAAGATGGGCGAATCATCAAGTCATTTTTGTTTACAAGTCTGCATAAGTATATATTTGTTGAACGACTTGTAATATCATCGTTTATGCTTTATGATCTGTATCGGAACATGACATCCCGACTTTTGATTATGAATTGAAATCATATTTCTATATGAAATGTTTTGATAAATATCTATCTTATCATGTTTTGTTTTTGGGAACAAATTCAGCATCTCTTTTAAAAGCAAACGGATTTACTCTGAAAATGTTTTAAAAAGCATAAATGAAATCGGTCTTTTTTGGCCGAGATTTTGGGGATGTCACAGCGAGTCCATGGGGGGACTCGACGAGTTCACTTGTATCTTCAACCTACTCGTCGAGTAGGTTCATGCACTCGACGAGTAGGGTCGACAGAGTCCAGATTTTCGACTTTAGTTGCTGGAAATGGATTAGAAACATTACCCTAAACTGTTTTGGTACTTGAAAACTTGTTTTAGTTGGTGTAATGTCTTGCTAATTCATTTACAACAACTAGTTATTAAAATTACAAAGTTTTAAATGTGATTTTGATTCATGAAAGTGTTCATATTCATGTTCTTGTTCTTATGATGTTTAGATGATCATAGGAATTATTTGTAACCTATGTGGTAGTTTAATTCTTGATCATAATGTGTTTTAATGGTGTCCATAACTTGTCCTCAAGTTATGGAAAACCAAAAGTCACTTGAGTTAAAAACCATTAAAAGAACACAAGAGTTAAAAAAATGAAGATTCTTCATTTTATTACTCTAATAAACTCATAAGTTACAAGAAATGAAAAGTTAAACTTTAGTTCCACCCTTAGAATTTTAAAAAGTTAAAATTCAACCCTTATACTTATATTATTATGATTTAATTATATATATATATATATATATATATATATATATATATATATATGTATAAGAACAAAGTCGTTTTACCGCTAGTACGCCTCATTCACGAAGCCGGTCTATAAGGTGGGTATAAGGTTGTTGCCTATAAAATGGCAACTTAATGGGTGTCCACTCTCACCCACCGCTTGCTTGACCAGTGGAGGGTCGTTAGCCGAACGGGTAAGACAAGGACTTACAAATTCTCATTAAAAGTATGATGAATATTATAAAGTAACTAAATGTTTTATTAAATTCCCAATCTTAGTTACTTTAGGAAAAATGCGAATAAGGTGCTAATCCATGAAATTACACTTTACACTTTGTTTAAGTCGTTGGTGGAGCGTGTGTGGTTAACCGACACACTAACTTGGACTTAACAAGGTAGGTAAAGGGTGACTTAAGGTTTATTATAGTATCGATGGAGCGTGTGTGGTTTACCGGCACATCGATTGAGTGATAAACTTTAAGGGTACCAAGTGATTTGCATGGTTACTTTACACCTCATTTTGTGATCCTCGGCATCCCAATCACAAAACTTGGAGGGCACACTCGAGATTGAAACATGCCTTTGAAAAGTTCATTGAATCTCAAAGAATCTAGGAATTTCTAAGAACCAATCAAAAACCTAATATTTAAATGTTTCGGTTTTCGTGGTGGAAATTGGTGAATCGTCATTCACCTACCTTTTGAATATGTTATAGCTTGGATTACGGCATACCTCTTCTAAGTTATAATATATTGTGATTGGATCCTAGCCTTAATATTACATTTGGGTGTTTTATTAAGGACTCTCTTAATATCAAAACTAATCTTGTTCTCTTCTTTCAGATGTCTTCTAACAATGCTGCTTCTGGCTCTAATCCTAATGGCTCCTTTACCCTTATGAACTTGTGTGGGAAAGTCATCTTTGATGGATCCAACTTCAATGAATGGATCAGAAACATCAGGATGATTACTCGTTACGAGGACAAAGAATATGTCCTTGACAATGAGCTTAAGGAGATTGATGAGACCACTGCAACTCCTCAGGAGATCGCTGACTTTCGGGCACATGAAAGGGATGCTACGAAAGTGGCTTGCATCATGATGGCCACGATGACAGCGGAACTCCAAAAGTCTTATGAGGATTTCTACCCTTATAAAATGCACCAAGATTTGATGGAAAGATACCATCAAAGTGCAAGACAAGAGAGGTATGAAATCATCTGCTCCATGATAACAGCCATGATGAAGGACGGGGAATCCGTCACAAGCCACATGCAGAAAATGCAAAGGTATGTGGATCGTTTGCTGAAGCTTAATGTGAACTTCCCTGAGGATCTTGCAATAGATATCATTTTGCACTCCTTACCATCGTGCTATGATCAATTCCAAATGACATATCACATGAATAAGGAAGAGGTCACACTCAGCAAACTTCGGGGACTTCTCAAGACCACAGAAACAGGTCTTAAGGGGAAGTCGGTTGTTAACACTCCTACTCCAAACTCTACTCCGGTTTTGGCAATCAGGAAAAGTCGAGGGAAGAAAAGGAAGAGTTCTTCGAAGGGTACCAAGGGTCGGACCCTTGATGGCTCTTCTTTAAGTGGAACCAAGAAAGGTTTCATCACTCCTTCTTCTGACCCAAAAGAGGCTGAATGTTTCTATTGCCATGAAAAAGCTCATTGGAAGCGGAACTGGCCGAAGTACCAGCAGGATGTAAAGGATGGGAAAGTTAAACCCAACCATGCAGGTAATTACACTATCTTATCTAATAACTCACCCCATTCTAAATCTTGGGTCCTTGATACCGGTTGTGGTATTCATATTTGTTGTGACTTGCAGGGACTAAGAAGAAGTGAGAATGTGGAGCAAGGAAGAATAAACTTGATCATGGGGAATAGGAAAGCTTCACCTGTCACCAAGATTGGAGTTTATACTTTATCGCTAAGTAGTGGGTTTAATTTAGATTTGAATAAATGTTGTTATTCGCCAGGAATGGCAAGAAATATTATTTCCTTTCATGCTTTGTACAAACAAGGGTTTACCTTTTCGTTTAATAATGAAGTTGGTTCTATTGATGCTTTCTTTAATAATGTTCTTTATTTCAAAGCATTACCTTGTGATGGTGTGTATGAAGCTGTATCTGTTGTAGATAAATTAGGAAATAATGTTTTGTGTATTGATTCTATTAATAATAATAACTTGGATAAAACATCATTATGGCATTGTCGCCTTGGACATATAAGCAAGAAACGCATAGGCCAACTCCAAAAGGATGGAGTCTTGGAGTTATTTGACCTAAAGTCAGATAATAGTTGCGAATCATGCTTACTTGGAAAAATGACAAAGTCACCCTTCACAGGCTCGTGTGAGAGGGGTGAAGGTTTGTTGGATCTTGTACACACGGATGTGTGTGGACCATTCAAACATGCCACAAGGGATGCTAATTGTTATTATTTGACTTTTACTGATGATTACAGTAGATATGGATATGTCTATTTGATCAAGCATAAGTCAGAGACTTTCGAAAGGTTTAAGGAATTTAAACAGGAAGTCGAGAATCAATTGGGCAGGAACATTAAGATGCTTCGATCCGATCGTGGTGGTGAGTATCTTAGTTCAGAGTTCCTTGACTATCTTAGGGAATGTGGGATTGTCTCACAATTGACACCTCCCAGGACACCACATTTGAATGGTGTAGCTGAGAGGTGTAATCGAACCTTGTTAGATATGGTTCGTTCCATGATGAGTCGAGCTACGCTACCAATCTAATTCTGGGGGTATGCCTTAGAGACTGCCGCCCATATTCTTAATCTGGTCCCTACAAAGAAAGTTGCCAAAACTCCTCACGAGATGTGGACTGGTAAAGTACCTAAACTAGACCACATCAAGATTTGGGGTTGCGAGGCTTTCGTGAGACGCGAGACTCATGATAAGCTCGAACCCCGAAGCGAGAGGTGTATTTTCATCGGCTACCCACAGCAATCCTTTGGTTACCTCTTCTACAGACCTAGTGATAATGTGGTCTTTGTAGCAAGAAGAGGAGTTTTTCGAGAAAGAGAGTTTATAAGCCAAGGAAACAGTGGGAGGCAAATTGATCTTGAAGAAATTCAAAAGTCAAGTGGTGAAGAAACTTCAAACCCTAGCCCTCAACTTGAGGAGGAAACTCCTGTTGAGCCAGTTGATGTGCCTGTACCTCTGAGGCGTTCCACGAGAGTTAGGAATGCACCTGAGCATTATTATGGTTTCCATATTACTGCGGAAGGTGAGACACTTATTAGTGATGAGACACTAGTAGGTCTGGATGAACCTAACAGCTACACGGAAGCCATGGCAGGCCCTGAGGCTGCTAAATGGAAAGAGGCTATGGATAGCGAGATAGAATCCATGTATGACAATCAAGTTTGGAAATTGGTTGAGAATGTACCTGATCGTAAGACTGTAGGGTGCAAATGGATCTTCAAGAAGAAGACTGACATGGATGGTAATGTACACACTTATAAGGCACGACTGGTTGCAAAAGGTTATTCTCAAACTCCGGGAGTTGATTATGATGAAACCTTTTCACCAGTGGCCAAGATAAAGTCTATTAGGGTTCTGTTAGCCATTGCTGCATTTCATGACTATGAAATATGGCAAATGGATGTCAAAACCGCTTTCCTTAATGGAAAGTTGGCTGAGGATGTTTACATGGTTCAGCCAGAGGGTTTTGTCAGTACCGAGTACCCCAATAGAGTGTGTAAACTCGAGAAATCCATTTATGGATTGAAACAGGCACCTCACAGGTGGAATCTTTGCTTTGATGAGAAAGTCAAGGAATTTGGCTTTTCAAGGAGTGAAGATGAATCTTGCGTCTATATCAAGGCTAGTGGGAGCATAGTCAGTTTTTTGGTACTATATGTGGATGACATACTACTCATAGGAAATGACATCCCAACCCTGCAGGAAGTAAAGTCCTGGCTTGGGAAGTGTTTCGCTATGAAGGACCTTGGTGAAGCTGCCTATATCCTAGGGATAAAGATTTTGAGAAACAGAAGTAAAAGACTAATTGGACTTAGTCAGAGTACCTACTTGGACAAAGTGTTGAAAAGATTCAACATGCATAACTCCAAGAAAGGTGAGTTACCCATTCAGAGTAACGCCAGATTGAGTAAGACACAAAGCCCTAGTACTGAGGCTGAGATAGCAGAAATGAGTCGACTTCCTTATGCTTCAGCTGTAGGATCGATCATGTATGCTATGACGTGTACTCGACCTGATGTAGCCATTGCTTTGAGCATGGTTAGCAGGTATCAGGGGAACCCTGGCAAGGAACACTGGACTGCGGTAAAGAATATCCTCAAGTACCTGCGAAGGACTAAGGACTGGGTCCTTACCTTCGGTGGGAGTGATGACTTGAGAGCTGTAGGGTATAGTGATGCTAGCTTCTAGACTGATAGGGATAATTTCCGCTCTCAGTCGGGCTGGGTCTTTACCTTTAACGGAGGAGCAATCACTTGGAAGAGTTCCAAGCAGGAGACAGTGGCTGATTCTACTTGTGAATCAGAGTATATAGCGGCAAGCGAGGCAGCAAAGGAGGCTATATGGCTAAAGAACTTCATCGGAGACCTTGGAGTTGTACCAGCTATAAAAGAGCCAATGGAGATTTTCTATGACAGCAATAGTGCGGTTGCCTTAGCCAAGGAACCAAGAGATCATGGGAGATCCAGACACATTGACAGAAAATATCACTTCATCAGACATCGAATAGAGGAATGGATCCTCGTGGCGAAGAGGGTATCATCAGATGAGAACCCAGCAGATCCCCTCACGAAGGGACTGAGTAGGGATAAGCATCTCCAGCATGCTCGGAGCATAGGGCTAAAGGATGATATAAGTTTTAGTAGTTAGATAAATTATGAAATTTGTAAAGTGTAATTGACATTTGATGATGAATAAAAGGTGTTTTATTTATGAGTAAAGTGTTGCTATCTCTTGTCAATCGTTTACTATATTTCTTTTGCATGTTTTGACTTCCAGAATATTTATGTTTGGTATATCATATTATTCAAACCTCCACAGTCAGTCATATGTCAGAAGTAGGTATGAATCAAGACTATCATGATTGGTTGCAGAGGTCTAAGGTGTTGGACATGGCTACAACAATCATGAGTGCTCATAAGTTCTGAGCATTGGACTCAACCCACGCTCACTGGAATCACTTCATGGAATTTTATCTCGAGTGATCGTGAGACGATAATATCATATAAATCTTCAAACCTAGAGATATGATTTGTTACTTACGAGTTGGTTATGCATTGATTGTACGAAAACGCATTGGTAACTCGATGTTATAAAACGTGCTTTTGTGTGTAATTCAATGAGTGGTAGAACAAACATATGAGTCGAAGTTTATCTGTTCCTTCTTGGATTAGAAGCTGATATCTGGGCCCCTCGATGATTTTGTTTTGACCTATGTACCGGGCCCAGTCAGAACTAAATTGATGTGTTCAGTTGAGTTCTATGTCAAACAAATCGGAAATCGGGAAACAAATGCTGGACAATAAGCAAGACAATGTTCCATGTATTTGTCCGGCTGATATCTAGAACATAGGATTATATGATCACTTATCTAAATGGCGCGTTCTAGTTCAACAGAGTTTAAAGAGCTACGATTGCTGATCGGTTCCTGAAGTTATACTTGCAAATATAGTTACTAGACTTATCCAAGTGGGAGACTGTTGGATATAGTGTCTAAGTCCATAACTATATTTAGTATGTACTTGACCCGACCCGGCATGGTCCATTTGGGTTGCACTTCACCCGAACAATTTATGGATAATATTTGAGAATAGTACAAGTTATGATTTATTAATATATTATAAGTTCTAATATATTAATATAAGATCATATTATTTAATTAGTAGTGATCTATAATTAATCTAGGATTAATTTAGAGATCAAAGATATTACTAATTAAATATGGGCTTCTATATTTATATAGTGTGGGCTAGTGCTTAGTTGGAATGGGCTAGGCTTGCATGGGAAAAGTCCATGGATACTCCATGGAGCTTTAACCCATGGATCTCATAGAAATGAAGAGACATGGGTATTAGGGTTTACATGGAAGTAACCCTAATCCATCACACTATATAAAGGAGGCTTTGGTTCTTGAAATCACACTAGTTGACACTTGTTGAGGTGAGGGCCGATTTCAAGATAGTAGTGACTATTCTCTCAAAGTTCCAAGTTTGTGGTGATTTGTGATTTCTATTTGAGGCATCCACACTATTGGTGCTAGGCTCTAAAACTTCAAGGAATCAACTACAACTACAAGGTAAGTGTTTCTACTAGCTTTATTTGATTCAAGTTCCCCATGCCATGCTAGTTAGGATATGAACCTTGGAAAAATAATTATTTGCATGTATCTTAGACAAACATAGATCCAAGGTTTATTAGGGTTGCATGTACACTTAGGAAGTGTTAGAATGCTCAAAACCCAACAAGATGAAGGCAACCCAAAAGGACCATGCTCATAATCGGGTCAAGTACATACCAAAATAGTTATGGACTTAGACACTAATCCAAAAACAATAACATAACAAACATATACTGTCAGGCATATCTAGGTGCCCGACCTACTCCTTCGGTCCTCTCGACCGGATACTGCCTATCATACCTGGGTGCTGGCCTCGCCTTCGGTCCTCTCGACCGGATACTGACTAGCATATCTGGGTGCTGGTCTCCCCTTCGGTCCACTCGACCGGATACTGGGAACTATTTGACCCCTTACTACTACCACATAACCCATATCACATAATCTATCTAGCATGGCTAGGTATGACTACCCATTCGGCCCTATCGACCGGTAATCTGGGGACTATCTCCCATACTGTCACTAGCACATAGCATCATATCATACTAGCACATAAACATATTAGGTAGTAGAAAACCTAGATGAATATCGCGGAGACAATCATCTAATCATACAACTCCTACTGATGGGTCGACATTTTGGTCGTAGACCCACCGCTACTGGAAGGTAACTCACCTCGTACGAGTAGCTGCTGATAATTTGTGTGGGAAACCTCTGTCTGCTGCTGCTCCGGAAATCCTTCGGCTATAATCCACACAAAACACTCAGTCAGAATCTAATATCTACTCTTAGGGTAAATTGACTATTTTACCCCTAACCAAGTCCAAGTCAAAGTCAACTTCCAGTTGACCTGACTCGCGGAGTTGGGCCGTCAAATCGTCGAGTCCCTAACCCTTTACCCGTCCTTATCCACGACTCTACTCGTCAAGTTTAGCAACGACTCGACGAGTTCCCATTCTATATGAACATCGAATGAACCTTCATCCAACTCGCCGAGTTGTATGAACAACTCGTCGAGTTCACCTTCATCTGATAAACAAGTCTTGTCCTTGACTCGCCCGAGTTGCATGAACAACTCGTCGAGTTCATCTTCAACTATTAGGAGATTGCCTTGGACTCGCTGAGTCTGTTCTAGCACTCGTCGAGTCCCATGAACTCCAGGTCTAAGGCTATGTCCAATACGTTGGGTCACTACTTTGGATCCTCGAACACCCCTCTAACACTCAATTGGGTTCCTTCAAACCCAAACAGAAAAGGGGAGTCAAACCTTGGACTCGCCAAGTCCAAAGAACAACTCGCCGAGTTGAGGTTGTCCAAGTCTCATTCCTCGATTTCTGATGTACAACACTTGCCCAGAAGATAGATCTAGGCTCCTACAATAGATATAGCATGTAAAGTTACAAACTTTATGTGCATGCATGGGACTTTGAGATCCAAAAGGTTGCAAAGAAGCTCTTAGGTTGCATGGAGCCTTTCATGGGTGCAAAAGCAATCCCTTCTTTCCTTGTGACCCCTCAAAGGTCCTAGATCCGAAGTTTGACCCCAAACCATGCTTGCAATCATGGTTGGTTTCCACATATGGCTTATAAAAGCCCTAAATCTCCCCACAAAGGGATCTAAAAAATGAACAAGTAAGGTATAGACTTTATACCTTCTGGATGCTGCAAAGGAAGCACCAAATCAAACTCCTCTGGTCCTCCTTTGATCCTCTAAGCTTTTCCCTTCTTCCTTGACACCACAAAACACCAAGATCACTCAAAAGCTCTTAAATCTCTCCACACACAGTTAGGGTTCGCTATGAAGGGTTTCTGGAAGCAAGCCCTTAAATTAGGGTTTTGTCCAGTCAGAGTCTACTCGTCGAGTCTGGATGCCGACTCGACGAGTCCAATAGTTAAGTCCCGCATCCCATCCCGCTCCTAATCGACGAGTTGGGCCTTCAACTCGCCGAGTCCCAGGTGAAAATGAAAAATACTTAAATAAAAAAAAATACGTACCAGGAACTTGGTGCTACAGTAGGACTCGGCGAGTGCATGAGCCGACTCGGCGAGTCCAAGGCAATCTCCCAACATTTGAAGATGAACTTGATGAATTGTTCTTACAACTCGGCGAGTGTAGGACAGCACTGGTTCATAGGATGAGGATAAACTCGGCGAGTTGTTCATAAAAATCGGCGAGTCAGATGAAGGATCCTTCGATGATTTATATAGAAGGAGAACTCGTCGAGTCATTGCTAAACTCGACAAGTAGAGACGTGGACGAGGACAGTTAAATGGATAGGGACTCAACGAGTTGGCGGCCCAATTCAACGAGTCAGGTCATTTGGAAGTTGACTTTGACTTTGACTTAGATTTGTAGTGGTAGGGATTAGTCTTTCCCTGAAATCGGTCTTTAGGATCGAGGGGGTAGGTCAGTACCCAGTTATGCCTGACTGTATGATTATATTTTGTTATTGTATGAGAATGGTAGGGTGAAATAGTCCCCAGTTACCGGTTAAAAGATACCGATGGTAGTTACCGGTTGAAAGATACCGATGACAGTTAACGGTTGAAAGATACCGATGACAGCGACCGGTTGAAAGATACCGATGATATTATATAGTATGTGGTATGTGTTGGATTAGTGTCTAAGTCCATAACTATTTTGGTATGTACTTGACCCGATGGTGCATGGTCCTTTTGGGTTGCCTTCACCAAAGCAACTTGATAGGATGAATTATGGAGAGAAAGGATTAACTATGATTTATTAATATATTACGAGAATAATATATTAAAGGAAAAATCATATTGTTTAATTAATATTAGTCAAGAATTAATTAGTAATTAGTTTTGTGACTAAAAGAGATTAATCAAACTTAAGGGACTGGAATTGTAATTATAAGATAATTGCAATTTGGGCCATGGATTGTCTTAAATTAAGGAGTTGACAAATTCTATGGGGAAGCCCATAAGGAAATCGTCCAAGGCCCTAATTAAAGGAGTCCATGGGTTGCTTAGGGCTTAAGCATCCAAATTAGGGTTTCCTTGTTAGATAACCCTAATTGCCTCACTATATATAGAACCCTTAAGGCTCAAAAACGTGGGGAAGCTTTCTTCTAGGATTAGAACACATTTTGGGCAGCCTCCATCCTCTCTCCTCTTCATCCTCTTGCTTATGGTGTTTGTGAACCATTAGAGGAGTGACAATTGTGACTCTAAGCTTTCTAAAGTCAATACAAGGAGATTTGGGATTGTTATTGCTACATAACAATCAAGGTAACATCTTAAACCTATTATCATGTTAATATGATTACTTGAATGCTAGAATTAGGGTTTATAGTCTTGGATAACTTGCATGTACAATAGAGAAACCTAGATCCAAGCATTAGGGTTTGTATGAGCACATAGGATGTCTTATGACCAAAACCCATCAGTGGTATCAGAGACTAGACTGGTTTCTATTGTATTGATGCATTGTATGATTGAAAAATTCGATTTTTGTGGTTCTGGAGGCTGGACTCGCCGAATCCATAGATGAACTCGCCGAGTCCATGCTGACTCGACGAGTCGGCTCGTCAGAAGGAGGGAAAACCGGCATTTCTTGCTGTTTTTGCTTAAGGATAGTTGCCTTATCATACTAGATCAATATAAATCCGATTTTATGATACATTTGACTATATTCTTGATCTAATTGAAGATATTTATCAATTAATAAAATATTTGTTTCCTTATGTGATAATTGATTAATTATTTTGATTAAATTGGTAAATTGTTTTGCAAGAAATCATTAAATAAATCAAATATGGATAATTATGTGATTAAATGTTAATTTAGATTATTTGTTATTTGATCCTTGTTGTTATGAAAAGTTTCATATTTTTCCCTTTAGGTTTTATAGTTTAAATTTGAACCCAAAATTTTTGTTGTTTTGAAATTTAAATAGTTAAAACCCTAATGTTTTGAAAAAGGTTTCAAAACTTGCCCTCAAGTTTTGGAATTTAAATTTTGATTATTTGTTTAATTTTGATGTATATTTAAATTCTAAACCCTAATGTTTGAAATGTTTCAAAACTTGCCCTCAAGTTTTGGAATTTAAAAGTTGATTAAAAGTTTAATTAGGAATGTTAAATTCTAAAACCCTAGTATTGTTTTGAAAAAGTTCAAATTACACCCTTATGGTTTTATTAATTAATTAAGGTGTATAATTAAAAGAGGTTTAATAAATCCATAAAAGTTTTGGTTTACAAATTAATTAAATTAAAAGTATGATTATTAAATTTGACCACCTAGTATTTTAAAAGTTGTAAAATACACCCTATACTATATATAACATTAAAAGTCTAACATTATATATATGTATGAGTAAAAGTCAGTCTTACCGTTAGTAGGCCTCATTCACAAAGCTGGTCTATAAGGGGTGTTCAAGGAAATTGCCTATAAAATGGTGAGTGAATGGGTATCCACTCTTACCCACCACACTCTTCACTAGTGGAGGGTCGTTAGCCGAACGGGTAAGATAGGACGAAACCTTCCATTATAAGTATAATGAATTACAAAAGTAACTAAATGTTTTACAAATTCCCAATCTTAGTTACTTTAGGCAAAAGTGAATTGATGCAATTCCATGAAATTACACTTTGTGCCCTTGCGAAGACGTTAGTGGAGCGTGTGTGGTTAACCAGCACACAAAATGGTTCTAAGCAAAGGTAGCAAAGGGTGACTCAATGTTTGTCATAGTTCGGTGGAGCATGTGTGGTTTATCGGCACATCGAATAGGTGATTGTAACATGTGGGGGCACCATGTAGTTTGCATGGTTATTCACACCCGCTTTGTGATCCTCGGCATCCCAGTCACAAACAAGAGGAGCATATCGAGATTTAAACATGCCATTGAAAGTTCAATGAATCTCATAGGATTTAGGAGTTTTCATAGATTTAAAACTTAAATTTCTTTTTCGTTTTTCGTGGTGGAAATTAGTGAAACGTCATTCACTTACCTTCAAATATTCTGCAATTAGGGTTACGACATCCCTCTCCCGAGTTGTAGAATGTTGTGTTGGGTTCTAGCCTTAGTATCTAATTTGGGTGATTTACTAAGGACTCAATCATTCAATTAACTTGAATTCGTTTTCTCCCGTTTTGTAGATGTCAAAGTTTGACAACTATGGTCTTCTCAAATCCCGTGGAACAAGCATTCCACATGAAGATGATATTCCACGATTCGATCGAGGAACAAGAGATCATACTTCACTTCTTCCTCCTCCTCCATTTGTTCTCCCTAACCCACAAGTTCAAAGGCTTGAAAAATTTCAAGATCACTCAAGCCCTTTTGGCAAGTAAACATAAAGAAGGAAAGTCGGTGTGTGCATACGTCCTAGGGATGAAGTCACACATTGATAGGTTAAGAATGTTGGGATCCGTTGTTTGTGAGGAAATGGCTGTTGATTGGGTTCTTCAATCACTTCCTAACTCATATAGTGAGCTCATAAGAGAGTACTATATGATGAACCGCAACGTGACCCTTATAGATCTCACCTATATGCTTATTGCTGCTGAATCAGCAATCGTTTGGCGCAATAGAAAAGCAAAGTTGATTGGTGAATCTGCCTTCAAGACCTCTATGAATATAGACAATGGCAACGAAAGACATGCTATGATCGAAAGGTTTGATCATAAGAGAAAGGCAATGTCTAAAGTAGTTCCATGTCATGTTCCAAAAGAGTCAATTTGCTTTTATTCCCAAGAGAAAGGGCATTGGAGACGAAGCTGCCCCATTTACCTAAGAGATCTAAGAGATGGGAGAGTCGAAACGTATGGCTCTAATATAGGTAAAATCCATTAACTAACTCTTTTAAGCTTCTATTCTAGATTCTTAATACATAATGTGATATGATTACAATTGATGTTTTGTAGGATCGAAGAAAAGAAAGGAAGCTTAAGGAAAGAAGTGAGCAGAATCTAACCGTGAAGGAATGGATTTCGATTGCCTTTCTCGAAGATTAGATTCTTGAGCTACTACTTAGAGTTAGAATTAGATTGCTAAGAAAAATGTATTAGCATAGTTTTTCAATGAATTGCATTGTAAGGACAAATTTTTCCGCAATAAAATAAATTTTGATTTTATATTATTTATTTATCCTTGCAATGGCGTATATGAAAAATTGATGTTTGAATATTAGCAATAATGGATTTGGTTCTTATTATGTCATTTTTGGAAAGTCGAGAATTTACCAAATAGGGAGAGTTTCTCATCGCCCAAGTTTCAATTGGACAGAAACTTGGAATCATGCAACTTGGTTGCACGATGAATGAGAAATTTCATATTTGGAAATTAGACTAATTCATTGACAAAGTGTCAAGTGAAGAACTAGGAGATCGAGTACACAAAGTTGTGTGTTGGTCAAAGTCTTCCATAAGAGTAACAAGATATTCGTCATGGTTTACTAAAAGTTTAGTAAATATGATTATACTTATAAGATTAAGTGTAATTCGGAATTGATTAAAAAGGTTTAGATCAATAGCAGAACGAATAAGAAGAATCAAGTAGGCAGAAAGAAAAAAGTTTCTCTATTCTAAAAAGAAGAGAGATTGCATTTTATGCTTTATGATAGGTCTTAATGATTAAGAACCATATCTCAATTGATCCTCTTAGTGAGTCTTAGTGAAATTGTATGTCTAAGAAGAGGAATCAAGAATTGAAGAAATGGTTAAATCAAGAAGTCAATCATACTTCGTTCCAAAACAAGTCTTAGAGTTAAGATTGCGACATTGAGTGATAAGAATTAGAAAGGCTTATAACATTCATCAAATGTGGAAAGTTGTGATGTCTTGGATAAGACAAAGACCAACTAGGACCAATTTATGAAGTGTTTTGATAAAAGCTACACGAACTCTTGAATATTTGTTTGTCAAGAAATGGTTGTTGACAAGAGAATCTTATATGTCAAGGAGTCAGTGGGAGTCTTATTGGTCTTGAAAGGTTTGAAGAACAAATCAAAGAGACCTTATTGATCATCACTAGCACACGAGTTGAGGTTTACAACCTATCGTGTTGACATTATTTTGTTTCTATGCCATTCCAATTAAGTTAATTATGCATATGAGTTCTATGAGTTCTCGTTCGAATGTATAAAAGGCAAGGACCTTGATCAATGAAGAGTACATTGATAGGAAAGGGTGAGATGCTTAACTACTTGGAAGACGTAGTGGGCAGCTGTGCTAACATAAGGCAAGAAATAAGGATAAAGAAAGTTCGGTCCATATGAGTTTGAATTTGTCGTAAAAATTTGGTTTGAACAAATTCACATGGATAGGAACACATACACCGTTTAAATCTAAGTGTCATAAGATTTCCTCCTTCATGAAAATGATTGTGAGGAAATGCTTTCACTAAGAAAGATTTTAAGAAGATAGTGATTGCAAAATTGCATTCTCGAATTTGATTATGGTTACGGTATTCCTTTCCATGATTTGAATTGTGAGGTTTGGCAATTGTTTTGACACACATATGAACTATCTAAGGCAAAGGTGTATAAGTTCAAGAAGCCTTGATAAAAGATTATCAAAGCACTAAGTATTAGAAACATGAACTTAAGAAATTCAATAAGCATTGTTTTTCTAGAAGTCGAGATGTTTATGAATACATGTCGAAGCTAGTGGTAGCATAAGTGTTATGCTTTATAATAATCATCATGATAGTGGGAGCATAAAAGTTATGATTGTATGATTATTAAGGCACGTATTGCAAGTTGACAATATTAATTATAGAAAACAAGAGTTATACCTTGCAAAGTTGTAAGGGTTGTAAAGTTGTTTTGCTATAATTAAGGGAGAGAATATTATGCTTCATTTCAAATCTAAAGGATTAGGTTGAGAAATGTTAATAAATTTAGTCAAGGGTACATAGTGTGTTCTTAAAATTTCGATTATGATTACGACATTCCTCTTCACAATTCAAATTTTGAGAACATAGCAAATAAAACATTATGCGTCGTGTCCCATATGCTTCGGTTATAGGATCGATTGCAAATGTTTTAATGTTTGACCATTCTAAAATTTTCCAAATGTCGAGCGCAATTAGAGGGAAAAGGGACTAGAATTGGTTTTGACTAAAATGATTAAACAACTATCAAAGGACAATCCATAGTTTGACGAGGATTGGTCGCTTGTGAGTAGTTGGAAGCATGGTATTGGATGGACCATATCGACATTATTATGAATAGAAAAGATTCTATTAAGAATGAGTTGTCATATGGAAATTATGGAAATGTTTCCATATTGGATGGACCATATCGACATCATTACGAATAGATAAGATTCTATTAAGAATGAGTTGTTATATGGAAAATATGGAAGCGTGTCCATATTGGGAGTTGAATATTGAAAATCTATGCAAAAGGATGTTCAAAGGAATGTACTTTGAGTGAGAGACATCATATCTAAGGAATTGTCTTGTAACAATGTCCGATAGAGGACTTTGTAATATCATTGGCAATAGTCTTTGTGACTTTGGTGCAGTGACATTACGAAAGGATCATTGCATAGAATGTTAGAATCTAGCATATTTTATAAGTGACAAGAATTTGATATTCTCACACTTATGAAAAAGGATTTGCAGTTGTGACATGAGAATGATTGGAAATGTATTCAATTTGATCTATTTCACAAAAGTAAGAACCATAGGCAAACATTGTGTGCATGCTAAGAGCATGGGACAAGTATAATAATTCAAGTAAGAAGTTGATTACCCGAAACGACAAATAATGAGTAATCGATATGGTGATAAATAAAAGGAGTTTTATTTATACTCAAAGGTTTGAGGCCATATGGGATTAGTATTATTCTTGTGTTTCACATTTGCATGTTTTGACTTCCAGAATAATTGAATTTATTAAGAATAATTGAATTATTCGAACGGGCCACAGTCGCTCATATGTTGGAAGTAGGTATGAATGAAGACTGTCATAAATTGGTGTGTGGAATGTCTAAAAGAGTATTAGACATAAGCAAATGTTTGGTACGACGTTCATGAGTGCTTATGAATATGAATTTGAGTATTGGATTAAACCCACGCTCACTTGGATCACTCCATGAATTGTATCACGAGTGATTGGTGAGACGATAACATCTTATATTCTTGAAACCGAGATGTGTGAGTTGTATCTTGCAAATCGGTTGCACATTGATAATATGTAAACGCACTAGTAACTTGGTGTTATAAAACATATTGTTGTGTGTGATTCGGTGAGTGAGTGCAAGCGAGCATTGAATCAAATTTTATCCGTTCCTTTTATCCAAAGTAGGATAAAAGCGATATCTTTGGGACCCTCGATGATTTTGTGATGACAAACGTAAATGCTCGGCCGGGCTAGGGCTAATTTGATTTGTTCAATTAGTCAGTTGTCATAAATCGGAAATCGAGATATAGTACAAAGAGAATGATTTGAAATCATATCTCATATGATATCTAGAATGGAGGAATATATGATACCTTATCTAAGGACACGCGTATCTGATATGATCAGAGTTGACAGCGGCTTTGGAAAGCTACGATTACAGATCAGGATCTGAAGTCATATGCATAATAGTTATTAGACTTATCCAAGTGGGAGCTGTTGGATTAGTGTCTATCCATAACTATTTCGATATGTACTTGACCCGATGGTGCATGGTCCTTTTGGGTTGCCTTCACCAAAGCAACTTGATAGGATGAATTATGGAGAGAAAGGATTAAATATGATTTATTAATATATTATGAGAATAATATATTAAAGGAAAAATCATATTGTTTAATTAATATTAGTCAAGAATTAATTAGTAATTAGTTTTGTGACTAAAAGAGATTAATTAAACTTAAGGGACTGGAATTGTAATTATAAGATAATTGCAATTTGGGCCATGGATTGTCTTAAATTAAGGAGTGGACGAATTCTATGGGGAAGCCCATAAGGAAATCGTCCAAGGCCCTAATTAAAGGAGTCCATGGGTTGCTTAGGGCTTAAGCATCCAAATTAGGGTTTCCTTGTTAGATAACCCTAATTGCCTCACTATATATAGAACCCTTAAGGCTCAAAAACGTGGGGAAGCTTTCTTCTAGGGTTAGAACACATTTTGGGCAACCTCCATCCTCTCTCCTCTTCATCCTCTTGCTTATGGTGTTTGTGAACAATTAGAGGAGTGGCAATTGTGACTCTAAGCTTTCTAAAGTCAATACAAGGAGATTTAGGATTGTTATTGCTACATAACAATCAAGGTAACATCTTAAACCTATTCTCATGTTAATATGATTACTTGAATGCTAGAATTAGGGTTTATAGTCTTGGATAACTTGCATGTACAATAGAGAAACCTAGATCCAAGCATTAGGGTTTGTATGAGCACATAGGATGTCTTATGACCAAAACCCATCAGTATGATGGTGGAACTCACTAACCTTTTGCTTACATTTTTAGTGTTGGTTTCAAGTACCTCTTTGTCTAAGGGGAAGGAGCCGGCGGAGTACCCGTGCATCACACATTCACACATGATTACTGCAATGAGCTTCTGGGATTGTACTCTGATTTCCATCACTTATGATGTTATGATTTTGAGACACGAAATTGTGGTTTAAACCTGATGTAATATTGACAATGTTTTGGTAACATATTTTATGACTTGCTTAATTTAAAAATGAAAATTTTGGCCTCAAATTTTGGGATGTTACAAGTTGGTATCAAAGCCCTGGTTTGAGGGATTCGGACACACCCTCAGGGGTTTCTGGACTCAAACCGAGGGATTAAAAGATTTTTACAAAGAAAATGGTTTCCTAAAATCTAAATTAGGGAATTTCGAGAAGGAACAAGGTGTGTGATGCGTGCTAATGGCCAAGCTCAAATAAGTTTTCCCTAAGATACCCATACCTGATATGCTAAGTTATATGATTTATGATTCTGAGAACTGCATGCTAGATTAGGGCTAAGGATCTAGGAAGGATGCCTTATATGCCTATTGTATGAGATGTATGCTAGGACTATTTAGTCAGTAGTAGGATGGCCTGATTAGGTTATGCCTGATGTGGTTACTCGATGCATGAATGCTGCTTGCTATGTGCTTAAGGGGTCCTTGCTAACTTTAACTAACTAGTGAGCGGATATGTAACAATATTCGCAAGCTAGTTAGGGAAGGGAAGTAGGGATTGCTAGTGCAACTGATGGCGGAGAGTAGGTCGGAGAGTGCCCTAGGAAAGCCTAGGATGAGATTAGTGGAAAAAGGGTATCGGTAAAGGGACTTGGTGAAGTCGAAGCAATCCTTAAGGAAAGTACGAATAGATGTGGAAGGTAGTATGGGCCCGTACTACTGGAAGCAGAGGATCCTTACTTGAGTCAAGGAGGGCCGAGATGGAACAAGGAACTTGGAGAGAGTGTGAGACCTCTCGAGAGCATGTATGATCCTGACGTTTATGTGTTTATTTTCGAGAATGGTGGTCACACGTCATGGAGCAGGAGGATCAGGATCAGGTTCGGGTGCAGGATCCGAGCATGTGGATGATGGTTTATGCGAGTTTGTCACGTCTGAGATTATGAGAGGCATCCTTGACGTGACCCCGGTCATTTTTGGGTTGATTAAGGAGGGGATCGTGGAGCTGATGGAGGATGGCCTTCGGGTATTCAGGAGTGATCTGGCGTCTAGCCAGATGGGTACGCACACACTATCCTTTAAGGACTTTAGAGGGAGTTGTGTCCCGGACTTCTATGGGGTGAATGACCCCATTGCTGCTAGGAGATAGATCGCAAACATCGAGTCTGTGCAGTTGACGAGCTTCTGCCCGGAAGGGTCGAAGGTCCGTTTTGCTCCAGGTTGTTTGAGGGATCGAGCCAGAGATTGGTGGGAGTTGATTGGTCATACATTGGGAGCCCCAACCATCGAGGCTATAGTGTGGTCAGATTTCGTGACCCGATTCAGGGTCGAGTTTGCACCAGCTGTGGAGCTTCAGCAGCTGTCCAGGGAGTTTTTGGATATGAGACAGACTACAGAGACTGTGGTGGAGATCAACGCCAAGTTCCGAGAGAGGGATTTATTGGTGCCCCAGTACGCAAGAGATGAGGATATGAGGAGGACCCGTTATCACGACATGTTGAGAGTCGATATCAGGGAGCACGTCAACTTCTCGGCATGTCCGACCCTGGACTCCATGATTTCTAGGGCGCGGGAAAGGGAGATCGATCTGGAGCACCTCAGGAAGAGGAAGGCAGAGACTATGCAGGTTACGGGGGTTTCAGGGAAGAAACCCAAGGGATTCGACTCAAGGTCGAAGGGCCAGCAGGGCCGGGACCGCTGTGGAAAGTGCGGCCAGTCACATGAGGGAGTTTGCCGCACTGGGACGGGTTGAGGCTGCTATAAGTGCGACAAGATTGGGCATTTTGGAAGAGATTGTACTGCCCCTACTCCTACGGTTCAGACATCAGACCTGATTTGTTTCCATTGTAATTAGAGGGGCCATAAGAAGCCCAATTGCCTCACATTGACGACAGATACAGCGGCGCCAGGAGTAGCACCAACTCTGATGACTGCACGTGTTATGGATGGCTGGAAGATCATGTCGGAGGCTCCAGTGGTACAGAGCCGAGCATTTCAGCTGATAGCCGAGGAGGCACGCGCTGCACCCCATGTGGTGACGGGATCGTTCCATGTGAACGGTATCCCAGCTCAGGTGTTGTTTGATTAGGGTGCTACCCGATCATTTGTCTTTATTGTGCTTAGCAAGAAGTTTCTTGAATCATTCGGCATGTTAGATTTCCCTTTAAAGTTCGAGATTGTGGACGACCGGTCAGTGCGAGCATCAAAGGTTTACCGGGATTGTGTTTTGAGGCTGTTCGTGGAACGTTACCTGGTAGACTTGGTTCCCTTACCCTTGCGGGGGAGCAAGGTTGTTATCAATATGGATTGGCTAAGCCCCAATGGGGCAGTGATTGACTGCGCGCAGCAGTTGGTGTGGATCAGGACCCCAAGTGGGGGAGAGCTGGTCACTCAGGGCGAGAGGCCACAGCAAGGACCGACTTTATGTTCAGCAGAAAGAGCTAGGAGCTACCTTCAGCTGGGTTGCGCGGGATTCATCGCCTATGTTATGGATACCCGGGAAACAGGTAAGTCGACAGTGGGCAATGTGCCCGTGGTACGAGAGTTTGCAGATATATTCCTTAAGGAGTTTCCTGGGATACCTCCGAAGAGGCAGGTAGAGTTCAGGATCGGCCTAGTCCCTGGTGCGGCTCCGATAGCCAAGGCACCGTATCGGTTGGATCCTCCTGAGATGCACGAGTTGCCTACACAACTGCAAGAGCTGGTAAACAAGGGATTCGTTAGACAAAGCAATTCATCCTAGGGAGCCCCGATTATGTTTGTGAAGAAGAAGGACGGGTCGCATCGGATTTGTATATACAATCGGGGGTTGAACAAGGTAATGGTGAAAAACCGTTACCCACTTCCGAGGATTGATGACCTCTTTGACAAGCTACGGGGAGCATCTTGGTTCTCCAAGATTGATCTGCGTTCAGGATACCATCAGATGAGGGTCAGAGAGGAGGATGTCGTATTCTCTCATTTAGTCTATCCAAGTATTGCAATGCCATGCAACCCAAATGGACCATGCCGGGTCGGGTCAAGTACATACCAAACAAAGTTATGGACTTAGACACTATATCCAACAGTCTCCCACTTGGATAAGTCTAATAACTATATTTGAAAATATGACTTCAAAATCCGACTAGCAATCGTAGCTCTTTCAAAGTCTCTTGGAACTGAGATGATGATAATACGCCATTTAAGATAAGTGATCATATAATCCTCTGTTCTCATGATATCAGCCGGACAAACACATGGAACATGGTCTTACTTATTGTCCAGCATTTGTTTCTCGATCTCCGATTTGTTTCGACATAGAACTAAATTGAACACATCAATTAGGTTCTGAACGGGCCCGGTACATAGGTCAAAACCAAATCATCGAGGGGCCCAGATATCGCTTCTATTTCTAGAAGGAACAGATAAAATTCGACTGATATGGTTGTACTAATTACTTGTTGAATTACTCACAAAGGCATGTTTTATAACATCGAGTTACCAATGCGTTTTCGTACAATCAATGAATAACCAACTCACAGTCAACAACTCATATCTCTAGGTTTGAAGATTTATATGATATTACCGTCTCACGATCACTCGAGATAAATTCCATGAAGTGATGCAAGTGAGCGTGGGTTGAATCCAATACTCAGCCCTTATGAGTACTCATGAATGCTGTAGCAACCATTGCATTGTCTAAAGCACTTCAGACAAATCATACAAGCCAAATTCATGACAGTCTTGAATCAATACTTACTTCCAAAGTTTGACCGACTGTGGATGGTTTGAATAATATGATTTATACCATAACATAATTATTCTAGAAGTAAAAACATGCAAAATTGAAACATAGTAAACAATCAACACAAGATAGCAACACCTTACTCATAAATAAATAACAACTTTTATTTATCATCAAATGTCAATTACATTTTACAAGTTTCAGGAATCTAACTATTGAAACTAATATCATCCTTCAGCCCAATGCGCCTTGCATGCTGTAAAGACCCAGCCTGAATGAGAGCGAAAATTATCCCTATCAGTTTGAAAGCTAGCATCACTATATCCTTACACTCTCAAGTCATCACTACCTCCAAGGGTAAGGACCCAGTCCTTAGTCCTCTGCAAATACTTGAGAATGTTCTTTACCACTGTCCAGTGTGCCTTACCAGGGTTCCCTTGATATCTACTGACCATGCTCAAAGCAAAGGCCACATTAGGGCGAGTACAAGTCATAGCATACATGATCGAGCCCACAGCGGAAGCATATGGTATCTGACTCATTTCAGCTATCTCAGCCTCTGTACTTGGACTCTGAGTCTTACTTAGCTTTGCATTACTCTGGATTTGTAATTCTCCTTTCTTGGAATCTTGCATACTGAACCTCTTCAGTACCTTCTCCACATAAGTACTTTGACTAAGTCCAATTAGTCTCTTACTCCTATCTCTCAATATCCTTATCCCTAGGATATAGGTAGCTTCCCCAAGGTCCTTCATAGCAAAACACTTCCCAAGCCAGGCCTTAACCACCTGAAAAGTTGGGATGTCGTTTCCTATGAGAAGTATGTCATCCACATACAACACCAAGAAGCTAACTATGCTCCCACTAGCCCTGACATACACACAAGACTCATCCTCACTCCTAGAAAAGCCAAACTCTTTGACTTTCTCATCAAAGCAAAGATTCCACCTGGGAGATTCTTGTTTCAATCCATAAATGGATTTTTCAAGCTTACACACTCTATTAGGGTATTTGGGATCGACAAAACTCTCTGGCTGAGCCATGTAAACATCCTCAGCCAACTTCCCATTAAGGAAAGTGGTTTTGACATCCATTTGCTATATTTCCTAGTCATGAAATGCAGCTATGGCTAACAACACTCTAATAGACTTAATCTTAGCTACTGGTGAGAAGGTCTCATCATAGTCAAAGCCCTTCGCAACCATTCGCGCTTTATAAGTGTGTACTTTCCCATCCATGTCGGTCTTCTTCTTGAAGATCCATTTGCATCCAACTGTCTGACAACCTGATACATTGTCAACCAAGTTCCAAATTTGATTGTCATACATGGACTGAATCTCGCTGTCCATAGCCTCCTTCCATTTCGCAGACTCAGGGCTTGCCATGGCTTCCTTATAATTATTAGGTTCATCCAAATCTATTAGTGTACTATCACTGATAAATGTATCACCTTCAGTGGTGATGTGATAACCATAATAAAATTCAGGTGTGTTCCTCACCCTAGTGGAACGTCTTGGAGGTACAGACTCATCTATCGGCTCAACAGGAGTTTCCTCCTCAGTTTGGCTGATAGTATTTGAGGTTCCTTCACCACTTGACTCTTGAAGCTCTTCAAGGTCAATTTGCCTCCCACTGTCCCCTTGGCTTATGAATTCTCTCTCACGAAAAACTCCTCTTCTTGCTACAAAGACCACATTGTCTCTGGGTCTGTAGAAGAGGTAACCAAAGGATCTCTGTGGGTAGCCGATGAAAATACACCTCTCGCTTCGGGGCTCAAGCTTGTCATGAGTCTCACGCCTCACAAAAGCTTCACAACCCCAAATCTTGATGTGGTCCAAATTGGGAACTTTCCCAGTCCACATCTCGTGAGGTGTTTTGGCAACCTTTTTAGTAGGGACTAGATTAAGGATATGGGCGGCAGTCTCTAAGGTATACCCCCAGAAAGAGATTGGTAACGAAGCTCGACTCATCATGGAACGAACCATATCCAAAAAGGTTCGATTGCGCCTCTCAGCCACACCATTCAGCTGTGGTGTTCTGCGAGGTGTCAATTGTGAGACAATCCCACATTCCTTAAGATAGTCAAGGAACTCAGAGCTAAGATACTCTCCTCCTCGATCGGATCGAAGCATCTTGATGTTCCTGCCCAATTGATTCTTAACTTCCTGCTCAAACTCTTTGAACTTTTCAAAGGTTTCTGACTTATGCTTGATTAAGTAAATATATCCATATCTACTGTAATCATCAGTAAAAGTCACATAATAACAATTAGCATCCCTTGTAGCAACTCTGAAGGGCCTACACACATCCGTGTGTACAAGGTCCAACGAACCTTCACCCCTATCACAAGTACCTGTGAAGGGCGACTGTGTCATTTTTCCAAGTAAACAAGACTCGCAACTATCATCTGACTTGAGGTCAAATGATTCCAAGACTCCAGCCTTTTGGAGTTGGCCTATGCGCTTCTTACTAACACGTCCAAGATGACAATGCCACAAGGATGCTTTATCCAAGCTATCAGAAGAATCAATATACAACACATTATTTCCTAGATTGTCTACAACATTCACGACTTCATATACACCATCACAAGGTATTGCTTTAAAGTAAAATACATCATTGTAATAAACATTAATAGCACCATTTTTATTATCAAATGAAAATGTAAAACCTTGTTTGTACAAGCCATGAAAAGAAATAATATATCTCGCCATTTCGCGCGAGTAACAACACTTATTCAAATCTAACATTAACCCATTATTAAGCAATAAAGAATAAACTCCTATCTTGGTAACAGGTGATACTTTCCTGTTGCCCATGACTAAGTTTATCTTCCCGTGCTC
Organism: Lactuca serriola; assembly: GCF_051521515.1. Lineage (NCBI taxonomy): Eukaryota > Viridiplantae > Streptophyta > Magnoliopsida > Asterales > Asteraceae > Lactuca > Lactuca serriola. The sequence goes on along the minus strand of NC_136414.1, from coordinate 203,686,103 downwards.
CACTTGCTCACTTCTTCTTAGTGCCTGCAAATCAGTGCAAATGTGAATACCACACCCTGTATCAAGCACCCAAGAATTAGCATTAGATGAGTTGTTAGACAATATTGTGTAAATACCTGCATGGGTGGGCTTAACCTTCCCATCCTTTACATCTTGCAGATATTTGGCGCAACTTCGCTTGAAGTGTCCCTTATCTTGGCAATAGAAGCACTGTGCTTCCTTTGGGTTCGAAGAAGGAGTAATGGGACCTTTTTTGTCCCACTTGAAGAGGAACCATCAAGAGTCTTACCCTTGGTACCCTTTGAAGGGTTTTTCCTCTTCTTAGCCTTCCCTTTCCCAATTGCAAGAACAGGGGCTGTTAAAGGAGTAGAAGTAGCAACCGCTTTACCCTTAAGGCCATTTTCAGCTGTCCTTAAGAGTCCTTGAAGTTTGCTAAGTGTGACTTCCTCTTTGTTCATATGCTAAGTCATACAAAACTGATCATAACTTGGAGGTAAGGAATGGAGAATGATGTCAATCGCCAATTCCTCAGGGAAGTCAACATTGAGCTTTAGCAACCGGTCAACGAACCTCTGCATCTTCTGCAAGTGACCGGTGATGGGTTCACCATCCTTCATCCTTGCGGTTATCATGGAGGAAATGATTTCATACCTCTCTTGACGCGCGCTCTGATGGTACCTTTCCATCAGATCTAGGTGCATCTCATAGGGGTAGAAATCTTCATAAGATTTTTGGAGTTCCGGAGTCATTATGGCCATCATGATGTAGGACACCGTGGTAGCATTCTTCTCATGCACAATGAACTCCGCAAGCTCTTCTGGAGTAGCAGTGGCTTCATTAGCAACCTTAAGCTCCCTATCAAGGACATATTCTTTGTCCTCATAGCGGGTAATCATCCTGATGTTTCTGATCCATTCATTAAAGTTGGATCCATCAAAGATGACCTTACCACACAAGTTCATTAGGGAAAAGGAGCCAGTAGGGTTTCAGCTAGCAGCGTTATGTGAAGACATCTGGAATAAAAGGAAGATAAGTTTCATTAGATTAAGAGTCCTTAATAAGTCACCCAAATGAAATATTTAGGCTAGGATCCAACAAACTATATATAGGTGGAAGAGGGATGTCGTAATCCACACTATAAAATATTTGAAGGTAGGTAAATGACGATTTACCAATTTCCACCATAAGAAGAAATATTTTATTATTAGGTTTTATTGGTTTTGAAACTCCTAGATCTTTTGAGATACATTGAACTTTTCAATGGCATGTTTGAATCTCGAATGTGCCCTCTCAAGTTTGTGACTGGGATGTCGAGGATCACAAACAAGGTGTGAATAACCATACAAATTGACTTGGTACCCTTAACAATATTACCTAATCGATGTGCCGGTTAACCACACACGCTCCACCGATCTATAATAAAGTCAAGTTACCCTTTGCCACTCTTACTAGTCCATGTTAGTGTGCCGGTTAACCACACACGCTCCACTAACGACTTGGTAAGGTACAAAGTGTAATTTTATGGGCTAGCACCAATTTCACATTTTCCTAAAGTAACTAAGATTGGGAATTTATAATGTATAGTTACTTTATAATTCATTATAATTTTAATAAGAATTTAAAGTCATATCCTACCCGTTCGGCTAACGACCCTCCACCGATCAAGGAAGCGGTGGGTGAGAGTGGACACCCATTAAATCACCATTTTATAGGCAACAACCTTATACCGCCCTTATAGACCGGCTTCGTGAATGAGGCCTACTAACGGTAAGAATGACATATTCTTATACATATCTATATAATAAAACTATAATAATAGTATAAGTGTTGATTTTTAAACTTTTTAAAAATCTAAGGTTTAATTTGGAATTAAAGTTTTAGAGTGTAAGACTTTTCAAATTCCAAAACTTGAGGGAAAGAATTGAAACTATTCCAAGTCTCTTCAATTTTGTAAATGGTTCATAAAAATGAAGACTCTTCATTTTATGAAACCTCTTTAGTTCTTTAAACACAAATTAAAGAAGTGATCTTTGGTTATCCATAACTTGAGGACAAGTTATGGACACCATCAATACAATTAAGATCAAGAATTAAACACACATGGTGGTTACACATAATTCCTATGATCTTCTAAAAACTCATAAGAACGCAAATTCATGTCAAGCAATTTCAAGAAATCATATGAACACATATAATACTTTGAAATTGTTAAAAGTCATGTAAAATGGATTAACATAATCATTATCATTTTCAAAAATAGATTTTACAAGTCCAAAACAGATTGGGATAATGATTCTAATCCATTTCCAGCAACAAAACACGAAAAGACTGCCCAGCACGCACCTACTCGTCGAATGGATGATCCTACTCGGCGAGTCCAGTCGAATGTGTACATGGACTCAGCGAGTCCTCCCCATGAACTCGGCGAGTCCAGTCGACAGTGAGCAGTTTTTTCGATTTTCAAGCAGTTTTGCATAAAGTATACAGAAAACAATCCTAGGCTCTGATACCACTGATGGGTTTTGAGCATTCTAACACTTCCTAAGTGTACATGCAACCCTAATAACCTTGAATCTATGTTTTCTCTATATACATGCAAATTTCTTTTTCAAGGTTATTTCCTAACTAGCATGGCATGGGGAATATATTAAACATAAAAACTAGTAGAAATACATACCTTGTTGTGGCTTGGATTCCTTCAAGACTTTGTGAGCCTAGCACCCCAAATGTTGTGCCTCAAATGCTTCACACAACACCACAAAACTTGGAATAACTTGATATTATACTTCTAGCACTCAAAATCGGTTATGCCCTCTCTTTTAACCTTACTAGGTCCGATTTCACTAGCCAAAGGGTCCCTTTTATAGTGGTGTCACAATTAGCGTCTTCACATGAATACTCTTAATTGTCATGACTCTTCATTTCTCATGACCCATGGGTTTGTAACTCCCATGGACTATCCATGGAGCTCCAAATGGTTACATCCATAACCCATAAACCATGGATCATTAATCCACCATAAAAGAATGGATGATTGTCATAATCAACCCTTATATATTTAATTAGTCTCACTTTGATCACCAAATTAATACTAGATTAATACTTGATCAAATACTAATTAAATAATACTATTATTAATATATTAGAACTTATAATATATTAATAATCATAAGTGCCATATTCTCTATTTAGTCTATCCAAGTATTGCAATGCTATGCAACCCAAATGGACCATGCCGGGTCGGGTCAAGTACATAACAAATAAAGTTATGGACTTAGACACTATATCCAACAGGTTCATCCTGGGGGATGTTTGGAGATGTCATCAGTGTAATGGGTTTTCCCAACCTGAGGGTGCTAGAGCTAGTTCAGCATGTGTATGTGATTACAAGAGGAGGACTCATGGGAGTTGCTCTGAAGAATGTATCTTTCTGTCAACAGAATGGTTAGAGTTGGACTCAGATCGGGAATCCGGTAGTGCATGATTATTTTCTAGCTCATATGGGTCGAGTGATGGTTGTGATTTGGAGCAGTGTTGCATCATGAGCAGTACTCAGTTGTTAAGAGAGGGTATCAGAGGGTAAAGCCGGTGGCCGGCTTGAGACGGTGGTCAGGATACCGTAAGAAAGGAGAAAGTGAGTTTCTAGTGTCTAAGGTTGTGTTTTGAGGAACCTGGCTAGGTTGATGCCAGGTGGTGCGTGGCAGGAGTATTTCTGGAGTTGAGTTGCCGCAGGCTTCGAGGACGAAGCCTAATTTAAGTGGGGTAGAATTGTAACATTCCGAGTTCAGGAGTGCAAGTTCAGGGTTCATAGTGTGAGTATGAAAGGAGAACTCGGCGAGTCCATAGGTGGACTCGGCGAGTAGGGTCGCGACTTGGTCGCGTGTTAAGTAGCCGACTCAGCGAGTCAGTGGATGGACTCGGCGAGTAGGCGTTGAGAGGAGAAAACCCTATTTATAGGACATTATACCCTCTCCCCAGCCTCTTTACCCTCTGTAGAAGTCCAGAAAGCTCTAAGACGTGATTGTAAGGGATTAGAGTGCATTTGGAGCTTGGAGAAGTGATTGTTGAAGAAATCTTGAAGGAGAAGAGACTTGTATCAAAGGGCTTTGCAAGGATCCAGATTAATCTTCTCTTGGAGCTTCCTTTTGAGGTATTATTTCATTGTTTGAGCTGCTATTGTCTGGATTCATCATTTTTGGGGGTGTTAGAGATCATATCTTTTGGTGTATTGGAGTTTAGAGGTTAGATCTGAGGTTGCTACCTCAGATCTGGAATGGAGAAGGGCTAGAATGCATAAAAGTCCCTGTTTGTGAGTGATTGATGGAGCTATCTTGTCCCAAGCCCAAACCCTAGAGTGAAAATGCCTAGATCTCCTTGGATTCACGTAAAGTTTGCCACTTTACGTGATGGATGGCCTTAGGAAGGGTAGATCTATGGTTTGAATCATCTGCATGGCTTGGAAAGCCTCTGTATGGATTCAGACCCGGTGGTACTCGGCGAGTCACATGGGTGGACTCGGCGATTTGCTTGAAGATAGGCTGGAACTCAACGAGTTGGATGAACAACTCGGCGAGTAAGTTGAAGATAGCCTTAGACTCGACGAGTCTGTTCTTGGACTCGGCGAGTCTTGTCGAAGAGTCCCAATCTTTTCTGGTTGAGCCGTGAATCGGTGAGTCAAGGGATGACTCGGTGAGTTGTGTGTGAGTGGACTCAGATTTGTTGAACTCGGCGAGTCTCGGGGTGACTCGGCGAGTTGAGTCACAGATTGGGGAATTTCTGAGCATGGGGACTCGGCGAGTCATCGAGTTGACTCGACAAGTAGAGTCAGTCAGGGGTTGACTTTGACTTTGACCAAGGGTTAACCAGTTGTCTTCCAGGGGTATTTTGGTAATTACTGAGTTCAGTGCTTTGGTGTTATTCAGTGGAGGAGTTCGTGTCGGAGTTTGGAGCAGTGGGATCTTATCTGTTCAGTCGGCAGTTTTGAGGTGAGTTATCCTCACTATATCAACAGGGTCTAAGGCACCAAGGCCGACCCTTTATCAGATTGAGATCCGGGTATTTGTTGTATGTTATTGCTTTGATATGTTGCATCCTGGTAGCTAGGATGGTATATGTTAGAGACTTGGTTGAGATCGGTATCCTGAGATGTAGGGTGATGCTATGCTAGTGACCGGTTAGGTCGGTATCCTGGTTAGGATGATGATATGCTATGTGATCTGTTTGATCGGTTTGTTGACTATGAATGCTTATATGATTGTATGTTTATGTGCACATGGTTGTTTGGACGGGAGTTGGGTTGAGGCGGGTCCTGCTTTGTGCTGTAGGACAAGATACCCAGGGCGGACCGGTTGTCCCGAAGGCCCAGCGAGCGGTCCGGATGGGCTGTAGGCTCCAAGAGAGTGGACCAGACATGCCGAGGCTCGGAGAGTGGACCAAGCCGACTGAAGGCCCGGTGCGGGCGGACCAGTCATACTGTAGACTCAGAGAGTGGACCAGGTGAATTGAAGGCCCGATGCGGGTGGACCAATCACACTGCAGACTCGATGTATGTGGCTAGATTCGGAGAGTGGACCAGGTGGATTGAAGGCCCGATACGGGCGGACCAATCACACTGCAAACTCGATGTGTATGGCTAAACTCGGAGGGTGGACCAGGTGGACTGTTGGCCGGTGCGGCGGACCAGTCACATAGTAGACCCGAAGTGCATGGCTGTTCTGTGATCGGATATGTTATGGCATGATATGCGTGTATGGTTTATGTGGTTGGTATTTTGGGGATACCTCACTAAGCTTTCGGGCTTATAGTTGTGGTTTAATGTTTTTCAGGTTCTTCAGGAGATCGCGGCAAGGCGAAGGCGTGATCTTACCGCTCCTTGTGTTTATGTTGTGATGAGATTCTGGGAATACTTTAAATAAATTGTATTGAAAACCTTTTTGTAATAACTTTAATGGAATCGGGTTGTTTTTGAAAATTTTAAATTGGTTGAAATTTTTGGTCGTTACACAACGAAGATGTATAGGGATCTTCGTCTTGACTATTGGTGGCCCTGTATGAAGAGGGACGTGGCTTGTTTTTTTGGAGAGGTGCCTGACGTGCAGAAAGGTCAAGGCTGAGCACCAGATACCTCATGCAAGGTCCAGCCGTTGGATATCCCGATATGGAAATGGAAAGATATTACGATGGATTTTATCACGAAGCTTCCCAGGACTGCGCGAGGCGTAGATTCGATCTGGGTCATCATCGATCGATTGAACAAGAGCGCCCATTTTATTCCGATTCAGGAGAGTATTTCGGCCGAAAGGTTGGCGATATCTACATCAGGGAGGTGGTGGCGAGGCACGGGGTGCCAGTTTTGGTGATTTCAGACAGGGATGTACAGTTCACTTCCAGGTTTCGGAAGAAGTTTCATGATGAGCTGGGTACTCGTCTGCATTTTAGCACTGCCTTTCACCCGCAGACAGATGGTCAGAGTGAGCGGACCATCCAGACATTGGAGGACATGCTGCGGGCGTGTATTCTAGACTTCGGAGGTAGTTGGGATACTTACCTTCCATTGGCAGAGTTCTCCTATAACAATAGTTATCATGCGAGCGTTGACCGTCCTTCTTTCGAGATGTTGTATGGGAGGAAGTGCAGGACCTCGATATGCTAAGGAGAGGTTGGGCAGAGGGTCATGGGGAGTACCGAAGTTGTACTTAAGTCTACGGAGAGGATCCAACAGGTCTAGAGCAAGCTTCAGACTGCCCAGAGTCGGTAGAAAAGTTATGCCGACATGCGTCGGACGGACCTGGAGTTCCAGGTCGGGGACATGGTTCTCCTGAAGGTGTCGCCTTGGAAGGGCGTCATTCGATTCAGGAAGCGGGGCAAGCTGGGCCCCATGTATATCGGACCCTTCAGGGTTATGGACTAGGTGGGGAAAGTGGCGTATAGGCTGGACCTGCCAGCCGTACTCAGTCAGATTCATAGCATTTTTCACGTCTCCCAGTTACGGAAATGTTTGGTGGGCGATTCAGCAGTGGTATTTTTGTCTACAGGTATTGTTTTCCACTTAAATTAAGCAGCAAGATCTATAGAAAACCTCTAAATGGTTCAATTTTTAGGTGCACTAGAACGTGTTCCCCGCTTCCCGATATACCCTGGTTATCAAGAACTTCCTTATGACTCCTTTCTTTATGTGAGTAAACAATTATTAAGGAGGAAGGTATATTTAAAGAGAGATGCATTTGTTGTGTAGCACCTGGTTCTTGGACAAGTTTGCATTATTGGCCTAGGACTCGGCGAGTTAAAGGCCCAACTCGTCGAGTAGAAACGGATATGATACGGGGTTTAAATGAAAAACTTGTCGAGTCGGCTTCCAGACTCGACGAGTAGACTCTTACTAGAGAAAACCCTAATCTAAGGGTTTGCACCCTATTTAAGTATCTCATTCAGCCACCCTTCGTCCCTATTGCTTCCAGAAACCCCCCATAGCAAACCCTAACTGTGTGTGTGAAGATTTAAAGGCATTTGTGGTGATTTTTGGTGATTTTGATCACAAGGAAGAAAGAAGGGCCTAGAGGGATCAAGAGAAGACCAAGGGAGTTCAAGGTTGTGCATCATTTGTAATTCCCAGAATGGATAAAGTCGATAACTTGCTTGTTCATTTGCTAGATCCCTTTTTGTGGAGATTTAGGTCCTTTAGAAACCATTCTTGGTAACCAACCATGATTGCAAGCATGGTTGGTGGTTAAGGCTTCGGATCAAGGTCCATGAAGGAGTTACAAGGCAGAAAAAGGGTTGCTTTTGCCCCCATAGAAGCTCCCATGCAACTTAAGAGTCTCTTTTAGAGCCTTTTTGGCTCAAAGTCCCATGCATGCACGTAAAGTTAGTAACTTTACGTGCTAGATCGAGTTTAGGGACCTTGATCTATCATTTGGAGAAGAGCTGTACACCAGAAATTAAAGAAATAGACTTGGACAGTATTGACTCGGCGAGTCGTTCTTAGGACTCGGCGAGTCTGAGGATAGACTCCCCTTTTCTGTTATGGTTCAAAGAGACCCAGTTGAGTGTTAAAAAGGTTTTAGATGGTCCAGGGGAGTAACCCAAACGTATTGGGATAAGCCATAGTTTTGGAGTTCATAGGACTCGACGAGTGCATGAGCCGACTCGGCAAGTCCAATGCAATCTCCCAACATTTGAAGATGAACTCGATGATTTTTTCTTACAACTCGGTGAGTCTAGGACAGGACTAGTTCATAGGATGTGGATAAACTCGACGAGTTGTTCATATAACTCGGCGAGTCGGATGAAGGATCCTTCGATAATTTATATAGAAGGAGAACTCGTCAAGTCATTGCTAAACTCGACGAGTAGAGACGTGGACGAGGACAGTTAAAGGGATAGGGACTCGATGATTTGGCGGCCCAACTCGACGAGTCAGGTCACTGGAGGTTGACTTGCACTTTGACTTTGACTTGGACTTGGTCAGGGGTAAAACGGTCATTTTACCGTAAGAATAGATATCAGACTCTAATTAAGTGTTTTGTAGGAATTATAGCCGGAGGATTTCTGGAGCAGCAGCAGACACAGATTTCCCATGCAGATTATCAGCAGCTACTCGTTCGAGGTGAGTTACCTTCCAGTAGGGGTGGGTCTAAGACCATAATGCCGGCCCACCAACAAGGGTATTTGGTAGATAATTGTCTTTGTGATAGTTATCTTGGTTTGGTTACGTGCTTTGGTTATGAGATATACCTGTGTGATATGTTATGTGTGTTAATGGTAGTGGTAGGGATTAGTCTTTCCCTGAAATCAGTCTTTAGGATCGAGGGGGTAGGTTAGTACCCAGTTATGCCTGACTGTATGATTATATTTTGTTATTGTATGAGAATGACAGGGGTGAAATAGTCCCCAGTTACCGGTTGGAAGATACCGATGGTAGTTACCGGTTGAAAGATACCGATGACAGTTAACGGTTGAAAGATACCGATGACAGTGACCGGTTGAAAGATACCGATGACAGCAACCGGTTGAAAGATATTGATGATATTATATAATATGTGGTATGATGGGGGAACTCACTAACCTTTTTCTTACATTTTTAGTGTTGGTTTCAGGTACCTCTTCGTCTAAGGGGAAGGAGCCGATGGAGTAGACGTGCATCACACATTCACACATGATTTTTGCAATGAGCTTCTGGGATTGTACTCTGATTTCCATCACTTATGATATGATTTTGAGACATGACATTGTGCTTTAAACCTGATGTAATATTGACGATGTTTTGGTAACATATTTTATGACTTGGTTAATTTAAAAATGAAATTTTTGGCCTCAAATTTTGGGATGTTACATGTTGTGTCCCTGGTCGGATCTCTTTCAATCACACATAGGGGACAACATATGACTAATTGAGATAGATGGATTGAGAGGTAGAGTTGCATATGTTGTAATCCAGGACGGATCTCTTCCAATGACGCAGAGGAAACAACATATGACTGATAGATAGATAGCAAGAAAATAATTTCCTACAGATCTACTTTATCAAAACCCCACAGTCGCCCTATCAGAACCATAATTAAGGACATAAGTCCGTACATCAAGGAAAAGTTGAACCAATGTTCTAGATGTGTATTAATTTAGTTTATCCCATGGGTTCTCGTGTTTATCTAACTTCTCAATCTACCAAAGCATCGTATGGTCAGTCCAAACAATCCAATCTAAATCTACACTGTCAAATCCTTCGTGCCTACCAACACATTGAACACAAAATCTAGACAATTAAAATTCAGTCCCTTACACATGTTTACACTGCCTGTTATCACTTTATTGATATCACTTCCCAAACAATACATACTAAAGAAAAACTATAAGAAAGAAAATAACTGTCTTCAAAATGAATCAATGTAAGATAAATCAGGAGTATAGAGAAGAAAACTCAAACTGTAAGTCACCGACTGATTTGCATCCAGAAAGTCTAAGAACACGCTTAGTCTCAGAACAGATCCGAAAATTCTTCACATCTTTAAGCACAAACCCACTAAATGACCCCTTCCTTTATTCCTTTCCCGCAAAGGACACATACTCTCACTTAAAGTTCTGAGTGTTGCAAAGTTGAGAGATGTCCCCTATCATGTGCCCGAAACAGCCACTATCAACAAACCGAAGTCTGATTATATGCCTCCATAGCTGCTCCGATACAGAGCGGGATCAGTTAGTCTTTGGAATCCAGTCCATTTTGAAACTGGGTTGACCTTTGTCATCTACGCAAGGAACTCTCTCCCACGTCATATCCTTCTTATCACAAATAGAAGATGTAGAAATATTAGAAGAATTTGGAGATTTAGGAGATTGAACCTTTGGTACCCATCTATAGTTGGGTTTAACCCATTTCTTATTCGAGCGGATAGGTGCCTCAGTACTTGCTTTTGAGCTGGAAGCCGATTGTTGAGATTACATTGATTTGACTGATCTTAATTTCGCTGGAGCATCTCTTTGATTGGATTTCTTGGCCGACATACCCTTCTTGTTGTTGGAATATGAATCCTAGGCCTTTTACGTGTTCCATTTGCCATTGTCTAAATGTGACCTTGAGGGGTTTCTTTTGGAAATTCTCCCTCTTGGTGCTTTCTGCCACCCTTGTGCATAGTAAGGAATGTATGCGCGATTTGGACAATTTTTGGCAATGTGTCCAGGTGTTCCACAGTGAAAACATGTCTTTTTCTTCACTGGGAAGTTGTTTCTTTCTGCCCCTACTGGCGTGCCCTTGCCATGTCTCTGATTGTTCCCACAAGCACACTTGCAGCAAGTCATCGGTTTCGCTTGTTTTGGTGGCTTGTATTTTCTAATAGCAGGTTTAGAAGTAACTGAGTTAGAAGCAGAAAATTCATAGTTCAAGGAGTCATTGGTTTGACAGTCAAAAAAATTTGCAGAACTAGAGTTATTTTTGTCCTCCTTGTCCTCATCCTCTACTACTTTACTTGCACACGAAGTAGAAGCATCAGAAACATTCACCTCAACATTCTCAGTTGGCCCAGATTGTTCAGTCTTAATTGAAGCTGGTTCAAGGAGTGAGCCAGACTGAGTAGGAATTTCTTCCTCATTGGTTTCAAGGGGTGGGTTATAGTTGTCATTAAAGGGAGGTGGAACACTATGGTACCCTAGACCCTTATTTTGATTATCTTTAAATTTTTATTGTTTTTCAATCATGGATGCAAGTACCTCACTTGACACATCATATTTTCTGAAATTAAAATCTGCATTTTCAAATTTGTTTTTCAATGTGTCAAGCTCAACACTCACAACATCAAAATCTTTCTTAAGATATCTATAATGGACACACTTGTCACTGTACTCTGCCTGTAATTTTCGAAAAGTCCTTAGCCTTGGCCTCTAGTTGTTCTTTTAATGGTTTCAGGCCTTTTCTAAGTTGATACCCCTCATATTTTAGTTCTTCTATCTCTCTATGCATCAAATCAGCATATTCATGTAACATTTTGATAGTTTAAATACAAGATTGACAGCAAGAAACTTCATTGACCGAAATGTTTGAGGAACTCATTTTTTTATCAAAAATTCCATTTGACTAAAAACTCAAAAGTCAACCTTAAATGTTAAATTTAAAAAGTCAAACTTAAAAGTCAAACTTCAAAGTCAAACCTAATAGCTAAATTAGAAAAATTGAAAATTAAATGAGAAAGTCAAAGTTTAAAGTCAAAGGTCAAACTTGAAAGTCAAAGTCAAAGTTTTAAGTTAAAAAATCAAAATTAAAAGTCAAAAATTTAAAACTAAAATTTTGGAAGAAAATGGAATTTAAGAATAAAATAAAATTGATTTTTGGGTTGAAAGTGTTAAAAGTGCGAAACTAAGGAATCGAAGATATGACATTTGACTTAAAAGGGGAAGGAATGTAACATCTAGCAAGTTAGATCAACTGGTAAAGCGCTTCGTAGATGAGGCGAGGCACCCGGGTTCGATCCCTGGCAACCCCCAAAATCGTTTCACCTTTTTTTTAATAAGATGTTGCGAACTTTGGACCCTCTGATCGAAGACTCGCACACGCAGGTGACCGAGACCGAGGCTGCTAAACGAGCAAGTGGGCCGAACATGTGCTGGGCCGTAAACTGGTGAATTGTAAACGTCTAAGAAACCCTAATTTGTGATTATGGTCGTCGCCGAGAAACCCTAGCCGCAAACTGATTACGGCTGCCGCCGAGAAACCTTAGCCGCAAACTGATTACTGCTGAGAACCCTCCTTCGGCCGTGAACCCTTCAACCGGCCGTAAACCATTCACAGATTACGTGAAAAACAACGTTTTTCACCTCTTTTTGCTCTAAAACTCGATCAAAAACTCGTTTTTATCAAAAACACGAAGAACAATTGTTGAGAGAAAAACTTGAAGACACACTTGAACAAACGTTAGAACAAGTATATTGCGGAATAGAGTTAATCTCAAAGGATCTAAAAGCTCAACAATAATATAGTTAGATAGTTATATAGTTAGTTACGGAAAGTAAAGAAATATAAATGACAACAGTTGTTATATCAAGAATACACTTAAACTGATCCATAACAAGGAATGCATTCACTCTGAGTTAGTAAGCGAGATCAAGTTTAGTGATTAAGTCTAGAAGACTTGCTCCGAAGAGAGGTTATGTTCCAGTAGCAGTTTGAGAGTAAGAAGAGTAGAAAGATAGAGAAATGAAGAAGATAACTTAGAGAAATATATTCAGAATAAGTTCATAAGTTATTAATAAGGAGTAAGAAGTGAGAAGTAGTAAGAAGTATTCGATACAAGAGAATGAGTCTCTATTTATAGAGATTCAGAAATAAACTAATCTATAAGCAGTCGTGCAAGGCATGCTGGATAATAGAGTATATTACATAGGATAAGTAAAAGAAATAACTAAGACTGTGGATGCTGAAGACTTGATGACTCCGGATGCTGAGATGGTTGCTGATAGAGAACGGTTGTGGTTACAGTTGTAGAATTGACTCTGGGTGCTGGATTGGCTGCGGGAGCTGAACCGTTGCGGTAGTAAAGTGAAGGTTGCGGTAGTTGAGTTCAAGAGGATCACTTTTTATGATTCAACAATTTCCCCTAAGTGACCTCTTTAACTCCGGTTCAGTTATCAAGTTTGAGGAACTTGATCAAAATCCACCAAAATTTCCTAACATTTTCCAGCCAAGTGATTCTTCTGGAAATTTCAAACTTGACTTCAGAAGTAGTGTGTCTTGATCTTTCTACTTCGGTCTTGCAGATGTCAAGTTACTTCTTGCGCAGACGGTGCATAGCTTTTATTGGAATGAAGTATTTGATGTTGTCCGTCTTCCGTTTGAAAATTATCCCAAGTTTAGCATAGTTTGTTGCACCTAATGATCTTTCTTCGTAGCCTTCGGTTGGCATTGGCACAGGTTCAAGTGGTGGAAGGTCAAATTTCTTGAGGATGGTGGGGTGGATATCTGCATCGATTTTGGCAAAGTCACAAACAGTGTCCTTTAGAAAGGATTTAGCTTTGTCAAGAGCTATCTGCATCTTCGGGTGCTTCTCTGTCTTGTTTTGAAAAACTCTGGCAATGAGAAATATTTCTTCAGGATTCATGCAGGGAAAGTCTGCCTAGGTGCGGATGTAGTCATGCTCTCTTCTGGTAAGAGTGAATTGAGCAAAGTCAGCTTTCATGAACTTCCGCATCTTGTAGTTTTTCACTGCGGATGGTCTATCGTTAGACCATATGTTTTCTATTGAAGAGCCATGCTTCGCATAGAAGCGAGTGAGTCTTTCAAATTCCATCGGCAGACGCTTGTGATCAGGAAGATTGCGGTCAAAGGATTCTAAGACAGCAAAATACTTGGCATTGGGAGAAATTGGAATATCCCAATAACCTTCGGATGGTGGTTCAGCATACATGAGATGGGGAGTGTAGTCTTCATCTAGCAGCCTGCGGAGAGGATTGACCTATGAGTTGATCAGCGATTCATCGATCATAGTGTCAAATCCGCATTCTCTCCATATGATTTCAGCTAGCATGGCCGCTTTCCAATCATGTTTCCTTTGAGCGGTGGCAGGAGAGTCTGTGGAGCTTTCTGATAACATATGTTCCTCAAGGTTTTTGAAATGAGGAGGAGTCTCAGGTCTGTTGAGGGCGTGTTTGGGTGATGAGTGGGGAGATGGAATATTTTGAGATGGTTGAGGTGAAGGCTGCGGTGTGGGAATTTTCTTTGTGGTGATTAGAGGGCTCTGACGAATGGATGTATCAGAGCGATGGCCTTCTTCATCACTTCCCCCTCTTGAGGTATGCATCGTAGGTGCTTCCTCAAGCCATTTTTTGAGGCCATCCACTTTGGCACAGACCTCTGCAAAGTGAATTTTCATCGTTTCGGCCAGTTGTGAGTTATTTGGAGTGGTAGAGTTGAAGAGCAGCTTGTGTATGTATTTGGTAAGCTGAAGTATCTCAGGGCCATGGAAATTGGAGGTAAGGGATTTATGCATCCGGTTGATTGTTGCATGAAGAACAGAGATAGTGGACTCATAGGTAGTATGAGTCTCATCTATCACCCTTTGAGATTGTGTAGCTTGATCCGCAATGGCTGTTTGTAAGCCTTGTTTGATTGCGGTCACCTCAGTAATGAGGTGTTCCGCTGTGGCCATAAAGTCTTGATGATCGGCCTTGCGGTTGTTATCAAGAGATCGAATCCCCATTTCGACTTTGAGAGAGACGTGCTCAGCAGCCATACGCTCTCTTGTCTCAAGTCGTTCAATGCGTTCAATCAGAGACTGTGGTCTTGGAGTATCTTCAGGTAGAGGTTGGGTAGGCTTAACCGCAGCCAAATTTGATCGACTTTGGCTTGGAGTTTGAGGAATTCTTTTCTGGTGACATCATCTTTCTCCTTTTTCTTTTTCTTTTCCTTGGGCTTAGAAGTTAAATGCTGAGAACCGCTGTACTCTTCTTCTTCTTCGAACATCATTAGGTCGTCATCGGAAGGATTTGGTTTGTTGACCTCTTGGATGTCTTCATCATCAAAACCGAAGGTTGCGGCTGATCTGAGTTCAATAGCTGGCTCTTCGTCTTGAGATGGGTTGACTGCGGTAGGTGGAACAGGAGTTGAAGTAGGAGGAACCTTAGATGTACCTGCGGCTGCGGTTGAGGCTTGAGTTTTCAATACAGTTTCCGCCATTTGATCCATCCAAGTTTGAACCTTTTGGATTCTGGTAGCAGTATGGGCATTGCTGATGGCATTTGCCCAGTACTTGGCCACAGATAGGATTTCTTATTCCTTCTGCTGTTGTTGTTTTACCTGTTGCTCCTTGCGGGCTTGGAATTGTCTTTTGAAAGCAGCATATTTCTTGATTTCAGCATCAGTAGTTGGCTGATACCGACTCCAAGAGTCACTAGAATCTTCGCCGTCAATTCCTTGTGTTCGCACCAAGGTGTCCCTTGGGTTCATGGGTCCTTGCACATTAGTGCTCACCGTGCCTAAACCACCTGATAAAGATGTAAGTAGAGTAGGATTTCCTGGGCTTCCTCGGTCTCCTTGACCCGTGGTCAAGTCTGGCCTCGGCCCAGTTCTGGCATGGGCAAAATAAATGCCCTACGGATGGAGTGGTGGTTGAAGTGTTTGGGATACTTGCAAAAGGATGGAGTCTACCTCCTCAGAAGAAAAAAAATATGCAGTCTGGAAGCCCTAGAGACCATATGGCGATGACCAATTTTATCTACTTGAGATAAAACTGGGGGTCTGTCTCCACGTTCGGATGAAGAAGATGATGAAACAATCTCACATGATGAGGTTGATTGGTATTCGATAGAGGTATTGAATGGATGTGCGGCCATCCCAAGGACTACCGGAGCCTGTTGAGAGGCTGCAGTATCAGTTCGGTCACGCATTTGGCCAGTGGTTTCAATTGTTTTTCTTTTCTTGAGGATAGCTATAGGTTGTCTATCTTCATCAGAATCACTGCTCGATACAGTTGTGGTTTTGGTTTTTCGTTTCTTAGAAGGTGCGGTTTGTTTTGGGGCTTTCTTCTTGGGTGTGGTAGCTTTCTTTTTAGAAGCCACAGATTTTCTCCGTTGAGAAATGTTAGAAAGTGTAGTGGCAGAGGGGGCTGCGGTACCCTCAGGAAGAATGGTAGTAGAAGGAAGAGGCGGGGTAGAAGGGTATGGGATAATACCCTCCGTAGCCTCTATATGATCTGAGACATCAGCAGTCTCGAGACCAAGCAAGGTAAGAATGTGAATAGGGAGCCTGCGGATAGGTCCAAATAGAGTTTGATCATAAGAGGGATTTTACCTTTTGAGATCCTTGGTGACAAAAAAGTTGATGTCACTGCCCATGTCGAGACCAGCATCTGCATGTAGATCAGAAATACACAGAGACCAAAATCGAGCAAATGTGAGCTCGGTTGGGTTCTCTCTGGGGTGCTCTTTGCGAATCTATTGAAGGAAGTCATCCCAAAGAATCTGGCCGTAATTGACATCGTGGCCTGTGAAGATGCTCCATACCAATTCTAGAAGCTTTAAACCCATGTTGTCGATGCCTCCGATTCTGCCAGACAGACATCGGATGACAAAGTGGCATACGAACTGCCAAACCGTAGGCAGTTGGTTCTTCTTGAACTCACCAATCCCTCGGATCGGTTTTTGATAACCCATTTGGTAGAGTGCGGTGGTGATGTCAGATAAGGATGGTGTCAAGATCTTGATGGAAGGATGAATAAGAAGGTTTATGGCAGTCAAGAACTTCTCTTTGGTCAAGATGACCAAAGAATCATTGATGAGGTTAAGATGCACATCTTGTGGGTTTTCCAGTGGTCTGTATGCAGAAAGAGCACACTTGAAGAGTGTAGAAACGGGAACAACGTCAGTGAATGCATCGAATGAGCCAAATAAGATATGGTTCTTGAGATGCTTGATCATCAGTTTTGTTGGCGCATTATACGATTGATGATCTTCAAACACTGCTTGGAAGTTGCTTGAGGCGATTGTTGGTGATGTGGAACCAGTTTGATTCATGGAGCCTGAAGCCTTGGATTGCTTCTTGGATGCACCTAATTTCGCCATTGAGAGATGTGAGATTGGAGTTCTTGAGAGATTTTGGGAGTTTTGGAGAGTTTGAGAGAGAATAATCAAATACACAGAGAGCGTAAACGATTTTAGAGAAGAAGGTGGGTTTATAAAGGGGGTAAAAGAATTTGAACCCTAGGTAAAAGATAGAAGGGGGTAAGATGTTGAATGGGGTTTTTGGGGGGAATCAATGATTTTGGGATTGAATCTCAGCCACATGAAGATGAAACGGTTTTTGGAGAGATTTTGAGAGATCTTAAAAGGGGTTTGCATTTAATGACGGATTAGACGCATGGTAATACGTCAGGTAAACATGGGTTGATGAGAGAGAATGTTTTAACTGATGGGACGTGGTTAGGAGAGGAAAAGACAAGTTGAGAATGGATTGATTTGGGAATCGCTCTTTTTGTCATCATCCCTAAAATAGGTCTGATACGAGGTTTATCCAGAAAGGTAAAGTGACAGTTTCTAAAGGGAATGTTTGTATTTTATTTAATGAAGGATCATTAAATAGCACACAAGGATTCGAGAGTTAATGAATCTGTTGGAATTTATTTAAGACGATTGCGGATGAATTCATCATTGCGGTTGAGAAACTCCATTGCGGATGAGCAAAGAAAGATTTCAGAGAGAATCTGTGAGAAAACACTTGTACAAAAGTTAGAAATAAAAGAACATTAAAATCCATGAGAGATACATATGACATATGGTTGCGGTACCTAGATTGTGGTACCAAACCCATCTATCATATGTAATTCTCAGTTAGAACCGCAATGGAGACCAATGATGGTCTGCGGTAGCTAACACTTCCTAAAGAACTGCGGGCCCGGATTCATCATTCCCAACATTTGTAAGAATGCATTGAGTTTTGTAGAGTCAAGAGCTTTTGTGAAAACATCAGCAATCTCTTCATGAGTAGGAACAAAGATGAGTTCAATATTACCTTTCAGAATATGATCTTTGATGAAATGATACCGTAACTCAATATGTTTTGTCTTGGAGTGCTGAATAGGATTATGAGAGATGCCTTTGGAAACTAGAAAACTGTTCAAAAGATGATTAGTGAACTCAGTTCCATTGTCACTGCGGATGCGTCTGACTGGAAGCTTGATTTGAAGTTCGATTTCTTTGATGAAGTTAATGAAGATATGCGGTGTCTCTGATTTGAGTCTGAAAAAGAAGACCCATGTGAAGCGTGTATAGTCATCAACAATAACCAGTATATATTTTTTGTGGTGAAGACTAGCTACGGTTGAGGGACCACAAAGATCGATGTGTAATAGCTCCAGTGGTTCAGAGATAAAAGAATCCATTATCAGAGGATGGCTTGCTTTTGATTGTTTACCGCACTCACACGCTGGACAAAGAGTATCGTTGATGAATTTGAGAATGGGAAGACCACGGACTAGTTCTCCTGTGATGAGGTTGTTGATGTAGCGAAAGTTGAGATGAGCTAGCTTGCGATGCCATAGCCAGTAGACTTCGGATACAGCTTTGGACAAAAAACACAGCTGCGGTTTACCAATGATGAGAGAAACATCAAGAGGGTACATCGTGCCTTCAGAGCGAGATTTTATTAAGCAAGTGTTGCGATCACTCGTCATTATGTAACATAATTGATTGTCAAATTCAACACGATGTCCTGCTTTACATAGTTGGCCAACACTGATGAGATTGTGTTTAAGACCTTCTACATAAGCAACCTTCAGAATGGAAAAGTTCCCCGTAGTGAGAACACCGTAACCTCGGATGACACCATTTGCATTGTTGCCAAACGTGACATTTCCACCATTGCATATAGGCCTAAAATCCTGAAGGTACTCTAACCTTCCGGTCATGTGAAAGGATCAGGCACTGTCAATTAACCATTCTTATTCTTGTTCCTCCTTGCACAAAGCCTGAGAATTACACGGTTAGTTTAGGCATCCAAACAAGTTTGGAGCCAGGGACGATTGATGTATTCTTAAATGATGCATGGTCTGAGGTTGCATGGACAGGTCCTTTGTCATCTTTTAGACCTAGTCTTGGGTGTTTGTTCAGATTTGGATTATTACGAGGTTTCTGAAAAGTACAGGATTTCTGACTTTGATTTGACTTGACATGAGATAAAAACTTTTGACAGCTACACTGACATTTGCAAAAAGAGGGTTTGTCATTGAATCTGACATTGTGCTTTGTCAGCGGTCTATGGAGTGAATTGGACTTGAAATTGGTCCAAGGTGGGTAACTTTTGAAAGATTTGACATTTGATTTCTGAAAAGTTTGTTTTGAACGAGGTTTCGCACGTGGAAATCTTTGAATTTCTCTAGGTGGATTTGGCAAAATTCCTTTCCACTTGTTTTGATGTGATTTTAAAAGTGTTGGAGTGGGTAACATTCCTTGCCATTTAGGGTCATTTTGGGAATAGACCTGAAAAACGTAGTTTCTTACAAATTTGACACCTTTTTGGGTTCTGTCAGAAGTAGTAGGAATGGCTTTTGAAACTGAACTTCCCTTTTTGTTTGTTTTCATGAAAGAAGAATTTTTTGAAATGTAATTTGTGAAAACAAATTTTTTTGGACTCCTGGATTTTGGAATTCTCACATGTTTCTTATTTTTTGAAAAAATTTGTTTGCTTTTGTTTCGAGATCTAATTTCTTCTTTGAAAGCTCTTTTTGCCAAAGATTTTGGTGAACCGCAGTCATTGTTATTCAACTGCGGTTTCCTGAGATTTTTTGAATAATTTTGAAAACGCGGACTAGAATCATCAAAACTTGAGGATTCTGGAGTTTAAGAGCATTGGCCTACTTCAAAATTTTCTATAGGTAATTCATGAAAAATCGGTTGAAGAGTTGTAGTTCCTTGAACTGAAGAGTTGCAGTCATTGTTATTCAACTGCGGTGAAGATGATTTGACTACCGCAGAGTAGGTTTTTGATGAGACTGCGGTGGGAAACTTCTGGGAAAATTGACTATAGTGTGGAACACTATGGTCTGAGGACAAAGATGGAAAGTCCATTGAGACTTCGGGGTTTTCAACAACAATTTCTTCATCAACTTCGGATGAAGTTTGAGAATTTGAATGAGTGGTGCCACTGATGCGAGTTTGATCACATGTGTGACTAGAATCCTCGGGCACAATTTCCTCAATGACACAATTATTGCTCAAATTGTGCAATCTACCAAAGTGAGTTTTCATATCTTCGGGAAAAGTCTTGTCATTGACAGGGAAATGAAATTCTCTATCAGGAGGGACATACACTCTGTCTTTGTTGAACCGGGGTGAGGAATCCATTGCGGTAGGATACCCATTTGACCAACCCCAATTATATGTATTGTCCACGGTTCCATTATTTACCAAATTTTCAATAGCCTCACTTTCATTAAACAATTTTTCAATTAAGAGATTTAATCTTACAATTTCTCTCTAGGCTAAATCTCTTTGGTTCAAAGCTATTTCTAATTGGGTTTCACTTAACATTCTAGCATCTTTTTCTAACTCTGGATCCCTCTCTAACATTGCCATCTTAATTCTCTTGTTATCCAGTCTTCTCTCACATGGAACATCTCTTGGGACGTAATGTTCTTCTCATCTAGGGCTTTGTTATAGTCTGTAAGGACGGAAGCACAAGTGTCATTAAGATCATCTATGTAGGGTTGACAGTCATGCATGTTATAATTTAAAGTTTGGATCATGAGTTTTACCTGTTCAACGATGCTTAGAGTCCCATCTGTCGCCATGTAGTAGTAGTTTTTGTTCAACATTGCTGACCCATCATCATCCACAGTGGCCAGCATGCAGATTTTCCCTTTTCCCTTAACACTGCTGATGGTCTCTTCTTCATCTCCTGATGACCAAACTTGATGGTCTCTTTTAACTTGAGCCATATATGCCCTTTCTTTTTCTTTTTCTTCCAACTCTTGAGCTATTCTAAGATAGAATGCTCTGTCCTTGACTATATTGGCCTTACAGTCTTTTGCGAAGTGATTTTCTATATTACATTTGTGACAAATCACAACATCAGTCTTGTCTTCTGATTGAGTACCGGAGTCATTGTTCTGAGGAGACTGCGGTACCTCCTTGGTTGGATTGTTCTGAGAGCCTTTAGGATACCGAGAGTGGTTGTTCTGAGGACCGACGTTACAGTTGAATGGAGGTTTGTTGAATTGTTGATTCTTGCGGAAAGAGGAAGGTGGTATGCGGTTGAACTGTTGGCTAACTAGAGCAATAGCTTTCTGAAATTCTTCTTCATCGTCATACTCTGAATCCACTTCGTATGACTGTGGTGGGGTATCATACGATGAAGAGTAAGGTGACTGCGGTGGAGCTTGTGCTATGAGAGCAAGTGATCCTCCGAAGTCAGCATAGTCTTTGAGTATAGTGGATTCTTGTGCTTGAAGTTCTCCATAGAGTTTGTAGAGTTATAAAGAGTGAATCTTCCTGTCACCTTGGACTATCATTTTGGCCGTAGTCTAGTGTCGTCCTAAGCCATTAAGGAACTGGAGATTGGTTTCATGGTTGCTGCGGATGGTACCAGCATTTGATAACTTTATGACTATTAGGTTGAATCTCTTGAAGGAATCTTCCAACCTTTCACCAGCATGAGCTTTGAAGTTGTTGAAGTCATTGAGTGCGGTAGTGAGCTTCTTATCTTGTGCTTGTTCTGAGCCTTCGTACAGGTTTTTGAGTACATCCCAGGTCTCTTTTGCTGACTTGCAGTTTATGATAATATCAAAGTTGTCAGGAGCGACACCACAAGAAATTTCATAAAAAGCAAAAGCATCATTTTCCATTTTATCGAGATCATCCTTGGTAGGACGGCTCATAGTTGGTTGACCTCCTCCTAGTCTGGTTGTCGCGCTGTCAGTTTATACCTCAACATGAAGCTTCCAACTCAGATAAGCTTAGATCCAAAGCCTGGTATCCCACTCCTTCTTCTTCAAGGGTCCTTCTTCACTCCAAACAAACGTAAGATCACTCAATAGCTCACAAATGGACACACAAGCTCAATGGACGAGTATTTAGGGTTTGATAGGGTTGATTGTTTGAGGATGGTGGTCAGGAATGAGGTCATCTTATTCTTTATAATGGGACACCCCCTCATTTAGGGTTTTCACTCTATGCCTAGTAGCCCAGTGTACCCTCTGGTATGCCCCGCGTACTAGATGGCTCCGCTTAAAAGTCACGCACATGAGTACGCTAAGCGTACACACACGTACGCCCAACGTACTCAGATGCCACCTTTCTCAAATAAGGGACTTATCCTGCCAAAAGTTCAAACTTCCATAGTTTCCTCGATATAACTCCGTTTCCAATGAACCTCATATCCACACAAAGGTGACGAGAAGCCCTACGCTTCAAGCAACTCGTCACAGCCCTGAGGCTTGCTCATGCCCGAGTTCCAGCCCACAACCCTAATCACGGACGATCCGTAACAGGATGTTGCATGACAAAAATGCATTTTTATAATACAATTTGAATAACTAATTATATAAAAATACCCCTGTCACCCTTTGTGAAAATATAAAATAACAACTTTACTTTTGTAATTTCGTACAAGCCATTTTATACTTTATATGAATATCTTGTATATCTTGAGTTTGTAAAATTTATAAGGCGGTGTCGTGCTAATTATTAAGTGTTAACTTACTTAATTTAGGAACCAACACCAAAACAGTGGGGTAAACCCCTTCCACGTAAACGTTGTATTTTGTTGCAAAAATGTAGGGTTCATATAATTAACTTATTAAATTTTGGTTAATAAACCTTGACTAGTCATGTCATGATGTTAATTAAGTATTATATGAAGTAATTTTGGGTAAAGACACTTATCGTTTTGAGCAAATATCCATACTACATACAATTTTATTACAACTTGTATGACATCCAAACAATATATAAATACTATTTCAATTCTATATGTATATTCTAATTACGTGTGAATTCTTATTCAATTCTATACGAGAGTACGTGCTAGTTATAATGGTTTACTTTTGTTATAGGTTCTATACCTACACGAGTTTAGGCACTCTATGTTTAAGTGTTTATGTTTCTTAAACTTCACACAACTACTTGTATAATGTACAAGTTTGTAAGTCTTAGAGTGTAATTGATGCTAAATAAGGTGATAACCAAGATATATGACGTTCAAACTCTAATCCGGTGATACGAGAAGAGCACCGCAACAAATATTTAGGATGCTTCATCGTCATCGGGAACAACAAAACAAAAAGGGACAATTATCACCATTTGTCTCATCAGACCAAATTGTAGCTAGCAACCACAGGTGGGGTTTTCAACCCGTATATTATTCATACATAACTTCCCCGGTCGCGCAGGATTAACAGTTATAGGCAGATTAATTTACTAGGTTTTTATTCTTAGTTGATGAATACAACCTCATGCAGACTTCATGATTCCAATAGCATGTGTGTGTACATCTAAAAACTTAGATTTCTAGACATAAGTCTTAGCGGATCATACAGTTCTAATACCGAGTGATTTCGTGCCCTAAACTTTATGTTATAAAGTTACTTATTGATCATTAAGTTTAGATCGTTCGTTAGGCTTAAATCGTTCACTTGGTTCAAAAAGTGTGATGGTGGTTCATAAACATGAAGTTATAAAGTTACTAGATTTATTTTTCATTCGTTGTCTAAAAACTATATTTTAGATTTCTGACGATATTAGGCCAGCATAACGGCTACTTTTATAACGTCACCCAAGTTTCAATCAACGTGAAACCAACAATTTCCATAATAATCAATAAGTTACATAATTGATACAATACATAATTTCTTAAAATATGATTCTTAAAATCCAGAAATCAATTATGCGATAATATAGAACAATTTTGTAACTTAATAAAAATAAGTTATTTTTTTATAAGAAATATAAAAATATAATAAGTTGTTTTTGAAATTATTTTTACATATCTATATATAATAAAAGTTGATTTTTGTTATTTCCAACTAATAATTCTATATATGTTCAAAAAAAAAAAGAGCATCAGCTCCATAAAAGGATTGTTTGCATTACTCAATTTTACAAATTTTTTACTCTAAGATCTATTCCAACATTTCCAGAAAAAACCATTAAGCTTTGGTTGAAAGATGCAATGTACATCTAATATTATCTCTTCAGATTTTTTAATATGTGGATCCCGTTTCCGAATCTTCCGATGTTTTTTTTCAAGACTACTACTATTGATAACGTAGTAGGAAAAGTGCTATTAATCGGATAGTCTGACCCCCATCTCGACCCGTTGAGGTGGATCTTCTGAAGAATAAGCCTAACCTAATAGGTTCTGGTTAGGCATGGGAAAACGAAGGAAGGTGGCATAAAATCGTCTATTAGAAAGACCCCACGGAACGATATTGCACGTCTTGTTCCAAACAAGGTTATTCAAAGTAAAACTTCAAACTTCGTTCGAAAAACTCAAGTACAAGTTGTACTTGATGCAGCCAACAAAGAGAAGCCCAACTAGCAGCTGTTAGCTCCTAACTCTAATTGCTATAGGAAAAAATCTTCACAAGGTCAAGGAGGAAAAGCTCCCCCCCATGTGAATTCTATAGGCCAACGGGCAAGACCATCCAATCATCTTTTGAAAATACATATAATCTTCCAAAAAAGACTGTGGACAATCAGACGGAGCATAATCTTTTTATTTTAATAAATAGTAAAAAGACTTCTCAGCACATACATATTTCTGCCAATCCTTCAACCAATATTGCTTCTCATGATTCTCAATTGAGGGTGGATTCTTCTCATCAGGTAATAGTAGATTCCATTAACTCATCTTTGGCTGCTAAAAGTTCCAATGTTGATAATTCTAGTATTCAGGCTATACTATTATGCCTATTTTCTCTCAGCCTGATCATGAACTCATAAACAATATGGAGTCTAATATATCCCTTGTTTGACTTAAATCCAAAGATATGATGCTAACGTTCAAAAGGAACAAGCTGCTCAGACTAAGGGATACTAATAGGACTCTGAACCTATGAAAGAAGCAAACACTTCTTTGATTTGCAGGATTTTTTTTCTAGAATTCTTCTATAAAGTCTTATGCTTCAATATTCAAGAACACTGACTGTGCCCATAAATAGAAAGCTTTTAAATCCTACAAGGAGAGCAGCCAGATACATTTGTAAAAGTACAAGAATCGAAATTTAAGAGATCCAGAAGGATTACTAGAGCGTTGGCTCATTCTTCTTAAACTTCTTTCATTGTTAGCCATGATTAATAATCTCTTGTGAAATATTAGAGGCATAGGCAACATAAAATAGAAAATAAAGAAGGTGTAGTATAATATATCGTTGATTGTTATTCTTGAGTGTTGTATGTAACCCATGCATGTGTTAGATCGTCTTATTGGGTTAAGAACATAGGGTTTAGTATGCAATTATGGAATCATCTTATTGAATAGGAGTTGCATTATCATGTATCCAGTTAGATCGGATTTTGGAATTCATTTGACCCTAAGTCTTATGATAAATGCAAATCTTATTTGTCAAGAATGATAACAATGAAACCATCAAGTGGCAAAGTATCTGTTAGGATTAGTTTACACTAATTTGTCGTTCAAATTAACCATAATGCATGTTGATCCAAAATGTTTAGATTTGCATCTTTGAATGAGAAGTGCATTACCAAATATTCAGTTGGATAGCCCAAAATGATATCCTAAGTCATAAAGTTTCCAACTTTATGACTTTGCATGGCTATTAAGTGCTTAATTTACCAAACCCTACGTCCTTAACCCTATAAGACGATCTAACACATGAATGGGTTACATACAACACTCAAGATCATATTTTTGTGGTTCATAATAGATCCATAATGGATAATGTTAAGAACTTTATCCATTAGATTGGTCCCAACAAAAAAGATCTACACTCTAAGTCTCAAAGGGACCCAAAAAGTGCATCTTTTCAACTTAATCCATTAAGTCCAAGTCTCTAGCCTTCAGATCTAAATCAAAATGATGTTTAGATGGATAAAGTTTCCAAATTTATCAATAACAAGGTCACAAACTTTTAAGATCTAAACTTTATGCACTTAAAGTGACCAAAAGCTCATAACATCTAAAACTAGCTAGATCTAAAAATTTCATCATCAAGATTCAAACTTTATACCTCCAGAAGAAAGATCAAGGTGAACAAAGTCTGGATCTAGAAGCTCTAATGCAACCAACACTTATTCAATGAGCTCCTTCTTCTCCAAGGTGCATCAAGAACACTCCAAAGCATTTAAAAACACATTATTTTTTGCTCACAAGGCTTAATATTGGGTTAGTTTTTCAAGAGTGGGTGTTGGAGAGGTGGAAGATGAGAATGGAATGGGTTTAGGGGAGTTAAGGAGCTTAAATTGGGTTCAAGGCTTTGGGAACTGATCGTGTATGTCTATCGTGTTTAATTTGTGCCTAGCGTACTAAGGATGACCTAGTATACCCAACATACGTGGCTCAACCCAAAACCACCCTAACTTCAAACGACCATAAGTTCTTCGTTCCAAATCCGTTTTCGACATTCTTTACATCCACAAAAAAGGTGTTGAAGAGATCTACAATATTATCTAAATATCTTGGACTAAAAACTTCTTGAAAAAAATCCATATTTCACGCAAGAAGCCGACCTATGACTTTTCCCTTTCTACCCTTCGGCCCAGAACACAGTTCAAGCGTAAATTCTATTAACTATCGTTAACTCCTTCCACAAGGACTAAAATTTACCTCATTAAGGCCCAAAACCTCACACAATCGACTTCCGTTCCATGGCTCAGAAATAGCTGGAAACAGGTGAAGGGTTTTGAGCATTCTAACACTCCTATGGTGTACATGCAACCCTAGATGCTTTGGATCTATGTTTTCTCTAATATACATGCAAAATTTCAAAATTCCAAATCATCATCCTAACTAGCATACAATGGAGTAACTATACTACAAAATTCTTGTTAGATGACATACCTTTTAGTGTAGTCGAAACCTTGAAGCTTTAAGAGCCTAGCACCAATAATGTGAATGCCTCAAATGGAACCACAAATCACCACCAACAATTGGAAGAACTTGAGAGGAGATAATATGCACTCAAAATCGGCTAGCACTATTACAAGAACTCTAGGTGCCGATTTCATGAACCAAAGGGCTTCTTATATAGTGTGGCTACATTAGGGTTACACCATGCAAACCCTAATGTGCATGACTTTCCATATTCCTCATGCTCCATGGATTTTAACCTCCATGGAGTATCCATGGGTCACCACATGGGTTTAGCCCAACATAAGGAATCATGGATCATTAGCCCACTTTATAAGAATGAATGATTTACACAATCAATCCCTATATATTTAACTAGTCTCTTTTGATCATAAAATTAATTCCAAATTAATTCTTAATCAATAATATTTAAATAGCATGCTTTCATATTCATATATTAGAACTTATAATATATTAATAAATCATTTATATCCTCTTCTCAAAAGTCCATCCTTCAAATTGTCCCGGTGAAGTGCAACCCAAATGGACCATGCTACTCTCGGGTCAAGTACTTACCAAATATAGTTATGGACTTAGACACCTTATCCAACAACATGATGTAATAATTCTCTCACACTTAAATTTGATTTTGTCCTCAAAATCATCTCTCGCTTCTGCTTCATGATGGAATCCCTAGCCAAAAACCCACAGAGTTGATCGGCTCTCAACCTCCTTGGCCAGTTGTCGCCATGATAATCCAACACATAGTCATAAGTACACCATTACGACGAGAACCAACTGGAAAATAGAACCCCTGACTATTTACTTTTGTTGAAACCATCATTCAAAAACAAGGCGACTCCTAACGCGATTCTCATCTTTATAACCATTGCGGAGAAGTATGTACAACACCAACACCTTTTACAAATTCCTAGCTATAAGACCGAACTTCTAGTGAGAACCATAGAGTCGGGGACTCTTAAAGCTACGATCACCGAATCAACTCTATCATGCTTCTCGAGACCAAGAACCCATTAGATCTAGACTTCAGAACCCATATTCTAGGACTGATATTCCTCCATTCAATGAGCCCACCCCTTGTATTTGACTAAGAACACAACCAAACATGCATAATGAAGTACTCAAAACATATCGATCACAAATGTCAACTAATTCCAAATTCATAAGATGTACCAAAAACTTTAAATAAACTCTTCACTTCCTGACATGCCATTACCAACCACCGCTCCTATCAGCAAGGATGATCAATCCAAGAATTTTCACATTGTATCCAACCATTATAAGCTCAGGTGTACCCCCAACTGGAAAATCACTCGAGACATTCACAATGAACTTCATGACTCGAGACTCCATAACCAATACTCAACCTTGGTAACCAAACCCCTAATAACAGCTCGCAAACAAACGAGATTTATAATGAAAACACTCCGTAGAGACTTTCTGATGAACGACTGATATTCCCAACAACCCTTAACTGTTCACTTTATCCAAACTAGCTAGTTCGTGAGTCTCCTGACTTCCAACAATTAACCAACACCGAAAGTACCACATGCAGAAGAAATAAACAATCATGATCAATGGGCCCACAACCTATGTTTGGAATACCCCTACAAGGTCATGAACATAGGTTTAGATTGCCTCCGATCCCACAACATGAGTCTGGAATGCCCTTCCCGACCCTCAGCCCACGTCTGGAATGCTCCCGATATTACGCCGATCTTGTCGACATTCCATCATTCGCTTGGAAACTCATGACTAGCACCACGGGGCCTAAAGATAGTCAAACTCATTCCACTGCCTCATTTACCACATATAATTCCTTTCACAGTACAAGCTGCTACCAATGCAAAATCCGACGAAAAACATGGTCGCACACGACTTGAGAATGGGATAGATGCTCATACTCTTGTCCCAATTCAAAGGATATAACCCAAATAAGAACCATGCATATAATTCGAACCAAGTGCTCCATTGCTATCTTGTCAGCCCACATACACCCATCACGAAAATATCTAACAAACTTAGCACAATACACACCCTTAGGGAACCCATAACCTTACCTAAAAGGGGAAACGTATCAGAGTTCTAACAAAATGACGAACCTCAATCATTAACAGAAGACATCCTTATGAACAATCAAAACATGGTCAAATACCTTGATTGAGACTTAACAGACCCTATCAATACGTAACTATCTCGATAAAACCTTTAAGTTATCCAGAAGTGCTTATATGACTCTAGTCGGATATTCCAAATACCAACCCTGCTAATACAACATGTCACAAAAAAAATTAGATTCCACGCAGATCTAATGTCCTGCATACCTGCACCGTAGATCCCTATGAACCATTCTTCCAACACCACAAACTCGAACAGATCGATGATCCTCCAAGCAAAATACCAAGTTCTCCCATACTTAGGGTTTGAACTACCACTCATTGGTGTTGTAATCAAACCATATCCCAAACTAGCTCAACCAGGTAGAAACCATCCTTCACTCTTGGAATATATAGCACACGCAATATGATCTTCTAGATAAGGACAAAGAAAACCCTGAGAGATTTTGAATTTCATATGCAGACCTTAGAGAATTTTCCAATCATAAATACCTTTAACATTAAGGATTTAATGAAAATGCATACGCAAAACACCGACTTACTTTCCAAAACATACACTCCTTGCCTGCAATGCCAGCCGTTATTCTGGTACCTGACCTGCCTATAGCCATGGAAAACAGACCCTTGATCATGTCACTAAGAATCCATACCACATCAATCCTCCTGCACATTCACTCGCTGACAAACTGCCGCCAAACACCGAAAGCAACTAGCCGTCATGTTGGGTTTACATCTCAACTTTGAAAGTCAAAAGTCTGCTCACTCCTTCTCGAAAAACTGTAAAGACACAATCCATCTGTCAACCAATCAGCTTCCAGTTGAAATCCCCAAGCCGATCATACAATCGTTTCCTTTTTGAGTCCCACGACTCATATGTACGGCCTCAGCAAGGCCCTAGAGACCTTAAAAACAAAAAAAAAATTCCTAGGTCTATACCAATCAAGCCCAACTAACATTTCCCCTGAGGCCCAAAAAATTGCTAGACCCATCCTCATACCTAAACAAGTATAACCAAAAGATTGACAGATATGGAACCACTACCACAAATAGTGGTATCAAACCATGCTATATTCCCTGACCAGCTCCTTAGAATCCCCAATTTTCTCTCGATTCGAGTATGGATCCTGTGCTTCTAGTAGTAAATGCCCAATATTACTGTCCACACCTATCCATACTTTCCTCAAGAATCATCCCAGGTCCTCTAAGTCACCTCTCATAATAATACTCCCAATACTTGCTCAACAGTGTAGCAACCGCACTAAAATACTTCCGAGGCTCTCTTAGGATTCCCCACCTCCCCGACCATCAGTTGCTGAAAAACCCTTACTAATGTCAGCTAACCACATCATGAATACAATTACATGCAACAAAGCTTAAATAACATTTTGACTAAAGGACTCAACCCTACAACGGTTAGACTTAAACGAGAGCTATGTAATAGGACCAAATCGTTCACTCTAAGATTATTTAACCTTCATAGCATATAATTCAATGTATTCATTTGATAGTTGAATCACATCATTATGAGTCCCACATAGCACAAAGCAAGCAACATTCGAGTAGTAGAGTCGACTGGCACTAAGACACACTAAAATCATGCAGATCCTCATACGAAATTTCCAACCTCTAGGCCCAAGCATCTAGGATACACCCTCATCCTGTCCTCACTCTATCAACATTGGCTAAGCATTCCTCCCGCTGACTTGCTAATAACTGCACCTACTCATTAAACTTCCACCAACCCGACAACCACTCATGCATGCTAATCATACATAAGGTTGGATCCCATAGACAATAGAATACTTGACTCTAACCTAAGCCCTTAATCAGAAAAGAATAGGAAATAAAGATAAATCAAACATTCTCAGGCTATAGAATCTTTGTTATGTACAACTATGATGCACACACTAAGAAACCTCAGTAAGGATGTCAATTTCATCCAAGAAGTACCCTAGGCTATCAGACATCATATATCAAGCATTTCTATCATGCAATTCCTAAAGATCCCTATCCTATCACTTGCATACAATTCTACCATAATCATCATAAACAAGTAACAATGTGGTAACTTGGGGTATACTTTCTTGCTCCGACTGATCGTACGCATCTCATCCTTCCTTGGTTACTTTTGAAAATAATTTGAATCTAATTTGAAAATAATTTGAAAACTTTCACATATCCTTAGTTTGAGTATGGATTCACATGAATGTGTAACATCCCAAAATTCAAGGCCAAAAATTTCATTTTTAATATTAGAAAACCTTTAATAAAGTTGTTCTATACATTGGAAATATTTCATTTAAAACCAATATCATAGTAAAATCCCAAATATCACAGAATGCGGAATAACATGGGTGAATGTTATGCGATCATCCCGGGCTCCTTTTTCTTGACACTAAAGATACCTGAAACCAAAACTATAAACCGTAAGCACGAAGCATAGTGAGTTCCCCAAATACCACATACAATACATATCAACTGGGTCGTACATGACATAAATACTGTGAGCCATACATAACAAACATATTCATAATCAAGTAAGGTGTTATGTGCCAAACATAGTCTTGATGTTATGCCACAGGCCGCACGTGGTCTTTCTTGCCAAGCCTGGGGGTTGGGGCCACTCCCTGGGTCTTATAGACAAATGCCAAGGGCCACCCCTGGTCTTCCATGCAATCATCACAAAGACAACTAGCATAGATACTACTCTACTTGGCTAATCAGCATATATTGTGCCAGGAGCCAACTCCTGGTCTTTCATTCATAATAGCATATAGTGTGCCATGATCCACCTTCTGGTCTTTCATACATAATGCCTAGGGATAACCCTCGGGTCTTCCTACTATACATAATATCATGCAGTGTGCCAGGAGCCACCTCCTATTCTTTCATACAGAATGCCTATGGCTAACCCCGGGTCTTCCTACTATACAAAAACTAAATGGGCTGGACTTGTGGCCGTAAACCCATACAACCTGTGAGGAGACTCACTTTGCACTGCTGAAAACTAGCTGAACACTTTTGGCTGCTAACCGGCAACACCGGAACTGTTGATCCTTCGGCTCCACGAACTATCAATAGCCAAAATAACACTTAAATTACAATACCCTCAAAAGTCAAACTAGGTCAAACTTGGTCAAACTCAACATCCAGTTGACTTGAGTCGCCGAGTTGGTCCACTAACTCACCAAGTCTCTATTCTTTCAAAAAGATACAACCCCCCGTCTCTACTCATCGAGTCTAGCAAGAACATGACGAGTTCACCTTCAATGATAACATCAGGACCATCTTCAACCGACTCGCCGAGTTCATCCTTGAACTCGTTGAGTTCATCTTCATCATATGAATGTGTCCAATCTATGATGCGCCGAGTTCTATGAACAACTCGTCGAGTCCATATTCATGGGTTGGGAGATTTCCATGGACTCACCAAGTTCATCCTTGAACTCATCGAATATGATGATCTTCAAGTCCATAATGAACCCAACTGGCTGAGTCCTCTACTAACTCAACACCACTCGCTATCAAAGGGTTTTGGGCAAGAAAACGGCTTGACACGCCGAGTCCTAAGAGCAACTCATCGAGTCCTCCTAAGTCCAAATCTATTCAGATGATTTCAGTCGGGCACAAAGCATCCAGGACCCAGATCTAACCTTCTAGGGTCGAAATAATACGTAAAGCCTCTGCCTTTACAATCATGTGTGGCCCTTTTTGTTCAAAAGGCCATAACAACCTCTTAAACCTTGCATGGGGAGTTCTAATGTCATAAAGCTTGCACCTTTATGCCCTAACCACTCTTAGGGACCCCAGATCTGAAAGGATCTTTGCTTGGGACATCCTTATCGCATAGAACAAGCTCCATGGACCAAAACTCTCATAAATTGTACATAAATAGATCTAAGAAGCGATAAGTCAAGATGAAGACTTGATTACCAGAAAACCATGGGAATGAGATGGTGTTGCTGGATCTACAAGTTCCACCTTGAACCTTCAATCTCCTTCGCCTTCTTCTAGCCTCCAAGAACACCAAAATGCTCAAGAATGGCTCACATACTCACCAAATGATCTAGAGTTTCGTGGGTTAAGTTCTGGAAAATGGGGGATGGGAATGGAACCAAGAGGAGGAGAATAAGATGTTTAAATAGGGTGCCAAGTCCCTAATTTAGGGTTTCCTAAACCCTGGCCAACTCGTCGAGTCGGTTCTCCGACTCGTCGAGTTGGTCACTTAACCCGTGACTCGGAACGCGCTCCTACTCGTCGAGTTACCCCCACCTACTCGACGAGTCGCCTTCTGATTTTTTGAGGTTTTCCTTCCCTTTCTAGTTCTTCTGAATTCGGGATGTTACAACTCCCCCCCACTTAAACTAGACTTCATCCTCGAAGTCCGCTATGGCCCACTACTCCGCAACCTCTCATGACATTCCTAATCGCCGCATACCTTGCCTGCTCGGTCCAATCCTCAAAGGACCGCTTTCGTTGGCCTTCCGTCCAGTCTTCCTGAGCAAAATGCAATGCCTCGAAGGTATCTTTATGAGAACCACCAAATCAATACAAACCTTGTGTACATCTGTTGGGTTTTGGTATAATACAACATCCTATGGTGCACATACAACCCTAAATACCTTGGATCTATGTTTTCACTAATTATACATGCAAATGGTTTCCAAGGCATTAAACCTATAACTAGCATGCATTTGACATAAACCATATAATATACTAGTTAGGGAAACATACCTTTTATGTGGCTTGAAGTCTTGACGTATTTGGCCTTAAGAGCTTAGCACCAATAGTATGAAATGCCTCAAATGGAATCACAACACACCTAGGACAAAGGTGGCTCTTGAGAGAGAATTCCATGCACCAAAACACCTCCATATTTCTCTATGAAAAGAAATGGTGATTTTGGCTATGGAGTAACCTATTTATATGTAGGATTCCAAGGGTCATGGGTATAACCCATAATCCATACCCATGGGTTTTATGATCCATGGTTCATGTGGCCCAACTCTTTATGTATCCATACATAAACTTGGTCCAACATGGGTCATAAGCCCAACACATATAAATATAACTAATTATCATAATTAGTCCCCATAGATTTAATTAGCCTCTTTTGATCACTAAATTAATTCCAAATTAATCCTTGATCGATACTAATTAAAACATATGATTTCATATTAATATATTATAACTTATAATATATTAATAAACCATAAATAACCTTCTCTCAAAAGTCCAGCCTAACAAATTGTCCTGATGATATGCAACCCAAATGGACCATGCTACTCTCGGGTTAAGTACATACCAATAATAGTTGTGGGCTTAGACATCTAATCCAACAATCTCCCACTTGGATAAGTCTAAAACTAATATTGCAAGTACGACTTCATAAACCGACTAGCAATCGTAGCTCTTAAAGCCGCTGTCGAACTTTGAACAAATCAATGATGCGTCCATTAGATAAGGGATCATATATTCCTCCATTCTAGATATCATATGGACTGAGACATGGATTATAATCATTCTCTCTGTCCATTTGTTGTTTCCCGATTTCCGATTTATGACGACTGACTAATTGAACAAATCAAATCAGTCCTAGCCCGGCCGAGCACTTCCATTTGTCATCATCAAATCATCGAGGGGCCCACAGATATCGCTTTTATCCCGAAGGTAAAAGGAATGGATAAACTTCGACTCATATGGCTTGTTCTACTACTTGTTGAATCATATACAAAGGCACGTTTTATAACACCGAGTTACCGAGTGCGTTTTCGTGCAATCAATGTACAACCAACTCATAGTAACAACTCATATCTCTAGGTTTGAAGAATATAAGATATTATCATCTCATGATCACTTGTGATGAAATCCATGAAGTGATTCCAATGAGCGCGGGTTGAATCCAATACTCAGAACTTATGAGAACTCATGAGTGTTGTAGCCCTTTGTCCAACACCTTAGACCTCTACAAGCCAACCCATGACAGTCTTAATTCATATCTACTTCCAACATATGACCGAATGTGGATGGTTTGAATAACTTAGTCATTCCGGAAGAATAACCTAGTTTATTCTGGAAGTCAAAACATGCAAAATGAAACACAAGAATAATTGAATCCAATATGGTATCAAAACCTATGAACATAAATAATACACCTTTTATTTATCACCATATGATTACACATTATTCTTTGTATACTGTTTCGGCTATCAAGTTTATTCTTGAATTTAAAACAATAAATGTCCCATGCTCCAAGCATGTACACTATGTTTTCTAAACACTAGTCATGCCATACACCAAGTATGCATACTGTGTTTGTCTATGATCTTCACTTTGTGAATTAGATCAATTGAACATAACTCCAATGATCCTCTTTCGCAGTCCCAAATCCTTATTGCAAATGCAAGAATTCCAAATTCATGCCATTTACTGAAATCTGTTAGATTCTAAGCTTATATGTATTGATCCTCTTGTAATGATTATGCACAAAGTCAGAAAGACTTGACAACAATCATTACAGAGTATTCCAAAGGAGATCAGCTCCTTGGAAACATCCTTCTTGCATTAAGTTTCCTAATCTTTCACAGATTGAATGATTTCTAACTTTGAAACATTTCCATATTACATTTTGGCTATCACTTCTGAACAAGAGTTGCCTCCTTACAGATTATGTCAATATGGTCCTTCCAGAATTATCACTATACTTACAACTATCCTTGAGCAACCAATATTTGGTAAACCTTATATTGTCCTCAACAATTGCTTAATCATTTTAGTCATATCAATTTCTAGACCTTTTTCCCTTCTTCATGCCCCAGGCATTTGGAAAAACTTAGAAAGAGTGAATATAGCACATGTAATCGATCCTATATCCGAAGCATCTGGGACACGATTCATGATGTCTCACATAAAGACTAAACCAGTCTTCTGCTATAATATTTCCATTTCTATTTGCCAAGTTCTCATAACTCAGATTATGAAAAGGGATGTCGTAATCATAATCGAATTTTAGAACGCAAATAATGAACCCACATATAGAATTTCCTTATGTTGAGCCATCCCAACATGAAATTCATATATATTCTTGACTAAATACGATTAAGACCTCAATCTAAGCTTTTAGATTTGAGATGAAGTATAATTTCATCTCCCTTAATTATAGAAAACAACTTTTTCAACCCCTGCAACCTCACGAATTGAAACTTTTGTTTTCTATAATTAACATTGATAACTTGCAATACTTATCATAATTATCATGCTCCCACTAACATGATGATTATTAGCATAACACTTATGCTCCCACTAGCTTTGACATGTACCCATAAATCAACTGAACTTCTAGAAATCAATACTTTATTGACTTTCTTACCAAAGTTCAGATTTCTGATACTAGATTGCCTTGATAAGACTTTATCAATATCATACACCTCTCTTAGATAGCTCACATGTGTGTCTAAACAATTATGAAGAGGGATGTCGTAATCATAATGTTTAGACCTTTTGTCATTCCCACAATTGCTATCTACTCAAAATCTACTTAGTGAAAGAGTTTCCTTACCATCATTTTCATGAATCGAAGAGAAACCTTATGACACTTAGATTTAATGGTGTATGTGTTCTTATCCATGTGAATTGTCAAAACCATAGTCACAAGACAAGGATAATGACAAATCCAAACTCATATGGATTGAACTTGTGCAATCTTAACTTGTTGCCACCTGGCAGCTCAAGGGCCGGCCATTGCTTCCAAGTAGTTATGCAAACAATTGAGAACATGTAGAACTCAAATGTATAGCCAACTTAACTGGAATGAGCACATAAATGTCAGCACGATACATTATAAACCTCTACTTGTGTGCTAGCGATGAAATACAGCTTTTCTTCTTGATTACTTCTTGAAACCTTTTTCAGGATCTTTTAGGCTCCCACTGTCTCCTTGACCTATACGACTTTCTTGCCAAATATTCAAGAGATAGTGTGGATTCTAATCAAGACAGACACTTAACACAATTAGCCTTAGTTGGTCTTTGTTTTATCCAAAACATCACAACTTACCAATTTCAAATGTACAAGAGTAGAAAACTTTTACTCTTACATTTGACAAGTGTTTTAAACCTTCTTTAAGACATGTCACTCAAGTTACAATCTTAGAGTATAACTCTATGAATTGTTTTGGAATGAAGTATGAATCATCTTCTTGATTTAACCACTTCAACAATTCATAACTCCTTTTCTTAACTATCAGAATGTACTTAGAGGATGAATTGTGATAAGGTCTCAAAATCATTAAGATGACCTTAAAACATGATACTAAAGTACTCTCCCATCTTTTCAGATTTGAGAAAATTTTATCCTTTTTCCTAATTTGATTCTTCTTATTCGTTTTGTCATACATTGAAAACTTTCACATGTTTCAGAATTATAATTAAGCTTATAATTATAATCATACTTACTAAACCTTAGTAAATCATGACGAATAGTCTTATCAATATTTTGTGGTGGACTTTGACAAGTGCACAAGAAAGTGTACTTGATCCCTTAGTCCTTCTCTTGACTCACACATCCATGTGAACAAGTAGTTGTTAGATAAGGTGTCTAAGTCCATAACTTATTTGGTATATACTTGACCCGACCGACATGGTCCATTTGGGTTGCATCTCATCCAAACTATTTATGGATAATTTAATGAGAGTTATACACATATGTTTATTAATATATTATAAGTTATAATATATTAATATGAAGTTATGTTATTTAATTAGTATTAGTCTTAAATTAATTATGAATTAATTTAGAGATTAAAAGGAAGACTAATTAGATTATGGGCTATTGATTTTATATGGTGTGGGCCAACACTCATTTGTTAATGGGCTAGGCTTTGATGGAAGTCCATAGATGATCCATGGAGCTTTTAACCCATTGATCCTTGGAAAGGGAAAGGTCATGGGTTATTAGGGTTTCACCCTAACCATGTACACTATATAAGCATGCTTATGGTGCATGAAATGGCAACTAGTGAACTAGTGTGTGTGTGCTTGTGTGTGGCCGAAAATATACAAGTGTGTATAGTCTCTCAAAGTTTTCCAAAAGTTTGTGGTGTTTTGTGATTCCATTTGAGGCATTCACACTATTGGTGCTTGGCCCTCAAACTCCTCAAGAACCAAACTCATCGAAAAGGTATGTAATCTCTTCTAACTTTTTATGTTGAAATGTTCCCCATGCCATGTTAGATAGGTTATAAACCTTGGAAAATTATTATTTTGCATGTATTTAGACAAACATAGATCCAAGGTTTATTAGAGTTGCATGCACACTTAGGAAGTGTTAGATTGCTCAAAACCCAACAGTGGTATCAGAGCCTAGGCTTGCTTGTTTGATACTTGATGCAAAATAGTTGAAAAAGTCGAAAAACTTGCTGTCTCACTGATGAACTCGCCGAGTCCATGGGGGGACTCGCCGAGTCTATGTGTATCTTCAACCTACTCGCCGAGTAGGTTCATGCACTCGACGAGTAGGAGCGACAGAGTGCAGATTTTCGACTTTTGCTGCTGGAAATGGACTAGAAACATTACCCTAAACTGTTTTGGTGTTTTAAAACATGTTTTAGTTGGTGTAATGGTTGTACTAATCCATTTACAATAACATATATCAAAATTCCATGATTTTTATGTGTTCATATAATTCTTGAAATTTTGATGATCATGTTCATGTTCTTATGAAGTTAGAAGATGATAGGAATTATTTGCTAAATTGTTTAGAATTAATTCTTGATCATTTATGTGTTTTAATGGAGTCCATAATTTGTCCTCAAGTTATGGATATCCAAAGGTCACTTTCTTTAACACACACATTTAAACACATAAGTTACATGAAAGTGAAGAGTCTTCATTTTTATGAACCTTTAATTCATAAGTTATGAAATGAAAAGTTTTGCATAGTTACAAAACTTGTCCTCAAGTTTTGTAATTTGTAAAGTTTCACACACTTTAATAAACTTTAATTTCAACCCTTAGAGTTTTAATAGTTAAAATTCAACCCTTATACTATTTATAACATTAATGGTTAATTATTATATATATGTATAAGAATAAGTCGTTCTACCATTAGTAGGCCTCATTCACGAAGCCAGTCTATAAGGTGGGTATAAGGTTGTTGCCTATAAAATGGTGACTTAATGGGTGTCCACTCTCACCCGCCGCTCGCTTGACTGGTGGAGGGTCGTTAGCCGAACGGGTAGGACAATGACTTTAAATCCTCATTAAAACTATAATGATTATTATAAAGTAACTAAACCTTTTTAATTCCCAATCTTAGTTATTTTAGGAAAAATGTGAACATGGTGCTAGTCCATGGAATTCACACTTTGTACCTTACCAAGTCGTTGGTGGAGCGTGTGTGGTTAACCGACACACTAACTTGGACTAGTAAGGATCACGAAGTGTGACTTAATGTTTGTCATGCATCAATGGAGCGTGTGTGGTTTACCGGCACATTGATTAGGTGATAATATTAAGGGTACCAAGTGAATTAGCATGGTTATTCACACCTTGTTTTGTGATCCTCGGCATGCCAGTCACAAAACTTGAAGGGCACAATCGAGATTGAAACATGCCATTGAAAAGTTCAATGAATCTCAAAAGAATCTAGGAATTTCAAATCCAATTAAAACCTAATAATTCATTTTGTTTTTCATGGTGGAAATTGGTGAATCGTCATTCACCTACCTTTCAAATATATTATTACTTAGATTACGGCATCCCTCTTCTATGTATAATATATTGTGATTGGGTCCTAGCCTTAATATTACATTTGGGTGTCTTATTAAGGATTCTATATATCTAATCTAAACTTGCTTTCTTCCTTCAGATGTCTTCCAACACTAATGCTTCAGGCTCTAACCCAACTGGTTCTTTCTCTCTCATGAATCTTTGTGGGAGGGTCATCTTTGATGGTTCCAACTTCATGGATTGGATTAGGAACATCAGGATGGTTACTCGTTATGAGGACAAGGAATATGTCCTCGATAAGGAGTTAAAAGAGCTTGATGAGTCTACTGCTACTCCTGAGGAGATCGCTGAATTCAGGACACATGAGAGAGATGCTACTAAGGTGGCATGTATCATGATGGCCATGATGATAGCCGAGCTCCAAAAGTCATATGAAGATTTCTACCCTTTTGAGATGCACCAAGACCTGATGGAAAGGTACCATCAGAGTGCTCGTCAGGAGCGGTATGAAGAAATCTCCTCCATAATAACTACCCGCATGAAGGACGGTGATTTCGTCACGGCTCACATGCAAAAGATGCAAAGGTATGTGGACCGTTTGCTGAAGCTGAATGTGAACATCCCTGAGGAGTTGGCAATTGACATCATTTTGCACTCCTTACCTTCTTGTTATGACCATTTTCGTATGACATATCATATGAACAAGGAGGAAGTTACCCTCAGCAAGCTTCAACGACTCTTGAAGACCGCGGAAACCGGTCTTAAGGGCAAGGCGGTTGTTACCTCTACTACTCCTACTCCAACGTCTACCCCTATTTTGGCTATCGGGCAAGGCAAAGGGAAAAAGAGGAAGCACCCTTCGAAGGGTACCAAGGGAAAGTCTCTTGAAGGCTCCTCATCGAAGACCAAGAGCGGTTCTGTCACTTCTTCTGCCATTCCCAAGGATGCTGAATGCTTTTATTGCCATGAAAAGGCACACTGGAAGTGAAACTGCCCTAAGTACTTGCAGGATCTAAAGGATGGGAAAGTGAAACCCACCCATGCAGGTATTTACACAATATTGTCTAATTACTCATCATATTCTAACTCTTGGGTGCTTGATACAGGATGTGGTATTCACATATGTTCTGATATGCAGGGCCTAAGAAGAAGTGAGGATGTGGAGCACGGGAAGATAAACTTGATCATGGGGAATAGGAAGGCTTCGCCTGTTTCCAAGATTGGAGTTTATACTTTGTTGCTTAATAATGGGTTAAAATTAGATTTGAATAAATGTGTGTACTCGTCTGAAATGGCGAGAAATATTATTTCTTTTCATGCTTTGTACAAACAAGGTTTTACCTTTTCGTTTGATAATGAATGTGGTGGTATTAATGCTTTCTTTACAAATGTGTTTTATTTTAAAGCGTTACCTTGTGATGGTGTGTATGAAACTGTGTCGATTGTAGACAACTTAGGAAATAATGTGTTGTATATTGATTCTTCTACTAGCCAAGATAAAGCATCATTGTGGCATTGTCGTCTTGGACATGTAAACAAGAAACGCATAGGCCAACTCCAAAAGAGTGGAGTCTTGGAGTCATTCGACCTTAAATCGGATGATAGTTGTGAATCTTGTCTACTTGGAAAGATGACAAAATCACCCTTCACTGGAACTTGTGAAAGGGGTGAGGGTTTGTTGGACCTAATACATACTGATGTATGTGGGCCATTCAAAACCGCCACAAGGGATGCTAATCAGTATTATGTGACTTTTATTGATGATTTTAGTAGATATGGGTATGTCTACTTAATCAAACATAAGTCAGAAACCTTTGAAAGGTTTAAGGAATTCAAACAGGAAGTAGAAAATCAATTGGGCAGGAACATTAAGATGCTTCGATCCGATCGAGGTGGTGAGTATCTTAGTACCGAGTTCCTTGACTATCTTAAGGAGTGTGGGATTGTCTCACAATTGACTCCTCCCAGGACACCACAGCTGAATGGTGTAGCTGAGAGGCGTAATTGAACCTTGTTGGACATGGTTCGCTCTATGATGAGTCGAGTTTCGCTACCAATCTCTTTTTGGGGGTATGCCTTAGAGACTGCCGCCCATATCCTTAATCTAGTCCCTACAAAGAAGGTTACCAAAACACCTCATGAGATGTGGACTGGGAAGATTCCCAATTTGAACCACATCAAGATTTGGGGTTACGAGGCTTTCGTGAGGCGTGAGACTCATGATAAGCACGAACCCCGAAGTGAAAGGTGTATTTTCATCGGCTACCCATAGAAATCCTTCGGTTACCTCTTCTACAGACCCAATGAGAATGTGGTCTTTGTAGCAAGAAGAGGGGTCTTTCGTGAGAGACAATTTATAAGCCAAGGAGACAGTGGGAGGCAAATTAATCTTGAAGAAATTCAAGAAGCAATTGTTGAAGGAACCTCAGACACTAGCAATCAACCTGAGGAGGAAACTCCTGTTGAGCAAGCTGACATGTCTATACCTCCGAGGCGTTCCACATGGGTTAGGAACACACCTTCGTTTTATTATGGCTTTCATATTACTACGGAAGGTGATACGTTTATCAGCGATAATACACTGGTAAATTTGGATGAACCTAGCAGTGTTAAGGAAGCCATGGCAGGCCCGGAGTCTGCTAAATGGAAGGAGGCTATTGACAGCGAGATACAGTCCATGTATGAAAATCAAGTTTGGAACTTGGTTGACAGTGTACCAGGCCGTAAAACAGTCGGGTGCAAATGGATCTTCAAGAAGAAGACCGACATGGAAGGAAAAGTGCATACTTATAAGGCTCGACTGGTTGCGAAGGGTTTTACTCAGACTCAGGGTATTGATTATGATGAAACTTCTCGGTAGCAAAGATTAAGTCTATTAGGGTTATGCTAGCCATTATAGCATTTCATGATTATGAAATATGGCAAATGGATGTCAAAACCGCTTTCCTTAATGGAAAGTTGGCTGAGGATGTGTACATGAATCAGCCAGAGGGTTTTGTCAGTGCAGAGTACCCTAATAGAGTATGCAAGCTTGAGAAATCCATTTATGGATTAAAACAAGCATCTCGTAGTTGGAATCTTTGTTTTGATG
Source organism: Lactuca serriola (assembly GCF_051521515.1). NCBI lineage: Eukaryota > Viridiplantae > Streptophyta > Magnoliopsida > Asterales > Asteraceae > Lactuca > Lactuca serriola. The sequence continues at coordinate 203,643,152 of NC_136414.1, read as the reverse complement.
AGAAGGTAAAAGAGTTTGGCTTCTCGAGAAGTGAAGATGAGTCTTGCGTGTATGTCAGAGCTAGTGGGAGTATAGTTAGCTTCTTGGTACTGTATGTGGATGACATACTACTTATAGGAAATGACATCCCAACCTTGCAGGAGGTTAAGTCCTGGCTTGGGAAGTGCTTTGTTATGAAGGACCTAGGGGAGGCTACCTATATCCTAGGGATAAGGATATTAAGAGAAAGGAGTAAGAGACTAATTGGACTTAGTCAGAGTACTTACTTGGATAAGGTGTTGAATAGGTTCAACATGCAGAATTCCAAGAGAGGAGATTTACCGATCCAAAGCAATGCCAAACTAAGTAAGACTCAGAGTCCGAGTATAGAGGCAGAGATAGCTAAGATGAGCCAACTACCGTATGCTTCCGCTGTTGGCTCGATCATGTATGCTATGACTTGTACCCGCCCTGATGTAGCATTTGCTTTAAGCATGGTCAGCAGGAATCAGGGGAACACTGGCAAGGCTCATTGGACCGTGGTAAAGAACATTCTCAAGTATCTGTGGAGGACTAAGGATTGGATCCTTACCCTTGGTTGGAGTGATGACTTGAGAGTATTAGGGTATAGTGATGCTGGTTTTCAGACTGATAGGGATAACTTCCGCTCTCAGTCGGGCTGGATCTTTACCTTAAATGGAGGGGCAATTTCTTGGAAGAGTTCCAAGCAGGAGACGGTGGCTGATTCGACTTGTGAATCAGAGTATATAGCAGCGAGTGAAGCAGCAAAGGAGGCGATATGGCTAAAGAACTTCATCGGAGACCTTGGAGTTGTACCAGCTATTAAAGAACCTATGGAGATTTTCTGTGACAACAATATGCGGTTGCCTTAGCCAAGGAACCAAGAGATCATGGCAGATCCCGACACATTGACAGAAAATATCACTTCATAAGACACAAGATTGAAGAAGGACTCCTCGTGGCAAGGAGGATATCGTCGGATGAGAATCCTACAGATCCCCTTACGAAGGGACTGACGAGGGATAAGCATTTTCAGCATGCGAGGCGCATTGGGCTGAGGGACGATATTAGTTTTACAGATTAGATAGATTTCCTGAAACTTGTAAAATGTAATCGACGTTTGATGATGAATAAAACTTGTGATTTATTTATGAGTAAAGTGTTACTATCATTGTTAATTATTTACTATTGTTTCAGTTTTGCATGTTTTGACTTCCAGAATAATTAATTTATTCAAACCTCCACAATCGGTCATACGTCGGAAGTAGGTATGAATCAAGATTGTCATGAATTAGGTTTGTAGATGGCTAAAGATGTTTAGACATGGCAATGGTTGCTGCAACATTCATGAGTACTCATAAGTTATGAGTATTGGTATAAACCCACGCTCACTTGTATCACTTCATGGAATTTTTCTCGAGTGATCGTGAGACGATAATATCATATAAGTCTTCAAACCTAGAGATATGAGTTGTTACCTATGAGTTGGTTGTGCATTGATTGCATGAAACCACATCAGTAACTTGATGTTGTAAAACGTGCCTTTGTGTACAATTCAACAAGTAGTAGAACAAGCATATGAGTCGAAGTTTATCTGTTCCTTCTAGAAATAGAAGCGATATCTGGGCCCCTCGATGATTTTGTGTTGAACCATGTACCGGGCCCGGTCAGAACTAAACTGATGTGTTCAGTGAAGTTCTTAGTCAAACAAATCGGAAATCGAGAAACAACTGCCAGACAATAAGCAAGACATAGTTCCATGTGTTTGCTCGGCTGATATCATGAGAACAGAGGATTATATGATCACTTGTCTTAAAATGGCGATTCATAGTTCAACGAAGTTTTCGAGAGCTACGATTGCTGGTTGGTTCCTGAAGTTATATAGGCAAATATAGTTATTAGACTTATCCAAGTGGGAGTCTGTTGGATAAGGTGTCTAAGTCCATAACTTATTTGGTATATACTTGACCCGACCGGCATGGTCCATTTGGGTTGCATCTCATCCAAACTATTTATGGATAATTTTATGAGAGTTATACACATATGTTTATTAATATATTATAAGTTATAATATATTAATATGAAGTTATGTTATTTAATTAGTATTAGTCTTAAATTAATTATGAATTAATTTAGAGATTAAAAGGAAGACTAATTAGATTATGGACTATTGATTTTATATGGTGTGGGCTAACACTCATTTGTTAATGGGCTAGGCTTTGATGGAAGTCCATGGATAATCCATGGAGCTTTTAACCCATGGATCCTTGGAAAAGGAAAGGTCATGGATTATTAGGGTTTCACCCTAACCATGTACACTATATAAGCATGCTTATGGTGCATGAAATGGCAACTAGTGAACTAGTGTGTGTGTGTGCTTGTGTGTGGCCGAAAATATACAAGTGTGTATACTCTCTCAATGTTTTCCAAGAGTTTGTGGTGTTTTGTGATTCCATTTGAGGCATTCACACTATTGGTGCTTGGCCCTCAAACTCCTCAAGAACCAAACTCATCGAAAAGGTATGTAATCTCTTCTAACTTTTTATGTTGAAATGTTCCCCATGCCATGTTAGATAGGTTATAAACCTTGGAAAATTATTATTTTGCATGTATTTAGACAAACATAGATCCAAGGTTTATTAGGGTTGCATGCACACTTAGGAAGTGTTAGATTGCTCAAAACCCAACAGTAGTTAGTCTTAATTTTTCCAATGCTCAAAAGTTCTCATTCATCATACTATACAACTTGCATGATTCCAAGTTTTGGTCCAATTGAAACTTGGGTGATGAGAATCTTTCCTTATTTGGTAAATTTAGACACTACCACAAATGAATGAATCAAATTCATATTTCCAATATTGCTATAAACATACAAACATCAAGTTTTCAAGAATGCCATTGTAAGGAGATAAAAATAAAGTAAAACAAACTTTTATTTATTTAAAAATGCGGAAAAAACTTTTTCCTTACAATGTAACCTGAAATGAAAACTATGTTATTACTTGTTTCCTAGCAATCTGCCATAACTCCTAAGAGTAGCTCAAGAATCCAATCTTCAATCAAGCGATAGAAATCCATCTTCGCGATCAGATTCAACATACTCTTTCTTTAAGTTTCCTTCACTTTTCCTTTGATTCTTAAACATCAACATGTGAACCAGTCACATCTTGTAATAAGAATCTCAGAATAGAAACTTAACCGAGTTAGATAGTGGACCTTACCTGAAATAGAGTCAAACTTATTGACTTTACTAGCCTTATGATCTTTCAGGTAAAATTGACAGCTTCGCAACCAATGCTCTTTCCTTTTGGCAATAGGACCATATGGACCCTTAGGTAATAGTACATGGGACTATCTCAGACTTAGCCTTTCTCTTTACCATTTGGTCAACCAAGTTGACTACGGCCGATCCCATTCCATTGGGAAGAGAATGCTTTTTTGGATTTCCTATGTCACTATTGTCCCTGTCCATAAAGTTTTGGGAAGTTGATCTCCTAATCAAATTTGCTTTACTAGTACACTAAATCATGTCTGATTTAGCAGCACAAAGCAAATAGATAAGATCATTAAGGGTCTTGTCATAGTCTGTTTCATAGGAGTCCCAAGGAACTCACTATGTGACTTAGAAAGTGATTGAACCACTAACTTTCTTAAGACTTTGACACCCAACTCTCTCGGCTTGTCAGTATGTGACTTCATCTCCAAGATGTGATCACACCTAGACCTTGCCTTGCCAATAGGACTTGAGTGACCTTGAACTTGTGGGTTAAGGAGAATAATTGGAGGAGGTGGAGGAAGTGAAGTTCCAAGATATTTGGGAAGATCATAGATGTCTGAACTAGACATCTTTTGGGAGATATTTAAGATAGTTGATTTAAAGTCCTTAATATAACACCCAATATGAAATATTAAGGCTAGGACCCAACAAACTATTTTATAACTTGGAAGAGGGATGCCGTAATCCAAGCTATAGAATATTTGAAGGTAGGTGAATGACGATTCACCAATTTCCACCATGAAAAACGAAATAATTTATTAGGTTTTAATTGGATTTGAAACTCCTAGATCTTTTGAGATTCATTGAACTTTTCAATGGCATGTTTCAATCTCGAGTGTGCCCTTCAGGTTTTGTGACTAGGATGCCGAGGATCACAAAACAAGGTGTGAAGTAACCATGCAAATTACTTGGCACCCTTAAGTGTTTACCCCTCAATCGATGTGCCGGTTAACCACACATGCTCCATCGATACTATGATAAACACTAAGTTATCCTTTGCCTACCTTGTTAAACACGAGTTAGTGTACCGGTTAACCACACACGCTCCACTAACCGACTTAAACAAAGTGCAAAGTGTAATTTCATGGATTAGCACCTTATTCACATTTTCCTAAGTAACTAAGATTGGGTATTTATAAAAGGTTTACTTACTTAGTATTTATCATTAATACTTTTAATGAAGGGAGAATTATAGTCCTTGTCCTACCCGTTCGGCTAACGACCCTCCACCGGTCAAGGAAGCGGTGGGTGAGAGTGGACACCCATTAAACTGCCATTTTATAGGCAGTAACCTTATACCCTCCTTATAGACCGGCTTTGTGAATGAGGCCTACTAACGGTAAGACTGACTTTACTCTTATACATATATATATATATATATATATATATATATATATATATATTATTATCTTATTATATTATAAAGTATAAGGGTTGAATTTTAACTTTTAAAATTCTAAGGTCTAGTTTGGAATTAAAGTATACATGGGGGGTAACTTTACAAATTCCAAAACTTGAGGACAATTTTGAAACCTTTCAAAACTCTTGGCTTTTTCATAACTTATGAGTTTAATTAAGGTTTAATGAAAAAAAAATTCAAGGTCCATAACTTGAGGACAAGTAATGGAAGACATTAAATCATTTAATGATGACATTAAAAATAGAGACTCTTCTATTTTCATAACCTATGAGACTTAATGACACTTTAAAAAGAAAAACTCTTCACTTTCCATAACTTGAGGACAAGTTATGGAGTTCATAAGAACCATTAAGATAAAATATTCCAATTAACACAATAATCAAATAATTTTTCTATGATCTAGATTAAACTCATAAGTAAAGATAATTCACATCAACAATTTTCAAGAAATTAGATAATCATATAAACTAATACAAATCTTGAAACTTTGACAATTATCCTTTGAAGACTCTTGGACTTCATAACCTAAAGAGTTAATAAATGAGACATTTCACATCCATAACTTATGGAAGTTTCAAAACTCTTAAGATCATAACTTTAAAAAAAACTTTTGAGTTCCAAAATTTTATGACAAAATTTGTAACCCCTTAAAACCACTTAGATAAAAATTTTAAAACAAATAAAATAATCATATCATTCTATCTTTTAATAAATTGACCTAGTTCAACTCTTGTAGTAAAGTGACTCAAATTTTACAAATAATTAGTTTTTCATAAAATCAAGTAATTATCATAAAATTTGACAAACTTCATGTTTTTTTTTTCTTTTTTTTTTCCATCAACTTGAAAAAAAAAATACATTTGCATCAAATATAGTAGAAAACAACCCATGGCTCGTATACCACTGTTGGGTTTTGGTATAATACAACATCTTATGGTGCACATACAACCCTAAATACCTTGGATCTATGTTTTCACTAATTATACATGCAAATGGTTTCCAAGGCATTAAACCTATAACTAGCATGCATTTGACATAAACCATATAATATACTAGTTAGGGAAACATACCTTTTATGTAGCTTGAAGTCTTGATGTATTTGGCCTTAAGAGCTTAGCACCAATAGTATGAAATGCCTCAAATGGAATCACAACACACCTAGGACAAAGGTGGCTCTTGAGAGAGAATTCCATGCACCAAAACACCTCCATATTTCTCTATGAAAAGAAGTGGTGATTTTGGCTATGGAGTAACCTATTTATATGTAGGATTCCAAGGGTCATGGGTATAACCCATAATCCATACCCATGGGTTTTATGATCCATGGTTCATGTGGCCCAACTCTTTATGTATCCATACATAAACTTGGTCCAACATGGGTCATAAGCCCAACACATATAAATATAACTAATTATCATAATTAGTCCCCATATATTTAATTAGTCTCTTTTGATCACTAAATTAATTCTTGATCGATACTAATTAAAACATATGATTTCATATTAATATATTATAACTTATAATATATTAATAAAACATAAATAAACTTCTCTCAAAAGTCCATCCTAACAAATTGTCCTGATGATATGCAACCCAGACGGACCATGCTACTCTCGGGTCAAGTACATACCAATAATAGTTATGGGCTTAGACATCTAATCCAACAACATCGCCCTTACCCAATCGACAATCCTGTCGGTACCACTCGGTCAACTAACTGCTCCATACAATAATTCCCTTATCGCTACCTCTATCTGAAAAACCCGCTATCTCTTATACGCTTTCCGGATGAACCGAGACCACCCTGGTCCCAACTACTCTGTCGGCTATCTAAAAATACCAGATCCTGCCTGGTTACCTGTGACAACCCGAAATATCTATCTCGAACAATAGATCAATTCAATTAAAGTTAGACTCGTTTTGCTATCTTGTAACACTGTTTAGGGTCTATTTGAGTGTTCTAAAATAAGTACAATCAAGGTAGGAGCCTAGAAATGGAATAACACGATGCATATCAAGCACACTCAGGCCAAACACTCCAACACATGGAGTGTGCGGCCGCACACTTGAGTGTACGGCCACACACAGGTGTATTTGGCCACACACCCATTCCAGCCACACACTCACACCTATAAATGCTACCCTTAGTCATTTTTGAACACTTTTCCCACTCCTTCAAAGATGGAACACGTTTCTCTCTCAAGTAACATCCAAATCTTCATCTTGATCTTCATAAAATTAAGTAATCCTTCCTTTGATTAGTTGATACTTGAACTTATCTAGCCTTCTTCCCTACTTTGATCCATGAAAAACACATTTTTGGTGTTAGATCTTCAAAAACACCAAGAACACATACTAAAATTTTTGGAGTTTAACCATACTTCAAAGCATGTAAATCATGCCTACCCTTATCATAGCTTGTTATATGCCAATAACACTTGAAGATATGTAGGAAAAATGCCATTTCTCATAATCTCCAGGAGTGTACGGCCGCACACACCATGTGTACAGCCACACAAACCATGTGCAACCATACAAACCATTTTTAGGTCCTAAAATGGCAATAAACTCCATATAAGGCTAGAGCATGAAGAAAGAAACCTTCCTAGATGAGTCCTAAGGCCTTATAATACATTTTGACACACTTCATGGGGAGTGTGCGGCCGCACACACACAAATGGTGTATTTTGACCATACACTCCCTTGTATAGGCATATACCCCTTATATACAATCATATCTGGTTGTAACACTTCAATATAAGTGTTTACTAGTCCCTAAGGTGGTCCCAATTCAATAATTAGTTGTTACCAACACTAATTGTATACATACATATGTCATTATATGGTTGATAGGATTCGTTTGTTCTTAATTCCGCAATTGACACGCAACTTCCTAAACAGATCTTACAATCGCATCACTCACTACAGGTGAGTTCATACCCCTTAATCAACCTTTTAAATGTTTTTAAATGCTTATATGGGGGGAAATACTAGATGAATCACTATAGTTATAATATCAATCATATGTGATTTATAACTATCAAACAAACGGATTTGCTATACTTCTAACTGTTTTGTCAACAAAACTACTTCAAAATGATTATCAAACCCTTTTACATGTTAAACTTATTATAAAACTTGCTCTTAATTACCAAACCATTACTTTCAATTCTTTTAACTTATATATTGTCAAAACCATGTTCAGTACATATATAGTTATATAAGTAAGGTTTGAAGGACTTAGGACAGATAACTCGCTTTAATTCTTGTTCCTTGTTTGGTTGTGGACTTAGAGTACTTGGTTGTTTGTCCGAATGTCATTTGATCCTTAGTTATATTTTATGTATATATGTGCGGATATAAATCTTTTACTTCAGTCCAACACCTTTGGGTAGCAAAGGTGTATAAGCTTTCTAAGTCATTCAAACAACAGTTCTAGTAAACTATAATAGGTATAGTTTAGGGATATACTACTTACTAATTTCTAGTACAATGAAACATACAAAGAGTCAGTTCATACATGATTCGATACATACTATACACTATATGGAGAGAACATACACTAGTACATACAATTCATACACACTATATACTATGCAAAAGAACATACTATGAGGAGAATCAGAGAGGACATTCACTACACTAGCACATACAATACATACACACTATAACATAAATGTGAGGCACTACTTTGGGGCATGACCTCTTTGTCATGGATCGTCTTGTAACCAGAGTCTTCTGAAGGGAGAGCGTGAATTTGTGTATAGATCTATACTGGAATGATCGTCCTACACCTTGCTGCTAGCTACAGTGGGACCCGCAGGTCTTCGGGAGATGAATGTCATACCATCTCGACGTCTTCGAGCGTCATGTTTTACTAGGTTAATCAATTATGGTTACAATTATATCACATTATACCTTAATTAACAACTGGTTTAAGGTAGTTAGTACAACAGTAGTTACTATTAAAAAAATACTACATTACTTCATTATTTTTCCCCATTACATTTACTTTGTGATCTTCACATAAACAGTAATGTACAAACTATATTTTATTAATGATAGTCACATTTGGGAGGAATACTCACTTTTACAATGAACAAACATACAGTACATTCGATGCCTTGGTAGAAGGCTACTTTTAGTAGAAAATATAGGATTTTCTGGGAGATACACACAATTACTACAAACGTATACGAACTCATACATTCAAACACTTACAAACATGTTCATACAAATAATGACACTAAAATACTTATGAACTCACCAGCTTTAAAGCTGATAAACTCTTTCAAAATAACTTGTATTCTCAGGTCGTCAGTAGACAGGTACCGAGGCCAGCTTTTGAGAAGATGGAGAACTTTCAAGCCTCATCTTTTATTTTGATTCATTATTTTTGGTGTCTTATAAACTGTACAGAACACACTTGTATTAAAATATATTATTAATGCAATGGATGATGTTGTTTACTTGTTTACTATTATTCTGTGTTGTGATACTGTACATGACGTCCTCCGCCCCCGAACGTTTCCGCCGTTCCGGTTTTGGGGTGTGACAGATTGGTATCAGAGCATTGTTTATAGTGAATTGAGTATATCAACCCATAAAATATATACTAACTATAAACACAATTGGATTAAAATACTTTGACCAAGAGTTTGTACTTTTAAATAATAAAATATTTAACTAAGTACACATACCTGCATTCATACTAAAATCAGTGTCAGTAGGACAGAACAAAAGTATTACGATTGTTGAATATCACAAGTAGGCTTGGGGATGTATGGTCAGTTCTGGGAGTGGCATAGCCTGATCAACTATGCTGGTCCGAGAAGTGATTAGCATATGCCCATGAATGGTTGTGATATGACAACAAGTCTAAAAACTTACCAACACTACTATAATGAAAACATTAGAACAGAACATAAACTTAAAATACTATAGGAGTATTTTGTGTTACTATAATTACTTGTCTGAGAACTAAAAAGGTCTTTATTGGTAGGTCAATAACTGCTAAGTGGATACGCTAAGGTTATGTGTAACTAGGATGTCATAGACTTAGAGTCTGTGATATTTGATTTACTCCATGTTCCTTGTTTGGTTGTGGGTTTAGAGTTAGGGTCTGTTATTCGAAAGTCTATCCTGTTTTAAACACACATAACTGGTATGCGTTATGCAAGTATCGAAGTAGCTGATAAAGATCATATTATAGTTATCTTAAGTAGTGCGTCCATTTATATAAGATTCTTATATCCCTTTTCTTGCATAGATATCATGGCTGGATTCCATCCTCCTGGCGACCCATAATTCCTAAATCAAGGCAATGTTGGATGGCTTGATTATGAGTTGGAAGATGACCAACCAATCCCTTTGAATGATCACCTCGCAGAAGGCTTTTCTGAGGGTTCCCACTCCGAGCCTGAAGTCAACAACCTACCCCAAGAGGGTCAAGCCCCAAATCTCAACCCACAACCCGCATTTCAAGGTCCCACATCCTTGTGGGTGACAAACTTGAACCGATGGAGTGATGAGTAGGGTCAGCCCTTACCCTACAATGGAAACCGAAGCTTTTACAACCTAAGCGAGGGTGGTTCAGCTGACCGAGCCCTGCCCATCATAGTCCGTAGGATTGCTCAGAACGTCGAGCAAGATCGTGCAACCATCGACCGAGTCATGGAAATTGATGCCAATTTGGGCGTTAAAAAGTATGCATTCTCCATCTCGAAATAGATATGGAAAGATCTAGGAGAACCAATGAAGCTCTACAGCAACATCTAGCTGCATCCCAAGCTAAAGTCAGAGAACTTCGAGCTCATCAGGAAATGACTTAAAGGCGCATGAGAGACATGGTACAGCGCCTGTCAGAGTCAAGGGCTCATTCTAGTGCTTCTCATCGTAGATAGATCCTACTCAACTCTCTCTTTTGGATATAACTTAGTTATGTAGAAACTCTAGTTTAATTTTCCTATTTTGTAAAGACTTTGGATCTGTCAAGTATTGATTAGGCCGTACTTCTGTCAAAATTTTCCCATCTTGGTTTGATGTAAGACCTACTTTTAGGTCATTTTTTCTGAACTTGTTACATCAGTAATACCAGTAATATTGATAGATATCTAACCTATTGGAAAAGTTGTACTCTTATGTCTCTCTACTCTCCTATTGTGTCGCTATTTCAAAACATATACTCATTCAACTGTTGGATTATGACGATTTAGCCCATGGATCACTCTCACTATGCTTATAATTGATTCTTACTATCATGTTCATATTTATAAACTTATAGTTGAAAGATGCCTCCTCGCACGTCGGCGAGACGTAATCCTCCGATTATTCCAACTCCAATACCACCAACTCCTCCACAAATCGATACAATAGCTCTAAATGATGCACTAGTTGTGGTTGTGGCAACATCCATGGCTCAATATCATTCTACCGGTGCCAGCAGAGGTGGAACACCTGTTAATTCTACTCAAGGTGAACTCCTAGTGTGCTCGAGAGAGTGCTCCTACAAGGACTTTACCAATTGCAAGACAAAGTCCTTTAAAGGGACCAACGGAGTCATTGCCTTCTCGCAGTGGTTCGAAAAGACGGAGTCGGGCTTCGAGATCTGCTGCTGCCCAGCAGGGAGCAAGGTCAAGTTCGCTGCTTGCACCTTCGAAGAAAAAGCCCTGACATGGTGGAATAGCCATGTCAAGTCACTAACCCTGATAATGGCAAATGATATGGACTGGGAAACTCTGAAAGACCTCATGATTGAGGAATACTGCCCGAGGGGCGAGATCCAAAAGTTAGAACAAGAACTATGGGGCCTATCCATGAAGGGCTCCGACATAGTTTCCTATACTGCCAGATTCAGTGAACTGGTGGCCCTCTGTCCCAACATGGTTCCCACGGAGGGAAAGAAAATAGAGAGGTACATATGGCGGCTGGTGCCTCCATTTCAGGGAAATGTCTTATCTTCAAATCCCTCTACCTTCGATAGTGCCAAGCGATTGGCACAACGGCTCATTGACCATGGGGTCCGTACCCCATCGTCAACAACACCCCTAGCCATCTCCGAACCTTCCAAATCCGCTGACAACAAGCAGAAGTTTTGGGATGACAAACAGAAGCAGAAATCTGCCAAAAAGCAGAAGGTTGTGGCGGTTCATGCCACGATAGCACCTGTAGCTGCTGCTCCGATAAAGCCATACTCTGGAAGCTTGCCAAATTGCAACAAATGCAACTTCCACCACAATGGACCCTACCGGGATTTGCAGTGCTCCAACTGCAACAAAAAGGGACACACTGTCCGCTTTTGTAGATCCCCGACAAAGCCAACTAACCAAGTCCCCGGCGCTGTTGTGGGCCAGGCTTGCTACGGTTGTGGCGAGGTGGGCCACTACAAGAGGAACTGCTCAAAGGCAGGGAATACGGGTGGAGTAGGCATAGTTTTGGCCATAGGCCACGAGGAAGCAGTTGCCGACCCCACAGTGGTCACTGGTACGTTTCTCCTCGGTAACTCTTATGCATGCATTCTATTTGATAGTGGAGCGGAGAGGAGTTTCGTGAACCGAATATTTGCTCAATTAATTAAGCAAAAATCACGAGCACTTAAGGAACAATTCACTGTAGAAATGGCTAACGGAAAAACTGAGATCACTATCAGTATATACATAGGGTGTACTTTAACTCTAATTAATCATTCATTTACAATCGACCTCAAGCCGGTATCAATTAAAAGTTTCAACGTCATTATCGATATGGATTGGTTGAGTCTGCATCATGCCGACATCATGTGCTATGAGAAGGTTGTTCGCCTTAATCTTCCGTCAAACGAAACTCTTATTATCTACGACGACAAACCCGACACAAGCCTTAACATCATCTCAAGTATTCAAGCTAAAAAGTACCTATGTAAGGAATATCGTGCATTCCTTGCGCACGTTGTCGATACGAGCCAAAAAACTAAAGATCTGAAAAACATCCCCGTAGTACGCGACTTTCCCGACATCTTTCCAAAAGAACTACTAGGTTACCCCTGCAACGACAAGTCGAGTTCCGAATCGACTTAGTTCCAAGAGCTACCCCAGTAACCAAGTCGCCCTATCGTCTAGCACCATTTGAGATGCAGGAACTATCCCGTCAACTTAGCGAACTGCTCAGCAAGGGCTTTATTAGACCAAGCTTCTCACCATGGGGAGCATCGGTCTTGTTCTTAAAGAAGAAAGATAGATCTTTCCATATGTGCGTCGACTACAGAGAGCTCAACAAGTTAACGGTTAAAAATCGTTACCCTCTACCTCGCATAGACGATTTGTTCGACCAACTGCAAGGGGCAAATTTCTTTTCGAAGATCGATTTGAGATCCGGGTATCACCAGTTGCGAGTATTGGAGGAGGATGTTCCGAAGACAGCCTTCCGAACTCGTTACGGACACTACGAGTTTGTAGTGATGCTATTCGGATTAACAAATGCGCCCGCGGTATTCATGGATCTAATGAATAGAGTGTGTCGTCCTTACTTGGATCAGTTTGTCATGGTCTTCATCGATGACATACTTATCTACTCTCAAAGTGAGGCGGAACATAGTGATCATCTGTGGCAAGTCCTAGGAACCCTACGAACAGAGAAGCTCTACGTGAAGTTCTTTAAATGCGAATTTTGGATCCAAAGGGTCTAATTCTTAGGACACGTGGTTAGTCAAGAAGGAATCCACGTGGACCCTTCCAAAATTAAGGCCATTGAGAATTGGTCAACACCGAAGACGCCTACCGAAATTTGTCAATTTCTAGGCCTTGCTGGCTACTACCGTAGATTCATACAGAACTTCTCCCGAATTGTGAAACCTCCTACAACGTTGACCCAGAAGGGTGTGGCGTTTGACTGGGAAGAGAAACAAGAGAAAGCATTCCAAATGTTGAAACGAGCCTTGTGCACCGCACCGATACTATCCCTTCCTGAAGGAATAGAAGACTTCGTAGTCTACTACGATACGTCAAATCAAGGGCTCGGATGTGTTCTTATGCAACGAGGTAAGGTCATTGCCTACGCTTCAAGATAGCTGAAGACACATGAGGTGAACTACACCACACACGATCTTGAGCTAGGAGCAGTTGTGTTTGCTCTGAAGATTTGGAGGCACTACCTTTATGGTACAAAAAGTATGATATTTACAGATCACAAAAGCCTGCAACACATCTTCAACCAGAAGGAACTCAATATGATACAACGACGATGGGTCGAGCTACTCAATGACTACGAATGCGAAATTCATTATCATCCGGGTAAAGCCAATGTAGTAGCAGACGCCCTAAGTCGGAAGGAATATTCTGGTCGGAGAATCAAATCAATGACTATGACTATCCATTCACACCTGTCCGCACAAATCAAAGAGGCTCAACTCAAGGCCTTGAAACCGGAAAATGTGGCAGGTGAATCCCTGCGAGGGATGGAGAAGAATCTGGTAGTCAAGGGTGGCAGAGCCTTATTCCTCATGGACCAAATCTGGACACTGAAACACGGTGGCTTCAGAGACTTGGTCATGACCGAGGCGCACAACACTAGATATTCTGTCCACCCGGGTTCAGATAAGATGTATATGGATCTTAAAAAGCTTTATTGGTGGCCTAACATGAAAGCAGAGATTACTACTTTCATGAGTAAATGCCTTACTTATGCAAAGGTTAAGGTCAAATACCAGAAACCATCGGGCTTACTTCAACAACCGGAGATACCGGAGTGGAAATGGGAGCGGATTACTATGGACTTCATAACCAAGCTGCCCAATACAATGGGTGGACTTGATACCATGTGACAACACGAAATTTTCCATTCAAATCAAACCACATCAATCCAATGGAAGTAGAACAGTTTCAGTGAAAATTCAAACTTTTGGAATAAGTTTGGCAGTTTTAGGGTTTTACACCTAAGGAGTTATTAGGAGAGTGGGTGCACTAGGATTTTGTGCAACATTGAAATTCCATTACTCTAGGCCATTAGAATCCATTCCGAGAATAGAAATATTTTCTGCCGAAAATCTCTGGACTATAAATAGAATTCTGAACCAAATTGGTTCATTATTTGATTTCCAATTAGAGAAAAGCCAAATACTCTCTCACGGATCTTCGGGTTTTCATCCCAGATTGTGAGTCTACTTCCCTAAATGTGTTTTAATACTTGTTATATGCTTTATAACATTGTTTATATGTCCAAAACACAAGATCTGGGAGTTTACCGCCCAAGAACGTTCTTGGGGAGTAAACTCCAAAATGAAGCCTAAAGGCCACATAGTCCCATTTCCGTGTTAGGCATCTAACTAAGGACTTAGTGTATGATCATTAGAGGCTAGAAACAAATCAAAAGCAAGTAGTTTGAGGAGTTTACAGCCAAGGAACCACCTCTTGGGCCGTAAACTCCAAGTAAAGGGCACAAATGAGTGCCTTGTGATCCCTAGCCTTAGAACAAAAACCTAGAAGCTTTAAACTCATGATTTATGCCATCAAAACCCTTAGAAATCATTTCTATAAGGGAGTTTACGGCCAAGAAACTCCTTGGGCCGTAAACTCCAAGTTTTAGGTTCCAAAATGCCTTCAAACTCTTCCTAAGGCTTAGTATTCATTTTTGGCATGTACCTTAATGTGTTTAGGACCTAGATAACACATGAAAAGCTTAAGTGATGGAGAGTTTACGGCCAAGAGTATTTCTTGGGCCGTAAACTCTTTTAATGGGGTCAAAGGGCACCCTTGACACTTCCTTAGGCCAAGAAACTTTTAGGGCAAGTACCTAGACGTCATATGGACTAGTTAAAATTCTTAGGACCTCATGTGTGAGGGAGTTTACGTCCCAAAGAGTTCTATGGCCGTAAACTCCATCAAATGGTCCCATTTAGTGCCTTAAACCTTCCTTAATCCAAGTATTGAAGCCTAGACTTGTTCCTAGAAATATTAGAGACTTGAAAGGACAATAAGAACCCTCCCAAGGGAGTTTACGGCCGTAAACTCCAAGGGAAAAGGGTCTTTGGGCCGTAAACTCCCCTTAGGAGTCAATATGGTACCTTAAACTCTTGTTTAGCCTTGAAGCAATTCCCCTCTAAGGTTGTAGTACTTCTCAACTCCATTTCATGGCTTGTTTGAGAGTTTACGGCCAGGAGCTTACTCCCCTGGGCCGTAAACTCTGATGAATATGGTCTTTTGACCTTAAACTTCCATTAGGGGCATTGCACTCCTTTGTTGCAACCCATTAGCCCCTAGCACTTGACCAAAAGTGTTGACCTCGCGCGTAAATGTTTATACTTGTATAGTTAGTGATTAAATCTCTAATTATTTATATACATATGTCTTCATATGTAATTAGGATCATTGTGTGTGTCTAAGTCATCACTTGACACCAAGCACTTGTCCGATCCTTCCGTACGATAACAGCCCGTTCATTTCCAGTCTCATACTGCAGGTGAGTTCATACCCCTTAACTAATCTTTTAAACTATTTAAATGTTTTATGGGGGGGATACAAGTAGAATCATGCTACTTATTATGTCAATCACATGTGAATAGTAAGTAGGATTATATTACTTATTACATCAATCACATGTGATTAATATACAGCATTCAAAAGATTTGGCTACTCACTAGCCGTTTTAACAAATAGTTTTCCTTCAAATGGTTTTTATAAACATTTTATATGATTTAAACTACTTATTACACTGTACTTCTTACACTGTCATCATATTTCAAACTTATTTACAACTGTGTTTTCAAACAAATGTTCCTTGTACTTATATTGTGTTTTCAAACAAATGTTCCTTGTACTTATATCGTTTTATCAGACTTATGCCTTCAAATTGTTTTATAGATTGACATCAAGTCGATCTTTCCTTAGACTAATATTTATATTTCAAATGTTGCTAAACTTACTTATGCTTTGATATTATAAATTTCATGCCTTTATATGTATAGTTATATAAGAAATGTTTAAAAGACTTAGGAAGGCTATCCACCATATTTCCTTTTCGCGCTTGAGATGTGGTCTGGTGGGATATCGGATACTCGTTCGAAGGTCGTTTAAATATTATTTATATATCATGTGTACATATAAAGTCATAAAAGGTCCTTCCAATTCATCCTATGCCCTTGGGCAGCAAGGGTATACATCCACGTCCATACGTACCACTTAGATTACTAGTAAGCTACCATATGGGTAGTTCAGGAAGATACTAGAACCATTACTAGAACGTGATATCATACAATGAGTCAGTTCATTCATGAGTCAATACTTTCTAGAACCATTACTAGAACGCGATATCATACAATGAGTCAGTTCATTCATGAGTCAATACTTTCTAGAACATTACTGTACATTACTTATACATCTATACTAGGACGAGAACATATACAATTATACTAGAACGCTTACACTACTATACTTGCTAGATAGAGAGAACACACATTACAGCTAGCACACATAGAACATTACAGCTCATTACGTTGCTATACTTGGTAGAACAGTCCATTACATTATAGCTAGAACAGTACATTACATTTACATATACGAGAATACGTCGATAGTGTGATTTAAATCGGAACATGACTTAAAACCTCATGACTTGAGTTGCGGCCAGAGTCTCTTGAAGGGGGAGCGTTGAGTTTGCGTATAGATTCTATAATGGATTGACTATCCTACGCCTTGCTGCTAGCTACAGCTAGACCTGCAGGTCTGCGGGTGCAAACGTCATACCTTATTTCGACCATTCTTATGTCGATGAACCAGTCCATAGTATGAGTTTGTGTATAGATCTATACTGGATTGACTATCCTACACCTTACTGCTAGCTACAGTGGGATCTGCAGATCTACGGGTGCCAAACGTCATTTCTTTAATATGACCATTCATTATGTCGTTGTTACTAGTCGATAGTATGGCACAATTTATCACATAGTGCCTTTGCCCAAAATCCGGCCTGAGGTAGTTAGTACGGTAGTAGTCCTATTAGAGCTACGTTTAATACTACGTTAATTTTTCCAGTACATATTTTTAGTGATAACCTCACTTAAACACAAATGTACAAACTATATTTTGGATAATGATAGTTATACTTTGGAAAAACACATACTCATACAAGAGACCCACACACAGAACAGTTAGGTCTTGGTAGAAGACACCCTCACATACTAGAAGGAATCATAGGGATTCTAGGATTTTTCAAACAATTTCAATTCATATACATTTACAAATCCTTACAATACATAGACTTACAAATACTTACATACAAATTAAGACACTAAATGCTTATGATCTCACCAGCTTTAAAGCTGATACTCGTTTTCAAAATTACTTGTATCCTCAGGTCATCATAGACAGGTACCGATGCAGGGAGAAAGGAAGATGAAGCTTATTCAAGACTTATCTTTCATTTTGATTTATGCTTTAGTGTTTATCAAAATTTGTCAGAATACAATTGTATAATAATTATTTTATTAATCTAATGGATGATGTTGTTGCTTGTTTACCACTTTACATTGTTGTTGATATTAAACATGACATCCTCCGCCCCAGAACGTTTCCGTCGTTCTTGGTTTTGGGGTGTGACAGATTGGTATCAGAGCATTGTTTATAGTGAATTAAGTATATCAACCCATAAAAGATATACTAACTATAAATACATAAGGGATTAAGAATACTCTGACCAAGAGTTTATACTTTAAATAGTAAAATATTTAAGTAAGTATACTTGCTGCATTCATACTAAAATCAATGTCATTAGGACAGTACAAAAGAATTACGATTGTTGGGCAACACAAGTGGGCTTAGAGACATATGGTCAAAACTGGGAAGATATAGCCTGATCACTTATATTATCCGAGGGTTGACTAGCATGTGCCTAAGTTTAAGTGTGTGGTTGCAACAATGCTAAAATCTTACCAACCCTACCACAATGAGAACAATAGAACATAACAATAAATTTAAAATACTATAGGTGTATTTTGGTGTTACTATAAGTACTTCATACTTGAGAATTAAAAATGGGATCTTCATTACTAAGTTAATAGTTGCTAAGTGGATACACTGAGGCTACATGTAATTAGGATGTTATAGACTTAGAATCTGTGATAATTTTTCCTTAACCCTATTCTGTGTGAATAAGGAGTTAAGGTCACTTATTCAAAGGTCTATCCTGTTTAGATTACACATAGCTGGTATGCACTTCACAAATAGCGATGTAACTAATGAAGGTTTTCTAAATAATTATCTAGATAGTTCGTCTAATAATTATCTTCTTACCCTAAATTCTCGCATAAAGATCATAACTGGACTCCCTCCCCTTGACAACCAGTATCTTCCGAATGAAGTCATAGATGGTTGGTTCGGAGAAGAACCAGAGAATGATCATCCTATTCCTTGGATGATTACCATGATGAAGACTTTTCTTATGATGCTAACCCCGAGCCAGAGGTTGAGAACCTACCCCGAGCAGCTCCTGTTTCGATTCCTAACCCTCGTCCGGCTTTTCATGGCCCGACCCTGAGTGAGTGGAATGCTTGGAAACATGGAGCCAAGGACAAGATCAGCCTACGCCATTTAATAGCGACCAAAGCTTTTACGACTTGAGCAATGAGGGCTTAGCAGATATAGTCTTGCCAATCTTGGTCTGCAGAGAGGCCCAAAATGAGATTCAAGGCAGGACAGCCCTACTTCAGATTTCAGAAGTAGTCGCCTATGCTAGAATGCATACCCTCCACACCATTCATCTAGAGGATGCTCACGAGAGATCAGTGAGAAACCATGAAATCCTGTTGCAAGCACTGGCTGAATCACGAGCCGAGGTCATAGAGCTCCGAGTATGCCAGATGGTGTGCGAGAGACACCTACTTGACAATGGAACGTCAATTGGTTGAACTAAGAGTTCACCAGAGGAATGACCGTCGCCAGTAGTAGACGCTTTACTTTATTTCCCTTATAAAAAGAAATCGTTTTCTGTCTATGCACGATGTGGCATTTTCTATGAAATTATCTTGTTTCGTAAGTACTTTAGTTAGGTCTTTATGCTGTCAGGAACTATCTTCTGTGGATATGATGTAAGACCTTTACAAGGTCATTTTCCCGAATCTTTACATCGTGAATATCAAAGATATTGACAGCCGGCTAACTGTTGCGTCATTCTTCATTTCAAGTACTTTTATCTTACTTACATTGGGGTCTATCTGAATCATACTTTAGTCAAGTCATTGAACAATGGTGATTTATTCAGGAGACACTTCCAAGTCTCCTTCAGTGGTTGGATCTTGTTATTCACCAACCCACGATACCTCAGCTCGAACGACAAACGTCATGAGACCATTCTACGAACATACTTTCATTCCTTAACTAGGGCTGCATCATAGAGATGTAGGTCAAACTTTCGAGATCATACTCTTACTTTTAGCGTGAACAATCTAAGTACATCAAGGTCAACCGGAATCGCTCACGAATCCTTATCTTTCGTATTACAGAATCATGTCGTCATCCGGAAACAACCAGCCAAGCAACGAGACCTCTACTTTTCCTATGGACGCCGCTACTTTTCAAGCCACCATTACAGTTGCTGTGATGGCTGCCGTGACAGCAGTCCTGGCAAACCGCAGCACTGCCAATGCAGACAAGGCTGAAAAAGGAATTGAAAATCCAGATCATGTTAATGATCCGGGGAACCAACAAATAGTAACAGTCGCCACCACCCAAAACGACAACTCAGTGTTCAAGAAAAGAAAACGTCAAGCCAAAGTGGAACGCAAACGGTTTCAGAGAATTGCCATGCAACAGTCACAAACCTCTGCCATCCCAGTACCGAGCAGACCATATAAAGGAACACTCCCGAAGTGCGACAGGTGCAACCATCACCACAAGGGAATTTGCTGAGCCCGGCAATGCAGTAATTGCCACAGGATGGGACATATTGCTCACTTCTGTAAGATTACCCCCACCACGGGAGCAAGCCTACTTTGCTATAGTTGTGGTGAGGCAGGGCACTATTACAGAAATTGCCCAAAAGAGGAGATCGATGAAAACAGCCGCGTTCCCATAACTCCTACTCGACGTTTCACTTCCACCACCAACGTGGGTACTGTCCATATATGTCACCAATGCGGTGAAATTGGACACCTCCAGAGAAATTGCCCGATAACGCAAAATTTTGGCGCTGATGGGAAGATTCTCAGGATCACAACTGCAGGAGAGCCTGCTCAGGGACCACGTTAATGTATTTAAGGCGTTTCGTTGTAACAGACTTATAAACTATCTAGAACTAGTGCAACTAGAGTCTTACCTTTTGCGAGATCCTGTCTGTATAGGAATTCTCGTGCTGCGTATACTTGTCTTTTGTAGTATATCCAATTCGCAGCAATAGTCTGGTGGTAAATCTAAAGTACTGTAACTCTTGTTCATAGTTGCACGGTTGTGTTTGGTCTGTAAACGTCTTATGTTAAATTCTAATGTCTTTAAAGTTTCTGTATGATTCCGACATTATCATACAATCAGATCTTGATCGACGCGAAAACAACTTCATACGTACGTCCCTATCTTCTAGATCACCTTTTACAGCGAAGCCGTCATATCGGAACGCTGAAGTACTCCTTCCAGGAGTACCTCTTAGTTATCGTCTTTCCGAAGAAATCCCCGAAGTACCACTCGTGCAGTACGTCAAGTTCAATCCAGGGATTCATGCAGATGATCTATCACTGAGGAAGGTATACATAAGAGTGTTATATAATCAAGGTTCTACAGGTTTAGAATTGATGATTCCGCCTTAACTCTTTTCCTCCTTGGGATGTGAGGGTAAGGAAGAATCAGTTATTCGACTACCTTTTCAATCTTAATTATATACGACTCGTATACACGAAATTGTGATTGTGAAGCCCTGTATGAATTCTAAAATGGACTTCAGGACGGAGAAACTGCCGAAGAATACGACTAATCACAGCGTCATGTGAACAAACTTAGAACCCAGTATGACTCCCGAAATCAGATCACCCTATAGTTAAACACCCACGGAGATGCCAGAACAGTGCAGACAACTAAGCGAACCACACAGAAATAGAATTAGGAGACTAGGTTCTCGCCCTAGAGAACCTCTGTCATATTCTCATAGAGATCGATGGATCACATAGTATGTGCCACGGTTATCGAGGAATCCGTCAAGATTTTTATAGAAATCGTTATCTCTGCCTCACATAGACAAAATGGTTGAGCACACGTAAGGAAAGAACTACTTCCAGGGATGGACCTAAGATCCGAATATCACCCGTTCGATGTGTTAGGGAAGGATGTCTGGGAGACTATCTTCCGAATTCGATGCGGACGCCTCGAGTCCGTAGTGATACCTTTCGGATAGGACCAGTACGCCCATGGTTTTCATGAGCTAAATGAATAGGGTTACGTCTTTCTTACTTAGGATCGATTCGTCATTTCTCCATGAAATGACTTACTTATCTACCCTCGTAGTAAGAAGAAAACCGATGAAAACATTTCCTACAGAGGGACTTTTAGCGAAGTTCTATAGGCTTGAGTTTTGAAATTGAAGAGTCAAATTTCTAGGACACACTGTTAGTAATGTGAGAAATTTTGGGTACTCTTTTAGTTTGCCAAAACATTTGAGTATTCATCGACACCAGAGACGCCGACAGTTTTTCGCCAAATTCTAGGTCTTACCGACCTACCGCATTAGTTCATTCAGAACTCCTCGCAAGATACAGAAACTTGTACGACTTCGACCCAGCAAGGGGTGGCCTTGGACTGGGAAGTTACTCAGGAAAAGGAACCTTCGAGATTCCGAGTGAGTGACCAAGTTCTTTAGGATAACTCACTCTGAGAATGGCTTAATACGCTTCGTAAAGCGTGAAAAGCTAAATCCAAATTTGACAGGGCCTCCAAGATTCTTATCAGAATCTGTCATGTGCCTCGCACAAACTAGACCTACTCCGCGATCTCAGTAACATACTTTCTACTCTTCGCATTTCGATCGTAAATCCATATCTTTCCGTTTGGACTCTTACAAGTCCACCCGTCGAGATCCTTGCCTTCGTATCAGATTCGTAGTGACCCTCGACCGAGAGGTCAAGTGGACGAAGCAACGCCGTCGCCAATTAGTGAAGGTTCGTTGGGATACCAACCGAGAGCCCGATTTCACTTAAGTGCGCTAGAACCAAACGATTAGGAAGTTTCCTCCTCACGTCTCGATCATTCGTGCATACTTCTTTGCCTAAATTCTAATTTCGGGACGAAATTCCCTTTAACAGGGGGATGATGTGACAACCCGAAATTTTCCATTCAAATCAAACCACATCTAGCCAATGGAAGTAGAACAGTTTCAGTGAAAATTCAAACTTTTGGAATAAGTTTGGCAGTTTTAGGGTTTTACACCTAAGGAGTTATTAGGAGAGTGGGTGCACTAGGATTTTGTGCAACACTGAAATTCCATTACTCTAGGCCATTAGAATCCATTCCGAGAATAGAAATATTTTCTACCGAAAATCTCTGGACTATAAATAGAATTCTGAACCAAATTGGTTCATTATTTGATTTCCAATTAGAGAAAAGCCAAATACTCTCTCACGGATCTTCGGGTTTTCATCCCAGATTGTGAGTCTACTTCCCTAAATGTGTTTTAATACTTGTTATATGCTTTATAACATTGTTTATATGTCCAAAACACAAGATCTGGGAGTTTACCGCCCAAGAACGTTCTTGGGGAGTAAACTCCAAAATGAAGCCTAAAGGCCACATAGTCCCATTTCCGTGTTAGGCATCTAACTAAGGACTTAGTGTATGATCATTAGAGGCTAGAAACAAATCAAAAGCAAGTAGTTTGAGGAGTTTACGGCCAAGGAACCACCTCTTGGGCCGTAAACTCCAAGTAAAGGGCACAAATGAGTGCCTTGTGATCCCTAGCCTTAGAACAAAAACCTAGAAGCTTTAAACTCATGATTTATGCCATCAAAACCCTTAGAAATCATTTCTATAAGGGAGTTTACGGCCAAGAAACTCCTTGGGCTGTAAACTCCAAGTTTTAGGTTCCAAAATGCCTTCAAACTCTTCCTAAGGCTTAGTATTCATTTTTGGCATGTACCTTAATCTGTTTAGGACGTAGATAACACATGAAAAGCTTAAGTGTTGGAGAGTTTACGGCCAAGAGTATTTCTTGGGCCGTAAACTCTTTTAATGGGGTCAAAGGGCACCCTTCACACTTCCTTAGGCCAAGAAACTTTTAGGGCAAGTACCTAGATGTGATATGGACTAGTTAAAATTCTTAGGACCTCATGTGTGAGGGAGTTTACGTCCTAAAGAGTTCTATGGCCGTAAACTCCATCAAATGGTCCCATTTAGTGCCTTAAACCTTCCTTAATCCAAGTATTGAAGCCTAGACTTGTTCCTAGAAATATTAGAGACTTGAAAGGACAATAAGAACCCTCCCAAGGGAGTTTATGGCCGTAAACTCCAAGGGAAAAGGGTCTTTGGGCCGTAAACTCCCCTTAGGAGTCAATATGGTACCTTAAACTCTTGTCTAGCCTTGAAGCAATTCCCCTCTAAGGTTGTAGTACTTCTCAACTCCATTTCATGGCTTGTTTGAGAGTTTACGGCCAGGAGCTTACTCCCCTGGGCCGTAAACTCTAATGAATATGGTCTTTTGACCTTAAACTTCCATTAGGGGCATTGCACTCCTTTGTTGCAACCCATTAGCCTCCTAGCACTTGACCAAAAGTGTTGACCTCGCGCGTAAATGTTTATACTTGTATAGTTAGTGATTAAATCTCTAATTATTTATATACATATGTCTTCATATGTAATTAGGATCATTGTGTGTGTCTAAGTCATCACTTGACACCAATCACTTGTCCGATCCTTCCGTACGATAACAGCCCGTTCATTTCCAGTCTCATACTGCAGGTGAGTTCATACCCCTTAACTAATGTTTTAAACTATTTAAATGTTTTATGGGGGGATACAAGTAGAATCATGCTACTTATTATGTCAATCACATGTGATTAGTAAGTAGGATTATATTACTTATTACATCAATCACATGTGATTAATATACAACATTCAAAAGATTTGGCTACTCACTAGCCGTTTTAACAAATAGTTTTCCTTCAAATGGTTTTTATAAACATTTTATATGATTTAAACTACTTATTACACTGTACTTCTTACACTGTCATCATATTTCAAACTTATTTACAACTGTGTTTTCAAACAAATGTTCCTTGTACTTATACTGTGTTTTCAAACAAATGTTCCTTGTACTTATATCGTTTTATCAGACTTATGCCTTCAAATTGTTTTATAGATTGACATCAAGTCGATCTTTCCTTAGACTAATATATATATTTCAAATGTTGCTAAACTTATTTATGCTTTGATATTATAAATTGCATGCCTCTATATGTATAGTTATATAAGAAATGTTTAAAAGACTTAGGAAGGCTATCCACCCTATTTTCTTTTCGCGCTTGAGATGTGGTCTGGTGGGATATCGGATACCCGTCCGAAGGTCGTTTAAATATTAGTTATATATCATGTGTACATATAAAGTCATAAAAGGTCCTTCCAATTCATCCTATGCCCTTGGGCAGCAAGGATATACATCCACGTCCATACGTACCACTTAGATGACTAGTAAGCTACCATATGGGTAGTTCAGGAAGATACTAGAACCATTACTAGAACGCGATATCATACAATGAGTCAGTTCATTCATGAGTCAATACTTTCTAGAACCATTACTAGAACGGGATATCATACAATGAGTCAGTTCATTCATGAGTCAATACTTTCTAGAACATTACTGTACATTACTTATACATCTATACTAGGACGAGAACATATACAATTATACTAGAACGCTTACACTACTATACTTGCTAGATAGAGAGAACACACATTACAGCTAGCACACATAGAACATTACAGCTCATTACGTTGCTATACTTGGTAGAACAGTCCATTACATTATAGCTAGAACAGTACATTACATTTACATATACGAGAATACGTCGATAGTGTGATTTAAATCGGAGCATGACTTAAAACCTCATGACTTGAGTTGCGACCAGAGTCTCTTGAAGGGGGAGCGTTGAGTTTGCGTATAGATTCTATAATGGATTGACTATCCTACGCCTTGCTGCTAGCTACAGCTAGACCTGCAGGTCTGCGGGTGCAAACGTCATACCTTATTTCGACCATTCTTATGTCGATGAACCAGTCCATAGTATGAGTTTGTGTATAGATCTATACTGGATTGACTATCCTACACCTTACTGCTAGCTACAGTGGGATCTGCAGATCTACGGGTGCCAAACGTCATTTCTTTAATATGACCATTCATTATGTCGTTGTTACTAGTCGATAGTATGGCACAATTTATCACATAGTGGCTTTGCCCAAAATCCGGCCTGAGGTAGTTAGTACGGTAGTAGTCCTATTAGAGTTACGTTTAGTACTACGTTAATTTTTCCAGTACATATTTTTAGTGATAACCTCACTTAAACACAAATGTACAAACTATATTTTGGATAATGATAGTTATACTTTGGAAAAACACATACTCATACAAGAGACCCACACACAGAACAGTTAGGTCTTGGTAGAAGACACCCTCACATACTAGAAGGAATCATAGGGATTCTAGGATTTTTCAAACAATTTCAATTCATATACATTTACAAATCCTTACAATACATAGACTTACAAATACTTACATACAAATTAAGACACTAAATGCTTATGATCTCACCAGCTTTAAAGCTGATACTCGTTTTCAAAATTACTTGTATCCTCAGGTCATCATAGACAGGTACCGATGCAGGGAGAAAGGAAGATGAAGCTTATTCAAGACTTATCTTTCATTTTGATTTATGCTTTAGTGTTTATCAAAATTTGTCAGAATACAATTGTATAATAATTATTTTATTAATGCAATGGATGATGTTGTTGCTTGTTTACTACTTTACATTTTTGTTGATATTAAACATGACGTCCTCCGCCCCAGAACGTTTCCGCCGTTCTTGGTTTTGGGGTGTGACAGATTGGTATCAGAGCATTGTTTATAGTGAATTAAGTATATCAACCCATAAAAGATATACTAACTATAAATACATAAGGGATTAAGAATACTCTGACCAAGAGTTTATACTTTAAATAGTAAAATATTTAAGTAAGTATACTTGCTACATTCATACTAAAATCAATGTCATTAGGACAGTACAAAAGAATTACGATTGTTGGGCAACACAAGTGGGCTTAGAGACATATGGTCAAAACTGGGAAGATATAGCCTGATCACTTATATTATCCGAGGGTTGACTAGCATGTGCCTAAGTTTAAGTGTGTGGCTGCAACAATGCTAAAATCTTACCAACCCTACCACATTGAGAACAATAGAACATAACAATAAATTTAAAATACTATAGGTGTATTTTGGTGTTACTATAAGTACTTCATACTTGAGAATTAAAAATGGGATCTTCATTACTAAGTTAATAGTTGCTAAGTGGATACACTGAGGCTACATGTAATTAGGATGTTATAGACTTAGAATCTGTGATAATTTTGCCTTACCCCTATTCTGTGTGAATAAGGAGTTAAGGTCACTTATTCAAAGGTCTATCCTGTTTAGATTACACATAGCTGGTATGCACTTCACAAATAGCGATGTAACTAATGAAGGTTTTCTAAATAATTATCTAGATAGTTCGTCTAATAATTATCTTCTTACCCTAAATTCTCGCATAAAGATCATAACTGGACTCCCTCCCCTTGACAACCAGTATCTTCCGAATGAAGTCATAGATGGTTGGTTCAGAGAAGAACCAGAGAATGATCATCCTATTCCTTGGATGATTACCATGATGAAGACTTTTCTTATGATGCTAACCCCGAGCCAGAGGTTGAGAACCTACCCCGAGCAGCTCCCGTTTCGATTCCTAACCCTCGTCCGGCTTTTCATGGCCCGACCCTGAGTGAGTGGAATGCTTGGAAACATGGAGCCAAGGACAAGATCAGCCTATGCCATTTAATAGCGACCGAAGCTTTTACGACTTGAGCAATGAGGGCTTAGCAGATATAGTCTTGCCAATCTTGGTCTGCAGAGAGGCCCAAAATGAGATTCAAGGCAGGACAGCCCTACGTCAGATTCCAGAAGTAGTCGCCTATGCTAGAATGCATACCCTCCACACCATTCATCTAGAGGATGCTCACGAGAGATCAGTGAGAAACCATGAAATCCTGTTGCAAGCACTGGCTGAATCACGAGCCGAGGTCATAGAGCTCCGAGTATGCCAGATGGTGTGCGAGAGACACCTACTTGACAATGGAATGTCAATTGGTTGAACTAAGAGTTCACCAGAGGAATGACCGTCGCCAGTAGTAGACGCTTTACTTTATTTCCCTTATAAAAAGAAATCGTTTTCTGTCTATGCCCGATGTGGCATTTTCTATGAAATTATCTTGTTTCGTAAGTACTTTAGTTAGGTCTTTATGCTGTCAGGAACTATCTTCTGTGGATATGATGTAAGACCTTTACAAGGTCATTTTCCCGAATCTTTACATCGTGAATATCAAAGATATTGACAGCCGGCTAACTGTTGCGTCATTCTTCATTTCAAGTACTTTTATCTTACTTACATTGGGGTCTATCTGAATCATACTTTAGTCAAGTCATTGAACAATGGTGATTTATTCAGGAGACACTTCCAAGTCTCCTTCAGTGGTTGGATCTTGTTATTCACCAACCCACGATACCTCAGCTCGAACGACAAACGTCATGAGACCATTCTACGAACATACTTTCATTCCTTAACTAGGGCTGCATCATAGAGATGTAGGTCAAACTTTCGAGATCATACTCTTACTTTTAGCGTGAACAATCTAAGTACATCAAGGTCAACCGGAATCGCTCACGAATCCTTATCTTTCGTATTACAGAATCATGTCGTCATCCGGAAACAACCAGCCAAGCAACGAGACCTCTACTTTTCCTATGGACGCCGCTACTTTTCAAGCCACCGTTACAGTGTGATGGCTGCCGTGACAGCAGTCCTGGCAAACCGCAGGACTGCCAATGCAGACAAGGCTGAAAAAGGAATTGAAAATCCATATCATGTTAATGATCCGGGGAACCACCAAATAGTAACAGTCGCCACCACCCGAAACGACAACTTAGTGTTCAAGAAAAGAAAACGTCAAGCCAAAGTGGAATGCAAACGGTTTCAGAGAATTGCCATGCAACAGTCACAAACCTCTACCATCCCAGTACCGAGCAGACCATATAAAGGAACACTCCCGAAGTGCGACAGGTGCAACCATCACCACAAGGGAATTTGCCGAGCCCGGCAATGCAGTAATTGCCACAGGATGGGACATATTGCTCACTTCTGTAAGATTACCCCCACCACGGGAGCAAGCCTACTTTGCTATAGTTGTGGTGAGGCAGGGCACTATTACAGAAATTGCCCAAAAGGGGAGATCGATGAAAACAGCCGCGTTCCCATAACTCCTACTCGACGTTTCACTTCCACCACCAATGTGGGTACTGTCCATATATGTCACCAATGCGGTGAAATTGGACACCTCCAGAGAAATTGCCCGATAACGCAAAATTCTGGCGCTGATGGGAAGATTCTCAGGATCACAGCTGCAGGAGAGCCTGCTCAGGGACCACGTTAATGTATTTAAGGCGTTTCGTTGTAACAGACTTATAAACTATCTAGAACTAGTGCAACTAGAGTCTTACCTTTTGCGAGATCCTGTCTGTATAGGAATTCTCGTGCTGCGTATACTTGTCTTTTGTAGTATATCCTATTCGCAGCAATAGTCTGGTGGTAAGTCTAAAGTATTGTAACTCTTGTTCATAGTTGCACGGTTGTGTTTGGTCTGTAAACGTCTTATGTTAAATTCTAATGTCTTTAAAGTTTCTGTATGATTCCGACATTATCATACAATCAGATCCCATTTGATCGACGCGAAAGCAACTTCATACGTACGTCCCTATCTTCTAGATCACCTTTTACAGCGAAGCCGTCATATCGGAACGCTGAAGTACTCCTTCCAGGAGTACCTCTTAGTTATCGTCTTTCCGAAGAAATCCCCGAAGTACCACTCGTGCAGTACGTTAAGTTCAATCCAGGGATTAATGCAGATGATCTATCACTGAGGAAGGTATACATAAGAGTGTTATATAATCAAGGTTCTACAGGTTTAGAATTGATGATTCCGCCTTAACTCTTTTCCTCCTTGGGATGTGAGGGTAAGGAAGAATCAGTTATTCGACTACCTTTTCAATCTTAATTATATACGACTCGTATACACGAAATTGTGATTGTGAAGCCCTGTATGAATTCTAAAATGGACTTCAGGACGGAGAAACTGCCGAAGAATACGACTAATCACAGCGTCATGTGAACAAACTTAGAACCCAGTATGACTCCCGAAATCAGATCACCCTATAGTTAAACACCCACGGAGATGCCAGAACAGTGCAGACAACTAAGCGAACCACACAGAAATAGAATTAGGAGACTAGGTTCTCGCCCTAGAGAACCTCTGTCATATTCTCATAGAGATCGATGGATCACATAGTATGTGCCACGGTTATCGAGGAATCCGTCAAGATTTTTATAGAAATCGTTATCTCTGCCTCACATAGACAAAATGGTTGAGCACACGTAAGGAAAGAACTACTTCCAGGGATGGACCTAAGATCCGAATATCACCCGTTCGATGTGTTAGGGAAGGATGTCTGGGAGACTATCTTCCGAATTCGATGCGGACGCCTCGAGTCCGTAGTGATACCTTTCGGATAGGACCAGTACGCCCATGGTTTTCATGAGCTAAATGAATAGGGTTACGTCTTTCTTACTTAGGATCGATTCGTCATTTCTCCATGAAATGACTTACTTATCTACCCTCGTAGTAAGAAGAAAACCGATGAAAACATTTCCTACAGAGGGACTTTTAGCGAAGTTCTATAGGCTTGAGTTTTAAAATTGAAGAGTCAAATTTCTAGGACACACTGTTAGTAATGTGAGAAATTTTGGGTACTCTTTTAGTTTGCCAAAACATTTGAGTATTCATCGACACCAGAGACGCCGACATTTTTTCGCCAAATTCTAGGTCTTACCGACCTACCGCATTAGTTCATTCAGAACTCCTCGCAAGATACAGAAACTTGTACGACTTCGACCCAGCAAGGGGTGGCCTTGGACTGGGAAGTTACTCAGGAAAAGGAACCTTCGAGATTCCGAGTGAGTGACCAAGTTCTTTAGGATAACTCACTCTGAGAATGGCTTAATACGCTTCGTAAAGCGTGAAAAGCTAAATCCAAATTTGACAGGGCCTCCAAGATTCTTATCAGAATCTGTCCTGTGCCTCGCACAAACTAGACCTACTCCGCGATCTCAGTAACATACTTTCTACTCTTCGCATTTCGATCGTAAATCCATATCTTTCCGTTTGGACTCTTACAAGTCCACCCGTCGAGATCCTTGCCTTCGTATAAGAACCGTAGTGACCCTCGACCGAGAGGTCAAGTGGACGAAGCAACGCCGTCGCCAATTAGTGAAGGTTCGTTGGGATACCAACCGAGAGCCCGATTTCACTTAAGTGCGCTAGAACCAAACGATTAGGAAGTTTCCTCCTCACGTCTCGATCATTCGTGCATACTTCTTTGCCTAAATTCTAATTTCGGGACGAAATTCCCTTTAACAGGGGGATGATGTGACAACCCGAAATTTTCCATTCAAATCAAACCACATCAATCCAATGGAAGTAGAACAGTTTCAGTGAAAATTCAAACTTTTGGAATAAGTTTGGCAGTTTTAGGGTTTTACACCTAAGGAGTTATTAGGAGAGTGGGTGCACTAGGATTTTGTGCAACACTGAAATTCCATTACTCTAGGCCATTAGAATCCATTCCAAGAATAGAAATATTTTCTGCCGAAAATCTCTGGACTATAAATAGAATTCTGAACCAAATTGGTTCATTATTTGATTTCCAATTAGAGAAAAGCCAAATACTCTCTCACGGATCTTCGGGTTTTCATCCCAGATTGTGAGTCTACTTCCCTAAATGTGTTTTAATACTTGTTATATGCTTTATAACATTGTTTATATGTCCAAAACACAAGATCTGGGAGTTTACCGCCCAAGAACGTTCTTGGGGAGTAAACTCCAAAATGAAGCCTAAAGGCCACATAGTCCCATTTCCGTGTTAGGCATCTAACTAAGGACTTAGTGTATGATCATTAGAGGCTAGAAACAAATCAAAAGCAAGTAGTTTGAGGAGTTTACGGCCAAGGAACCACCTCTTGGGCCGTAAACTCCAAGTAAAGGGCACAAATGAGTGCCTTGTGATCCCTAGCCTTAGAACAAAAACGTAGAAGCTTTAAACTCATGATTTATGCCATCAAAACCATTAGAAATCATTTCTATAAGGGAGTTTACGGCCAAGAAACTCCTTGGGCCGTAAACTCCAAGTTTTAGGTTCCAAAATGCCTTCAAACTCTTCCTAAGGCTTAGTATTCATTTTTGGCATGTACCTTAATGTGTTTAGGACCTAGATAACACATGAAAAGCTTAAGTGTTGGAGAGTTTACGGCCAAGAGTATTTCTTGGGCCGTAACCTCTTTTAATGGGGTCAAAGGGCACCCTTGACACTTCCTTAGGCCAAGAAACTTTTAGGGCAAGTACCTAGATGTGATATGGACTAGTTAAAATTCTTAGGACCTCATGTGTGAGGGAGTTTACGTCCCAAAGAGTTCTATGGCCGTAAACTCCATCAAATGGTCCCATTTAGTGCCTTAAACCTTCCTTAATCCAAGTATTGAAGCCTAGACTTGTTCCTAGAAATATTAGAGACTTGAAAGGACAATAAGAACCCTCCCAAGGGAGTTTACGGCCGTAAACTCCAAGGGAAAAGGGTCTTTGGGCCGTAAACTCCCCTTAGGGGTCAATATGGTACCTTAAACTCTTGTCTAGCCTTGAAGCAATTCCCCTCTAAGGTTGTAGTACTTCTCAACTCCATTTCAAGGCTTGTTTGAGAGTTTACGGCCAGGAGCTTACTCCCCTGGGCCGTAAACTCTAATGAATATGGTCTTTTGACCTTAAACTTCCATTAGGGGCATTGCACTCCTTTGTTGCAACCCATTAGCCTCCTAGCACTTGACCAAAAGTGTTGACCTCGCGCGTAAATGTTTATACTTGTATAGTTAGTGATTAAATCTCTAATTATTTATATACATATGTCTTCATATGTAATTAGGATCATTGTGTGTGTCTAAGTCATCACTTGACACCAATCACTTGTCCGATCCTTCCGTACGATAACAGCCCGTTCATTTCCAGTCTCATACTGCAGGTGAGTTCATACCCCTTAACTAATGTTTTAAACTATTTAAATGTTTTATGGGGGGGATACAAGTAGAATCATGCTACTTATTATGTCAATCACATGTGATTAGTAAGTAGGATTATATTACTTATTACATCAATCACATGTGATTAATATACAGCATTCAAAAGATTTGGCTACTCACTAGCCGTTTTAACAAATAGTTTTCCTTCAAATGGTTTTTATAAACATTTTATATGATTTAAACTACTTATTACACTGTACTTCTTACACTGTCATCATATTTCAAACTTATTTACAACTGTGTTTTCAAACAAATGTTCCTTGTACTTATACTGTGTTTTCAAACAAATGTTCCTTGTACTTATATCGTTTTATCAGACTTA
Source organism: Lactuca serriola (assembly GCF_051521515.1). Classification (NCBI taxonomy): domain Eukaryota; kingdom Viridiplantae; phylum Streptophyta; class Magnoliopsida; order Asterales; family Asteraceae; genus Lactuca; species Lactuca serriola. The sequence continues at coordinate 203,609,716 of NC_136414.1, read as the reverse complement.
TGCCTTCAAATTGTTTTATAGATTGACATCAAGTCGATCTTTCCTTAGACTAATATATATATTTCAAATGTTGCTAAACTTATTTATGCTTTGATATTATAAATTGCATGCCTCTATATGTATAGTTATATAAGAAATGTTTAAAAGACTTAGGAAGGCTATCCACCCTATTTCCTTTTCGCGCTTGAGATGTGGTCTGGTGGGATATCGGATACTCGTCTGAAGGTCGTTTAAATATTAGTTATATATCATGTGTACATATAAAGTCATAAAAGGTCCTTCCAATTCATCCTATGCCCTTGGGCAGCAAGGGTATACATCCACGTCCATACGTACCACTTAGATGACTAGTAAGCTACCATATGGGTAGTTGAGGAAGATACTAGAACCATTACTAGAACGCGATATCATACAATGAGTCAGTTCATTCATGAGTCAATACTTTCTAGAACCATTACTAGAACGCGATATCATACAATGAGTCAGTTCATTCATGAGTCAATACTTTCTAGAACATTACTGTACATTACTTATACATCTATACTAGGACGAGAACATATACAATTATACTAGAACGCTTACACTACTATACTTGCTAGATAGAGAGAACACACATTACAGCTAGCACGCATAGAACATTACAGCTCATTACGTTGCTATACTTGGTAGAACAGTCCATTACATTATAGCTAGAACAGTACATTACATTTACATATATGAGAATACGTCGATAGTGTGATTTAAATCGGAGCATGACTTGAGTTGCGACCAGAGTCTCTTGAAGGGGGAGCGTTGAGTTTGCGTATAGATTCTATAATGGATTGACTATCCTACGCCTTGCTGCTAGCTACAGCCGGACCTGCAGGTCTGCGGGTGCCAAACGTCATACCTTATTTCGACCATTCTTATGTCGATGAACCAGTCCATAGTATGAGTTTGTGTATAGATCTATACTGGATTGACTATCCTACACCTTACTGCTAGCTACAGTGGGATCTGCAGATCTACGGGTGCCAAACGTCATTTCTTTAATATGACCATTCATTATGTCGTTGTTACTAGTCGATAGTATGGCGCAATTTATCACATAGTGCCTTTGCCCAAAATCCGGCCTGAGGTAGTTAGTACGGTAGTAGTCCTATTAGAGTTACGTTTAGTACTACATTAATTTTTCCAGTACATATTTTTAGTGATAACCTCACTTAAACACAAATGTACAAACTATATTTTGGATAATGATAGTTATACTTTGGAAAAACACATACTCATACAAGAGACCCACACACAGAACAGTTAGGTCTTGGTAGAAGACACCCTCACATACTAGAAGGAATCATAGGGATTCTAGGATTTTTCAAACAATTTCAATTCATATACATTTACAAATCCTTACAATACATAGACTTACAAATACTTACATACAAATTAAGACACTAAAGCTGATACTCGTTTTCAAAATTACTTGTATCCTCAGGTCATCATAGACAGGTACCGATGCAGGGAGAAAGGAAGATGAAGCTTATTCAAGACTTATCTTTCATTTTGATTTATGCTTTAGTGTTTATCAAAATTTGTCAGAATACAATTGTATAATAATTATTTTATTAATGCAATGGATGATGTTGTTGCTTGTTTACTACTTTACATTGTTGTTGATATTAAACATGACGTCCTCCGCCCCAGAACGTTTCCGCCGTTCTTGGTTTTGGGGTGTGACATACCATTTGGGTCATCGTCGATAGATTGACCAAATCCGCGCATTTCCTACCAATCAAAGAGACTGACAAAATAGAGAAGCTTACCATAACTTACATTTGGGAGATCGTACGACTGCATGGTGTCCCTATATCTATTATCTCCGATAGAGATAGTAGGTTTACTTCAAGGTTCTGGCAGTCGCTACAAAGTTCCCTAGGGACGAGGTTGGACATGAGTACAGCCTACCACCCACAGACCGACGAGCAAAGTGAGAGAACGATACAAACACTGGAAGATATGCTGAGAGCCTGTGTGATTGACTTTTGGAAGGCATGGGATACCCACTTGCCCCTTGTTGAATTTTCCTATAACAACAGTTATCACACGAGCATAAAGGCTGCTTCATTTGAAGCCCTCTATGGTCGGAAGTGCAGATCCCCTCTATGTTGGGCTGAAGTGGGTGACACACAGTTAGCTAAAGGACGAGTTCCTGACAACGCTCTCACAGGTCCGGAGATTATTCGGGAAACGATAGAGAAGATCGTTCAGATTCATGAACGATTGAAAACCTCTAGAGACCGACAGACAAGCGAAGGAAACCTTTGGAATTCCAGGTGGGAGACCGAGTCCTTTTGAAAGTCTCACCCTGGAAGGGCTTGATACGCTTTGGAAAGCATAGAAAGCTAAGTCCAAGATATGTAGAGCCTTTCAAGATTCTCACTAGAATCGGCCCCGTAGCTTACAAACTCAATCTACCCCGCGAGACTCTTGTAATCCCGCTCGATGAGATCGAGATCAATGAGAGTCTTAATGTCGTGAAAGAACCTGTAGAGATCATGGACCGTGAGGTCAAGCAGACGAAGAAAAGCCGCTTCCCGATAGTGAAGGTTCACTAGAACGCCAAGTGAGGTCCGGAATTCACTTGGGAGCGCGAGGATCAAATGAAATTGAAATATCCTCACCTTTTCATTTAGTTAGTTGTAACTAATTAATTGCTTAAACTCTAATTTCAGGACAAAATTCCCTCTAACGAGGGGATGATGTGACAACCCAAAATTTCTATCTTGAACAATAGATCAATTAAATCAAAGTTAGACTCGTTTTGCTATCTTGTAACACTGTTTAGGGTCTATTTGAGTGTTCTAAACCAAGTACAATAAAGGTAGGAGCCTAGAAATGGAATAACACGATGTATATCAAGCACACTCGGGCCAACCACTCCAACACGTGGAGTGTGCGTCGGCACACTTGAGTGTACAGCCACACACAGGTGTGTGCGGCCGCACGCCCATTCCAGCCACACACTCCCACCTATAAATGCTACCCTTAGTCATTTTTGAACACTTTTCCCACTCCTTCAAAGTTGGAACACGTTTCTCTCTCAAGTACCATCCAAATAAAAAGACAAAGTGTTATCATGATATGTTGTATGAGAATGTTTTCGTATGATAGTTATAAATCACATATGATTTATTATATAACAAAAGTATAGCAAAAGATTGATGTTTTTCACACAAGGATAACCGTGTGTGTACTTGTATCCCTCCCCCTTAAAAGTGTATAAAAGCATTTACAAAACATTTGAAAACGTAGTTATAGGGGTATGAACTCACCTGATAGATTGAAGAAGGTGAGACAAAAACCGAGCAGAACTTCGACTTGAGAAAGTGGATTTCTCGGGATTCTCAGGAATCCTTGAGACCCTCGGGAGCGTAGAACTTACATCAAGGCTTGAATATGAAACCGGAATGTCGAGATAATCTCGAGAGGTTAGAAGCGCGAAAACCGGGAGTGTTGGTGGTAAATTAGCAACCTTTGTCGGTCACCCTCGCACTCTTTATATAGGGGCTGTAAAAGATGCGAATGCGGGGCGTTCCCTTAGGGAGCGCAAGGCGTTCCCTTCGGACCAGCCTCGGAAGTTGTGCCCCGAACTTGTAAAATCCGTAACTTTCGCGTACGAGCTCCATTTTCTACGTTCTTTATATGAGCGAGAAGGTTAGAATATACTCTACAACTCTCATTTAGACTCCATCGGAAAATTTTCAGTTTATTTTTAATAATATATTTTTAACAGGCCGGGAATGGAAAAGTCTGTTAAAAATCCATAACTTCTTCATCCGATGTCCGTTTTCGTCAGTCTTTTTACCGTTGTACTACTATTGATGAGACCTTCGATTCTCGTTTAGGTTGTGTCGGCTAAAAGTCGCTCAATCTCTATTTTGAGTTTTTAGCTGTCTACTGCTATATCTGAGACTTCGAAAAATCATAACTTCCTCATACGAAGTCAGATTTGGACGTTCTTTTTATTTTTATACTTAGAATGGGGCTGGGTTTAGCAGATGGCCCCCCCAACTAGCATCTATTATTTAAGGGGCTTGGTTGAACTCAAGAAAGAATTGAAGGAAGTCATTTTTTCCTATTTATATTCCATCCTCTTTATGGTTTAATGATATCTTCGACTTTCATTTAGATACCTAAGGTTAAAAAATATTTTATTAAAACCTTCAGTTTTACGTTTAACCGTATTAACGGTTTTGCTGTGAATCTTAGGTTGGTCATAACTTCTTCATTATAACTCGAATTTTAGTGTTCTTTATATTTCTGAATCCCTTGACACGATATCTATCATTTATGAAATCCAGTAGATACTTTTGAACATATTATTTTATTTTTTACGATAACTTCATTATATCAAAAGGGATTACAACTCTTGACTTTTTAGGTATTACATTGATTCGAAATATCAGGTTGTCACACTTTTCATCAAATATAAAGGAACTATTACAGTTAACTCCATGATTACTAAGTGAATACGCCAGGTTTATATACAACTATGATCAAACAAACAATGGGATGTGTGCCTTCCGCCTCATTCATGTTCCTTGTTTGGTTGTGGTGTAACAACGTGAATTTCCAAAGCAATTTTTTTCATTTTTAAAACATAATATCATTCCTAAGAAATATAAAAATCCAATGTAACAAATGTCCACCAAATAAAACAATCCCAAGATCTCAAATACATAAAATTCCATCAATGTGTACAGATCATGTCGGCGCCTTCCCGTGATCCTCGCTAGTACCTGAAACACATATCACATAAATGGTAAGCATAAATGCTTAGTGAGTTCCCCAAAATACCACATACGCACATACGCCACTCAAGGCTATAGCTATACAAGACCTTCCGGTCCATCTGTCTCAGGGGACTTCCGTCCCATAGTCCTGGTAGACCTTCCGGTCCCACTTCTCTGACCTTCTGGTCCGTATCATCTTGACCTTCCGGCCCATACATTGTTGACCTTCTGATCCATATCATAATACTCATAACATAACATAACACATACATATCATATAACAACATGCATCACATACTCATCATAGCACATAAGACCTTCCGATCACACATAATTACCACTCTAGGTAAAGTATAGTGAGAAGACTCACCTTTTACGATGTCGGATAACCTCTCGTGCTCGATAACCCGACATAGCCTCCTTCTATCAACATAATAAAATCTCTAATCAATACTTTCTCTTGACCTCATTTCTAAAGAATGGGTAGAAGACCATTCTACCCCTCCCTGACCTCTCTTGAACCAACTTGACCAAAACCCTAAGGTCAATTGAAGTCAACCCTATTCAATGGTCAAACTTTGACCAAACTCATCGAGTGCACTCTTGTGACTCGGCGAGTCTATGCGTGTCCACTTAATCCTCATAAATCCTCACTCGACGAGTTACCAATGGTCAGGAATCGCGGGGCAACCCAACTCGACTTGTCGAGTCCCCTTATGGACTTGGCGAGCTCCCTCCATGGCAACACTCAAAAGACCTTCTGAGGTCTGATCTGCTTCTCTAACCTATAGATCCAACCTTCCAATTCTCAATTATCACGTAAAGGTCCAACCCTTACACTCATGCAACACTCATAGGGCTTCTTTTGGTGAAATAGCTTCTAAAATGGCAACCTAGGTTCATATCTCCAAAGGAATAGCATAAATCAGGATAGATAGGACTCTCTGGACCTCTTAAGGTCCAAATCTAAGAAGACTCCCACCTTAGGACCTCATATGCTTCGAATCCAAGCTAAATAAGGCATAAGAAAACTATAGATTCAAGTAGATCACCATATACATGAGAATGAGCATAGATTTATACCTCTAGCAGACTCTTCTGATTAGATGGTAGTAGATCTGATCTCCTTAATCTGCCTAGATTGCCCTCCTTCCTTCTTTCTTGCAAAATCACACTAGAAATGAAGAAAATGGCTTCTTTTCTCACTTACAATGCTCTCAGGTTCTCTCGTGCTCTCAAGGGTGAAGGTGGCCACAAATGAGGGCCATAAGATCCCTTAAATAGCGCACATGCTCGAGGATTTACGGTTTCTGTCTACAGCGCGGACTCGTCGAGTCAACTCATCGACTCGTCAAGTCCGTTCATTAAATCCAGTCAGCAATCGCGACCCTATTCGACGAGTCTAGGCGTCAACTCGTCGAGTCCCTCTTCTTGACATAAACTAAATAATTAAAATATGATACCTAGAATTCCGGATGTTACATGTGGGCTTAGGGCAGATACACACAATCGATTGTTTATTTACTCTGGGTTTTATACAATTTGTATCTACTTAGTACTTATAGAAAGGATTGTAGAGTCATTTTTACTTATCTTTCATCAAAGTAGGAAATATAGGATTTTCTGGAGGAACAGACGAACTTTTCTAAACAAAACTTACAATTTACTACAACTTACTAAGCTTTCTACAACTTACTCACATCACTAAAATCTTATGAACTCACTAGCTTAATTGTTGATCAACTCTTTCAAAATAACTTGTATTCTTAGGAGACTAGTAGACAGGTACTCGCGATGGGAATGCAGAAGAAAGAGCAGTATAGCTTCAAGTCTTGTTTGGTTATTTGCTTATGTACTCTATGTTTTGTGAACACATACTTTGCAAACACTTTCTTTCTATTAAAATGGTTGTTTATTACTTTGTTTACTATGATGCATGTCTTATAATACTAAACATGACGTCCTCCACCCCAGAACGTTTCCGTCGTTCCTGTTTTGGGGATATATATATATATATATATATATATATATATATATATATAATAAAAATAAATCTAAAAAAGAAAAACTAAAAACTAAATTAAATTAGCTAAAAATGGAATTATGCAAATTTATAAAATTTGATGTGTGAAATATGTAAATTTTGAAAACTTACTTATTAAAAGAATTTAACTTCTAAATATAAAAGGGCCAAACTGTAACTTTGTTATTATTCTGTAATGAATTTTTTATATGTGTATTATTGAAGTAATTCTAATATAAATATTAACTTTCGACTAGTCATATATTCATTACAATGTTATTATTCTATTATAAACTTATGTATGTGTATTTTCGTAGTAAATTCTAATTTTAATTTTAACTTTTGACTATTCATTTATTTTTTGCTGAATAATGACATAAAGTTGTCGATACAAAATTCATTACAGAATAATAACATAAAAAAGTGTTTTTACGTTCTCACACAATTTACTGTTTTTATTTGAACTGTCCCACACACACACACACACATATATATATATATATATATATATATATATATATATATATAGGGTTAGGTTATTTTGTTTTCACTATCTATTGTGTGCATGTATGATTGATTCTGGACCAATCATTTTAGTTATTTTAAGAAAGTAATTAATGTATATTACATAATGAAGATATAATGGATATTAATTACATCTTCAGCATTTAATATGCATTAATTACTTTTTTAAAATAACTAAAATGATTGGTTAAGATTCAATCATACATGCACACAATACATAGTGAAAACATTTGAACCTAACTATATATATATATATATATATATATATATATATATATATATATATATATATATATATATATATATATATTTATATATATATATATATATCATCCTTAATAAATGAAAGTTTTTTTGCCACATGTTAATCTCTTATGAGTTTTACACTTGTCATTTTGTGGTAATTTTAAAATAAATATTATCCATTTGTCAATTTTTAGTTTGTTTCAATTTTTAAAATTGAAGTCATATACTTATATATGTAAAGTATTAAATATCATATATAAGATATTAAATTGAAATAAATACGTTTCTTTCTTTTTTATTTTAAAGTTGTACATTAAAAAATATTTTATGTTTATACTTTAATGTTTAATCCTTTTTTAAATCAACTCGTGTAATACACGAGTCTCACACCTAATATATATATATATATATATATATATATATATATATATATATATATATATATATATATATATATATATATATATATAAAATATTAGATATTTTTCAAAGATAGTTATTTTCAAGAGGTTCTTATTATTAAGTGTTGCATATATACTTAAAGCTTATATAGAAAGATTTTAAATACTACGTTTAAAGAACATTTTTTTTTATCTTATATGCGATTGAACTTTCAATCTTATAAGAAAATACATCATTTCAATTTTCGTTAGATCAAATTCAAAAGGACCTTTAGTTTAGTCTAGCGAGGTCTACTTGGTGTTTCAGGATGACACGGATAATATTTTAAATTTTACCGTTTAGTTTAAATTTTTAAAAACATGTCAAAGATCTATCATTAATCCGTTGTAAATCCATCAGAAATTCCTAATAAGTTTAAATTTAATATAAATATATGGGTGTAATCAATGACAAATTTTGTGAAGGAAACTGACATCGAAAAATAAGGTTTTTTTTTATAGTTCAACCTTTAAAATATTATGTAACGACTGAAATTTTTTTCTACGTCCGCTGTTGCTTGAGTGTATATATACATATCTAGCTTCCTATGGCATATTTATCTTAATTTGAAAACGTATAATACATATACAAGAAATATATACTTATACACACACCACTCACTAAAAGAAAATATAATATTGCAGCACATATTTGACACAATCTGAGATTAAGATAAGACTTTTTGACTTCCACTACTGCTGTGGTGGCGATTATCGTCTTTATACTTATATTTTATATATATACACACACTAACACACTTGTGAGTTGTGACACTTATTTGACAAATTGACCTCATACCCTATACCATTTATAAATGATCGCGTGTCGAAACAAATATAAGAAAAAAAATGAAGCAATATTCATGGGGCGAGGGGTAAAGTAGACATTAGTATAGAGTCTAATTTTTTTATTATATATATATATATATATATATATATATATATATATATATATATATATATATATATATATATATATATATATATATATATATAACTTATAATAATGACAGGGTTCTTTATCTCTAACTCGTCCTGGGCATTAGAGGATATTTACATCCTCAGGACCCGACCCGACAATATTTCATGTGGTATTTAACTACATAAAAATACTAAACATAAGAAATGAAAATAACACAATACTTCATTAAAGCTATGTTTAGCGTACTACCTGAAAAGTTAGTTAATAATTGAAAAATTAGCTGATAAAAAATTATGTTACGTAAAACTAAATGATAAGTTAGTCGGAAGTTGAAAAATGACATAAAATACATTATAAAAAGACAAATCCATAAAAATGGTCCCTGTGATTTGTCGAAAATTGTCATTTTAGTCCTAAACTTTTATTTTATTGCAAGTTTGATTCAATATGTTTTAAACTTATAATGATGATTTTGCCCTTATTTTTCCTTTTCTCTCTCTCTCTCTCTCTCTCTCTATCTATCTATCTACGTGTGTGTGTGTGTGTGTGTGTATATATATATATATATATATATATATATAACATCACCCCTAATAACCCTTGTCCCACCCTATTATACAAACACTATATCTCTCTCTTTCTCTCTGCATTCTATCGAAGACAACAACCACCATCGTCGGCCGGCCACGGTCTACCGGCCCACCATCGTCGCCGAAAGACAATCGTTGTCGCTGTCACCAAACAATTGTTGTCACTGCCGTCTTTCTAGTGTCACTATCACCCTTGTCGTCCTTCTTCTTTACAGCGTCACCGTCACCGAACCACCAGAGTTGAAAACAACTCATCGAATTTGAAAATCGTTTGAACCCTACTCGTCCCAACCGTCACCCACTTCTTTCTTCGATGAATCTGTAAAGAAGAAAACAATCATAACATCATTGGAAACCCCAACCCTTGCGATGTTGAAGACAAAGGACAATAGTGATGGAGTTGCTGGAGATCTCACAAACGACTTCCAAATCTGCGATGACGAAGATGATGACGTTTTCCACCACCAGAGACATCCCCCTGTCTTCTTATTGCCATAGATCTATAAATACTACCACCACCATCGGCTCACTATGGTTTTCTGACAGGGACGGGTGAAGTCAATGACAAAGGTTTGGTCGGCGACGTTAAAACCGGAGGAAAGGAAAGAAATGAAGGCGGTGACGAGAAAGAGTTTAATGAGGAAGCCATCATCGAGCTTACAAATATGGACAAGATCAGAGCAAAGGTTTGCACACGTTTACATCTCCGTTGTTCCGCTCTATTTTTCCTTTTCTAGCGATGTCGGCGTCGGATAATGCAAGGGTTCCGGTTTAGAAGTGTGATGTGTATTTTATTGCACTAGTTTTTCATTTATAATTCCTATTCTATCACATCTAAACCACACCTTATAGGCAGTGAACCTAATCGAGTATAATATAGTTTTGATAACCAAGGGTGCCAACCTCAAGGGGAACAGTAATGAATTAACATTAGAATATTTGATTGTAGGTTATACTACGTAAAAGAAAGCAGTAAAATTGGGATTTTTATTATTAAATCTCAAACAAATGAAAAACTAAACTAACTAGATAAACTGGCTGAAAATGAATCACTTCAGGTACTATGGTTTAGATAAGATTTTATCTCAAAATATTGGTTAACTGCTAAGTGCAATGGATATTTATTCATTATTCACCGATTCCTAAATTGATTCATGTATTTGGTCCATGCAAAAATACTAATGACTCTAAGGACTTTTAATTTCATAGCCATGCCATTAACTATCCTTAAATTCATTATTCAGTTCGTATCATGTAATATTCAATTTTTTATAATCGTAAAGGTATTTAGAATTAAATCATGCTAAGATTGGTCATCTAAAACATGAAGACACATTAAATTTCATAACTTTATTAACCTAACCCTAGGTTTTGATCAACACGAGTCACAATTATTTTATGGTAATAAAATAACTACGATTCAAGAATATATAACTAGATTGTTCTTCTAATCACATAGACTCGACAATAGGTAATGAAGTACGAGATTTAACACATATAGATCTTCAATCAAACTTGACACAATAATTTAAATAAGAACAAACAATCCAAATAGCAATTTGATCCAAAATCTCATGATTCATCTAATCTTTAACATAAAGCAAAAGGTATTAACACCTGAATTCAGAAAGTAAAAATGGAAGAAACACAATTTGAATAATAGTAGTGATCAGAAAATCAAAGCAAAAGATTCCCATCATGAATCTGTTGTCGAATCCTTCATATCTTTGCTCCATATCAGCTTAACGGCCCTCCAACCGCCTTATGGATATTAAGACCTTAATAACAAAATCCCCAGCTTCTTGACCCATTAAGACAACCTAGACCATGCATGGGAAGAAACCAATGTATAAGATCACATTTTATGACATAATACACCCTAAAACTTCTAAAAGGAAAACTTATGTGTCTTGGAGTATTCCATACTCACAAATATCAATATTGGGACAAAAAGGTGCCAACTTTAATGTAACAACGTGAATTTTCAAAAAAAAAATAATTTTTCAAATAACATAAAACTCATTCAATATTCTCAAATCTCAAATTTAACAAATGCCATCATGATAAAACATATCCCAAGATCATAAAATAAATATTCTGTCAGTGTGTACGGATCATGTCAGCGCCTTCCCGCGATCATCGCTAGTACCTGAAACACATAACATTGTAAGCATAAATGCTTAGTGAGTTCCCCAAAATACCACATACAACACATACGCCTTTCCAGGCTATAAATTTGTGGGACCTTCCGGTCCAAGTGTCTCAGGGGACTTCCGTCCCGAATCTTGGTAGACCTTTCGGTCCTACCCGTATCGACCTTCCGGTCCGTAACCTCCTGACCTTCCGGTCCATGTTATCTTGACCTTCCGGTCCATATCATCTTGACCTCCCGGCCATACATGTTATCTTGACCTTCCGGTCCATACATAGCACATACATATCACATAACCGCATATAGCACATACATCTCATAGCATACAAGACCTTCCGGTCACACATAGCTACCCTTCCAGGTACAGTATAGTGAGAAGACTCACCTCTCATGATGTCTAGTAAACCTTCTAGCTTGATAACCTCGATCGAGCCTCCGACTAACACATAAGGCAAACATCTCTAATTAATACTTTCTCTTGTCCTCATCTCTATAGAATGGGTGGAAGACCATTCTACCCCTTCCTGACCTTTCTTGAATCAGTTTGACCAAAACCCTAAGGTCAACTGAAGTCAACTCTAGTCAACAGTCAACTTTGACCAGACTCGTCGAGTGCACTAAGGTGACTCAGCGAGTCCATGCTTGTCCTCTGAATCCTCCTAAGGTCTCACTCGACTCGTCGAGTAAACCTTTCACTCGACGGGTTACCATTGGTCACGAATCGCAGGGCAACCCGACTCAACTCGTCGAGTCCCCATATAGACTCGGCGAGTTCCCTCCATGGCATCACCCAAATGACCTTCTGAGGTCGGATCTGTTTCTCTAACTTATAGATCTGACCTTCTTACACCCAAAATTCACATAAAGGCTCAAACTTTAAGCTCATGCAACACTCTTATGCCCTTATATGAAGAAATAGCTACTAAAATGGCAACCTAGATCCATATCTCTAATGGAACAGCATAAAGCAGAATGGTTGGGACTCTCTGGACCTCTTAAGGTCCAGATCTAAGACTTATTCCACCTTGGGACCTCATAAGCTTCGAATCCAAGCTAAAGAAGGAATAAGAAACCCCTACATTCAAGAAAACCACCAAATACACGAGAATGAGTATAGATTCATACCTCCTACAACAGTCCCATGTGAAGAGATGCTAGATCCACTGCCCCCATCTCGTTCCTTGCTTGAGTCATGCTCTTTTCCTTCCACAAAACCCACCAAATTACTTGATTTCATCATAAGAACTCTCCCAAGGCTCCAAGGGCGATTTAGGGTTACTCATAGGAGATATGAGGCACATCCAAGGTCATAAGTTCCTTTTAATAGGCTCCAACCCCGGAACTTAGGGTTTTCTCTGCCCAACACCTACTCGGCGAGTCCATACTTGGACTCGTCGAGTCTTTTCATTAAATACCCGCAATCAACTCGACGTGACTCGGCGAGTCAGACTCTCGACTCATCGAGTCCCTCCTAAATCCTCCAAATTGAAACACAAACTAACATACCCGAAATCCCAGATGTTACATTTATGCTAAAACTAGATCCAAAAGAAATACTCATCAAGGTTGGATGTGACATCCCCATTTTCAAGGCTAGAAAAGACCGATTTGTTTATGCTTTATTTTGAAAATTAGAGTAACCTTTTAAAGAAAAGTTTTACGGAATTTGTTCCCAGAAAAACATGATAAGTACGTTATCAAGCATTTCCGAAGAAATGTATTTTATTTATTTTTAAAACATTAGGATGGCATCGTCAATACAGAAACATAAGCATAAACAGAACTTACATTCATTATCACTAGTGATCTACTTCTTCTTAATCTCCCAGTGTAATGTAACTTCATATCGACACCTATGATACAAATAAACTAAGTAGGTCAGGTTAGGAAACCTGGTGAGTACATAGGGTTTTCAACCCACAATAATATAATTATTATGTTTAATCATCAAACAATTTAATCCAATTACCCATCCCCAATATCTTCTTTACTCTTAAGGATATACCCTAAGAATCAGTTATTCCTCGTTCATTCTTTCCTAAGGATTATCCTAAGGAATCGGCACAAAGTCCATCGTCGCCACGGTTTATCCAACAGGCACTAAGTCCATAGTCACCAGGGTTTAGGCACTAAGTCTGCATAGTCGCCAGGGTTTGTACAACATACACTAAGTTCATAGTCGCCAGGGTTTAGGCACCAAGTATACATAGTCGCCAGGGTTTAGGCACTAAGTCTGTATAGTCACCAAGGTTTAGGCACTAAGTCTGCATAGTCACTAGGATTTATCTCATTTATTGACAGGACTATTTTTGAGAGTCCACTCGCAATACATGCCAATGGGTTTTTAGAGTACACCGGGTGAACACATCGTTCGAAACATCTACAGGTTGCGAGCCTACTAGTGTTCCACTGGACTGTCTAGAATAGTCTGTGGTTGTCATCCATACTCTGCTAGATGATGGGGACAATGCTTGGGTAAAAGGCTTCTCTCATTGTTCACCTCTCACCCTTATCTCATGGTCTATATCACCTCTCATCTCATCATTCAACTCATATTTCATCTATCCATGTGTTTACCCAACATATTTTGTAGATATAAAATACATATACAGTTTAAATCATTCAAAACATGTATAAAATCGTTCATCCAGCATAGAAGAAAAGTATTCAGATAATATGCACACATAGCATGTAATTTATATAAAATACTTCATATCTATGTGTAAGATGAAAGTAACTATGCACTCACTTGTTAAAGTGATGATTCCAAACTTGGACAACGCTTCGCTTCTTAACAATATAATTTCCTTCGACGAAACCTAGTATTATTACCACTAGATTTTAGTCTAATATTTACCGTGACTAATCATTAGTCTAGATTTATCATTAACTCAGAGACTACTTCATTATCTATCAAGTAAGGAGCAACCAGGTAGGATTATATCGGAGGTAAGGTCTGTTTGGTATACGAAGTATACTTTGGAAATCCCACTTTAAACACCTCACTAAATCACAACCTAGACATCATTCCCATAAGTAGATCAATCAGTATAACGAATTTGAATCACTGATAAATCTTATTTATAGGTTCATAATAACGATATTATATTTAAATATAAGTTATATTTAAAGTACGATAGGCATATCCGAGCCGAAAAGCTCTTTTTCTTGGAGTCTTCGGGCTCTCCGGGGCTTCCGCCTCGTGCTAGGGAGCTTTCCTAGGCTTTAGGAGGGTTTGGGGGTTAGAGAGAGAGTTTAGAGAGAGAAAGCGAAGTTGAAAGGTGTGAGAACAATGCTTCACCCGGTACCTCTATTTATAGGCAGGCTGGCAGCCCAACTCGTCGAGTAGGAGGACCTACTCGTCGAGTACATTGCCAGGTGTCACCATCTGGTGGCTAGTGTAACATCCGGATTCCTAGCTATTTTATTTTAACCTTTTATTTTGAGTTAAAGAGAGGGACTCGATGAGTTGACGCCTAGACTCATTGAGCGGGATCGCGATTCGCTGACTGGATTAATGAATGGACTTGACGAGTCGGCTAGGTGACTCGACGAGTCTGTGCTGGCGGCAGAAACCCTAAATCTTTGGGCCAGTGCCCTATCTAAAGGCCTTTATGGCCTTCATTTGCGGCCACTACACCCCTGAGAAACCCTAGATAGCAGAGAGAAAGCTTGTAGAGAAAGAGGAGGGCTAATTCATCATTCCTTGGTATGCTTTAGCAAAGACAAGGAAGGATTTCGAGCTAGGCTGACTTGTGGGACTCAAATCTTCCATCATTTCATTTAGAGCTGTTGTAGGAGGTAAGGATTCATGTCTATCTTCATTGAGTAATAGATTTCATGAATCTAGGGTTTCTTCTCTACACTCTTGGTAAGAGATCTAGTGTGTGTGATGTCCCTTTGTGACAATATTATCAGATCTGGACCTTGAGAGGTCCAGAGAGTCCCTATTCTTCAACGTTATGCAATCCTTTATGAGTTTTGGGGCCTAGGTTATCATATAAAGGGTTATTTTGGCATATAGAGATGATAGTGTGATGCATGGGCCTAAAGTTCGAACCTTTACGTGACTTTTGAGTGCTAGAAGGTTAGATCTACTAGTTAGAGAAGTAGATCTGACCTCAGAAGGTCGTTTGAGTGTTGCCATGGAAGGAACTCGTCGAGTCCATAAGGGGACTCGACGAGTTGAGTCAGGTTGCCTCGTGATTCATGATCAGTGGTAACCCGTCGAGTGGAAGGTTCGCTCGACGAGTCGGGTGGGGTTTTGATAGACCCAGAGGACACGCTTGGACTCGTCGAGTCACCTATGTGCACTCGACGAGTCTGGTCAAAGTTGACCGTTGACTTTCGTTGACTTTTGGGGTCTAGTCAATGCTTGGACTTTTGAGCCATTGGAGGGGTAAAATGGTCTTTTACCCTTCTGAGAGAACTTAGAGAGGGTTTAGTCTAGCCTTTGAGAGTTGTATTGATTAGAGTAATTGTTTCATGTGATTAGGCGGAGGCTAGACCAGTATTACCGAGTTTGAGATTTACCGAGTTACCTGAGGTGAGTCTTCTCACTATACCTTATCTAGACTGGTAATTAGAGCTATGTGACAGTATGTTGTATGTTATTATATGATGTGATATCTATGTGATTTTGTGCTATATGTGATTCAGAGTTTACAGAGTTAGTGTCACACCCCCAAACCAAGGATGGCGGAAACATCCGGGGGTGGAGGACTTCATGTATAGTATCACAACAATGCGTATAATAGAGCTCAAAGTAAATACAACCATCATAAATATAATTGAAAAAGTTACACCAAGTATATGTTTACAATTTTCAAATCAATTACATTATGATGACAAAATGAACTGTTTGACGATTTATCGTCCCATTCTCAAAATGTTGTTGGTTTTCATGTTTCACTGATTTCCTGAGAATACAAGTAGTTTTGAAAAAGTGTCAACAATTAAGTTGGTGAGTTCATAAGAGTTTTTTTTGAGAAAGAAACCGTTTTCCTTGTAAAAGCGACAAAGTATGTTTCCAGAAAATCCAATATTTTATTTATTATGTATGAAATGAATTCTTCTATGTTATGCGATAATGAACCCTAGAAAGGCCCATAGATTCCTTCTATATTCACTCAATGTATATAAGTTATATAAAAACTTAAGTTAAATAAACCGTTGAATATAATGGGTCTGCCCTAGGTCCACAACCAAACAAGGAACAGGAGATAAGGCGGGCCCACCAATTCTAAGTCGATTGTGACTAGATTCTTATATAACTCTAGCATATACACTTAGCAATTATAGCTGAAACCTAACAATTCTAGATGAAATGTAGTTTTAATAGAAATATGTGTCCAAAGAAAACCCAATATTTTCTTAATTATGTGTGAAATGAATGCTTCTATGTTATGCGATAATGAATCCTAGAAAGACCCGTAGATTCCTTCTATAATCACCTAGTGTATATAAGTTATATAAAAATTAAGTTAAATAAACTGTTGAATATAATGGGTCTGCCTTAGGTACACAACCAAACAAGAAATAGGAGATAAGGCGGGCCGACCAATTCTAAGTCGATTGTGACTAGATTCTTATATAACCCTAGCATATACACTTAGCGATTATAGCTGAAGTCTAACAATTCTAGATGAAATGTAGTTTTAATAGGAATATTCCAAAGAAAATCCAATATTTTCCTTTAAAAGTTAGATAGTCCTAAATCCCAAAACCGAAAATGAACAAGTATTTTTCCATACTTAATGATATAAAAGTGATTTTAAATCGGCATAAAACCCGTTTTGATATAAAAGTGTACAAGTATTTTTCCATACTTAAAGTGATTCATGTGAGTTAAATCGACAAAACTTGCTAGTTTAAAAGTAGAACTCGTAAATCTTATGATTTGTTAATACCACATGTGAGTTATTATAACCATGCTAAGACTCAGACGGCCTCGTAATACGACGTTCTTCAGGCGTCGCTAGTTAAATGACACTTGTCACCTCAGACCTGCCGGTCTAGCTGTTGCATGCGGCTCTGGTGTGGGTTTGTCAAACCCAATATAGATCTATACACAACTATCACACTCTCCCTACAAGAGACTCTGGTTACAATTTACAGGACTTTTGACTTTGTTACCATGAAGGTAACACGAAGGGAATGTCTCACAAATTTATTCATTAACAAATTTACGTGAACTGAACTGAAAACCTTCGGTAAATAAGTTTGAAATGTAAATGATACATAAACTATACCTATTATAGTTTATACAAAATATTTGTAATGTAAAAAAACTCTTTTATGAAAATAAATTTGTGCTATGAATCCATAAACTATGCTTATTATAGCTTATTATATGTGTTCTAAATGAATGAAGAATCTTATCATGAATGACTAAATTTCATTTTATGATGATAAACTTGATGGGTTTTAGTCATAAGACATCCTATGTGCTCATACAAACCCTAATGCTTGGATCTAGGTTTCTCTATTGTACATGCAAGTTATCCAAGACTATAAACCCTAATTCTAGCATATGGAAATCGATATTAACATATAATTAGGTTTAAGATGTTACCTTGATTGTTATGTAGTAATAACAATCCCAATTCCTCCTTGAATTGACTTTGGAAGGCTTAGAGTCACAAGTGTCACTCCTCTAATGGCTTACAAACACCATAAGCAAGAGGATGAAGAGGAGAGAGGACAGAGGCTTCCCAAAACGTGTTCTAACCCTAGAAAAGAAGTTCCCCACGTTTTTGAGCCTTAAGGGTTCTATATATAGTGATGCTATTAGGGTTATCTAACAAGGAAACCCTAATTTGGTTGCTTAAGCCCTAAGCAACCCATAGACTCCTTTAATCAAGCCCTTGGACGATTTCCTTATGGGCTTCCCATAAAAATTCGTCCACCTCTTGATTTAAGACAATCCATGGCCCAAATTGCAATTATCTTATAATTACAATTCCAGTCCCTTAAATTTAATTAATCTCTTTTAGTCACAAAACTAATTACCAATTAATTATTGACTAATATTAATTAAACAATATGATTTCTCCTTTAATATATTATTCCCATAATATATTAATAAATCATATTTAATCCTTTCTCTCCATAATTCATCCTATCAAGTTGCTTTGGTGAAGGCAACCCAAAAGGACCATGCACCATCGGGTCAAGTACATACCAAAATAGTTATGGACTTAGACACTAATCCAACAGTCTCCCACTTGGATAAGTCTAACAACTATTATGCGTATGACTTTAGATCCTGATCTGCAATCGTAGCTTTCCAAAGCCGTTGTCAACTCTGATCCTATCAAATACGCGTGTCCTTAGATAAGGGATCATATATTCCTCCATTCTAGATATCATATGAGATATGATTTCAAATCATTCTCTTTGGACTATATCTCGATTCCCGATTTATGACGACTGACTAATTGAACAAATCAAATTAGCTCTAGCCCGACCGAGCATTTACGTTTGTCATCACTAAATCATCGAGGGACCCAAAAATATCGCTTTTATCTTACTTTGAATAAAAGGAAAGGATAAACTTTGATACAATGCTTGCTTGCACTCACGCACCGAATCACACACAACAATATGTTTTATACCACCAAGTTACTAGTGCGTTTACATATTATCAATGTGCAATCGATTTGCAAGATACAACTCACACATCTCGGTTTCAAGAATATAAGATGTTATCGTCTCACCAATCACTCGTGATACAATCCATGGAGTGATCCAAGTGAGCGTGGGTCTAATCCAATGCTCAAATTACATTCATAAGCACTCATGAATGTTGCAGCAAACCTTTGCTATGTCTAATACGTTCTAGACAATCTACAAACCAATTCATGACAGTCTTCATTCATACCTACTTCCAACATATGAACGACTGTGGCCCGTTCGAATAATTCGATTATTCTTAATAAATTCAATTATTCTGGAAGTCAAAACATGCAAATGTGAAACACAAGAATAATACTAATCCCATATGGCCTCAACCCTTTGAGCATAAATAAAACACTTTTTATTTATCACCATATTGATTACTCATTATTTGTCGTTTCGGGAAATCAACTTCTTACTTGAATTACAACACTTGTCCCATGCTCCTAGCATGCACACAATGTTTACCTATGGTTCTTACTTTGTGAAATAGATCATATTGAACACATTTCCAATCATTCTCATTTCACAACTCCAAATCCTTTTTCATAAGTAAAAGAATATCAAATTCTTGCTACTTATAGAATATGCTAGATTCTAACATTCTATGCAACTTATCCTTTCGTAATGTCATTGCACCAAAGTCACAAAGACTATGGCCAAGGATATTACAAAGTCTTCTATCGGAGATTGTTACAACACAATTCCTTAGATATGATGTCTCTCACTCAAAGTACATTCCTTTGAACATCCTTTTGCATAAAAGTTTCTAATCTAGACATAGATTTTTCAATATTCAATTCCCAATATGGATACGCTTCCATATTTTCCATATGACAACTTATTCTTAATAGAATCTTATCTATTCATAATAAAGTCGATATGTTCCATCCAATATGGAAACATTTCCATATTTTCCAATACTATACTTCCAACTACTCACAAGCGACCAATCCTCGTCGAACTTTGGATTGTCCTTTGATAGTTGTTTAATTATTTTAGTCAAAACCAATTCTAGTTCCTTTTCCCTCTAAATGCGCTCGACATTTGGAAAATTTTAGAATGGTCAAACATTAAAGCATTTGCAATCGATCCTATACCCGAAGCGTATGGGACACGACGCATAATGTTTTATTTGCTATGTTCTCAAAAATCGAATAGTGAAGAGGAATGCCGTAATCATAATCGAAATTTAAGAACACACTATGTACCTTTGACTAAATTTATTAACATTCCACAACCTAAGCCGTTAGATTTGAAGTGAAGCATAATATTTCTCCCTTAATTATACCAAAACAACTATTCCATCCTTACAACTTTGCAAAGAATGACTCTTGTTTTCTATAATTAATATTGCCAACTTGCAATACTTTCCTTAATAATCATACAATCATAACATTTATGCTCCCACTATCATGATGATTATTATAAACATAACACTTATGCTCCCACTAGCTTTTACATGTATTCAGAAACAGCTTAACTTTCAGAAAAACAATACCTATTGAATTTCTTAAGTCCATGTTTCTAATACTTAATGCTTTGATAAAATTTTATCAAGGCCTCTTAAACTTATACACCTTTGCCTTATATAGTTCATATTTGTGTCTAAACAATTAAGAGTAATTGCCAAACCTCACAATTCAAATTATGGAAAGGGATACCGTAACCATAATCAAATTCGAGAATGCAATTTTACAATCACTATCTTTTTAAATCTTTCTTAGTGAAAGCATTTCCTCACAATCATTTTCATGAAGGAGGAAATCTTATGACACTTAGATTTAAACGGTGTATTTGTTCCTATCCATGTGAATTTGTTAAAACCAAAGTTTACGACAAATTCAAACTCATATGGATCGAACTTTCTTGATCTCGATTTCTTGCCTTTATGGTAGCACAGCTGCCCACCATGTCTTCCAAGTAGTTAAGCAGCTTACCTTTTCTTATCAATGTACTTTCCATTGATCAAGGTCCTTGCCTTTATGCATTCAAATGAGAACTCATAGGACTCATATGCATAATTAACTCAAGTGGAATGGCACAGAAACAAAATAATGTCGACACGATAGGTTGTAAACCTTAACTCGTGTGCTAGTGATGATCGATAAGGTCTATTTGATTTGTTCTTGAAACCTTTCAAGACCAATAAGACTCCCACTGACTCCTTGACATATAAGATTCTCTTGTCAACAACCATTTCTTGACAAACAAATATTCAAGAGTTAGTGTAGCTTTTATCAAACACTTCATAAATTGGTCCTAGTTGGTCTTTGTCTTATCCAAGACATCACAACTTTCCACATTTGATGAATGTTATAAACTTTCTAAATACTTGTCACTCATTTGTCACAATCTTAACTCTAAGACTTGTTTTGGAACGAAGTATGATTGACTTCTTGATTTAACCATTTCTTCAATTCTTGATTCCTCTTCTTAGACATACAATTATACTAAGACTCACTTAGAGGATCAATTGAGATATGGTTATTAATCATTAAGACCTATCATAAAGCATAAAAGGTACTCTCCCTTCTTCTTAGAATGGAGAAACCTTTATCTTTCTGCCTACTTGATTCTTCTTATTCGTTCTACTATTGATTTACACCTTTTCCAATCGATCTAGAATTACACTTAATCTTGTAAGTATAATCACATTTACTAACCCTTCAGTAAATCATGAAGAATATATTTGTTACTCTTATGGTGGACTTGATCAACATGCAACTTTGTGTGCTCGATCTCCTAGTCCTTCGCTTGACACTTTGTCAATGAATTAGTCTAATTTCCAAATATGAAATTTCTCATTCATCGTGCAACCAAGTTGCATGATTCAAACTTTCTGTCCAATTGAAACTTGGGCGATGAGAAACTCTCCCTATTTGGTATATTCTCGACTTTCCATAAATAACATAAATAAGAACCAAATCTGTTATTGCTAATAATAGAAACATTCAAACACCAATTTTTCATATACCCCATTGCAAGGATAAATAAATAATATAAAATCAAAATTTATTTTATTGCGGAAAAAATTTTGTCCTTACAATGCAATTCATTGAAAAACTATGCTAATACATCTTTCTTAGCAATCTAATTCTAACTCTAAGTAGTAGCTCAAGAATCTAATCTTCGAGAAATGCGATCGAAATCCATTCCTTCACGGTTAGATTCTGCTCACTTCTTCCCTTAAGCTTTCTTTCTTTTCTTCGATCCTTCAAAACATCAATTGTAATCTTATCACATTATGTATTAAGAATCTAGAATAGAAGCTTATAAGAGTTAGTTAATGGATTTTACCTATATTAGAGCCATACGATTCGACTCTCCCATCTCTTAGATCTCTTAGGTAAATGGGCAGCTTCATCTCCAATGCCCTTACTATTGGCAATAAAAGCAAATTGACTCCTTTTGGAACGGGACATGGAACTACTTCAGACATTGCCTTTCTCTTATGATCAAACTTTTCGATCATAGCATGTCTTTCGTTGCCATTGTCTATATCCATAGAGGTCTTAAAGGCAGATTCACCAATCAACTTTGCTTTTCCATTGCGCCAAACCATTGCTGATTCAGCAACAATAAGCATATAGGTGAGATCTATAAGGGTCACGTCGTAGTTCATCATATAGTAGTCTCTTACGAACTCACTATATGAGTTAAAAAGTGACTGAAGAACCCAATCAACAGCCATTTCCTCACAGACAATGGATCCCAACATTCTTAACCTATCAATGTGTGACTTCATCCCTAGGACGTGTGCACACACTGGCTTTCCTTCTTTATGTTTACTTGCCAAAAGGGCTTGAGTGATCTTGAACTTTTCAAGCCTTTGAACTTGTGGGTTAGGGAGAAGAATGGGAGGAGGAGGAGGAAGTGAAGCATGATCTCTTGTTCCTCGATCGAATCGTGGAATATCATCTTCATGTGGAATGCTTGTTCCACGGGATTTGAGAAGACCATAGTTGTCAAACTTTGACATCTACAAAACGGGAGAAAACGAATTCAAGTTAGTTGATTGATTGAGTCCTTAGTAAATCACCCAAACGAGATACTAAGGCTAGGACCCAACACAATATTCTACAACTCGGGAGAGGGATGTCGTAACCCTAATTGCAGAATATTTGAAGGTAAGTGAATGACGATTCACTAATTTCCACCACGAAAAACGAAAAATAAATTTAAGTTTTTAATCTATGAAAACTCCTAGATCCTTTGAGATTCATTGAACTTTCAATGGCATATTTAAATCTCGATATGCCCCTCTTGTTTGTGACTGGGATGCCGAGGATCACAAAGCGGGTGTGAATAACCATGCAAACTTACATGGTGCCCTCACATGTTACAGTCACCTATTCGATGTGACGGTAAACCACACACGCTCCACCGAACTATGACAAACATTGAGTCACCCTTTGCTACCTTTGCTTAGAACCATTTAGTGTGCCGGTAAACCACACACGCTCCACTAACGTCTTCGCAAGGGCACAAAGTGTAATTTCATGGAATTGCATCAATTCACTTTTGCCTAAGTAACTAAGATTGGGAATTTTATGAAAACATTTAGTTACTTTAATAATTAATTATACTTATAATGGAAGGGTTCGTCCTATCCTACCCGTTCGGCTAACGACCCTCCACCAGTCAAGAGTGTGGTGGGTAAGAGTGGATACCCATTCAATCGCCATTTTATAGGCAATTTCCTTAAACACCCCTTATAGACTAGCTTCGTGAATGAGGCCTACTAACGGTAAGACTGACTTTTACTCATATATATATATATATATATATATATATATATATATATATATATATATATATATATATATATATAATGTTAGACTTTTAATGTTATATATAGTATAGGGTGTATTTTACACTTTTAAAATACTAGGTGGTCAAATTTAACAATTATACTTTTAATTCAATTAAATTGTAAACCTAAACTTTATGGATTTATTAAACCTCTTTTAATTATACACCTTAATTAATTAATACAAGATTTTTAGAATTTAACAATACAAGAGTTTTAGAATTTAACATTCCTAATTAAACTTTTAATCAACTTTTAAATTCCAAAACTTGAGGGCAAGTTTTGAAAAATTTCAACACATTAGGGTTTAGAATTTAAATATACATCAAAATTAAACCATTTAATCAAAATTTAAATTCCAAAACTTAAGGGAAAGTTTTGAAACCTTTTTCAAAACATTAGGGTTTTAACTATTTAAATTTCAAAACAACAAAATTTTTGGGTTCAAATTTAAACTATAAAACCTAAGGGGAAAATATGAAACTTTTCATAACAACAAGGATCAAATAACAAATAATCTAAATTAACAATTAATCACACAATTATCCATATTTGATTTATTTAATGATTTATTGCAAAACAATTTACCAATTTAATCAAAATAATTAATCAATTATCACAAAAGGAAACAATTATCTTATTAATTGATAAATATCTTCAATTAGATCAAGAATATACTCATATATATATCAAAAAATCGGATTTATATTGATCTAATATGATAAGGTAACTACCCTTAAGCAAAAACAGCAAGAAATCCCGGATATAGCTCCATCTGACGCTCGAACTCACCGAGTACCACACTGTACTCGTCGAGTTGATGCCTAATCGCCGAGTACATTGTGGTACTCACTGAGTTCAGGAGGCAGAACCACAAAAATCGAATTTTTTTCAACATACAAGGCATCAATACAATAGAAGCCAATCATGGCTCTGATACCACTGATGGGTTTTAGTCATAAGACATCCTATGTGCTCATACAAACCCTAATGCTTGGACCTAGGTTTCTCTATTGTACATGCAAGTTATCCAAGACTATAAACCCTAATTCTAGCATATGGAAATCGATATTAACATATAATTAGGTTTAAGATGTTACCTTGATTGTTATGTAGTAATAACAATCCCAATTCCTCCTTGAATTGACTTTGGAAGGCTTAGAGTCACAAGTGTCACTCCTCTAATGGCTTACAAACACCATAAGCAAGAGGATGAAGAGGAGAGAGGATGGAGGCTTCCCAAAACGTGTTCTAACCCTAGAAAAGAAGTTCCCCACGTTTTTGAGCCTTAAGGGTTCTATATATAGTGATGCTATTAAGGTTATCTAACAAGGAAACCCTAATTTGGTTGCTTAAGCCCTAAGCAACCCATAGACTCCTTTAATCAAGCCCTTGGACGATTTTCTTATGGGTTTCCCATAAGAATTCGTCCACCTCTTGATTTAAGACAATCCATGGCCCAAATTGCAATTATCTTATAATTACAATTCCAGTCCCTTAAATTTAATTAATCTCTTTTAGTCACAAAACTAATTACCAATTAATTATTGACTAATATTAATTAAACAATATGATTTCTCCTTTAATATATTATTCCCATAATATATTAATAAATCATATTTAATCCTTTCTCTTCATAATTCATCCTATCAAGTTGCTTTGGTGAAGGCAACCCAAAAGGACCATGCACCATCGGGTCAAGTACATACCAAAATAGTTATGGACTTAGACACTAATCCAACAAAACTAACAAGAAAACACATTCAATATTTAGAACTTATTTTTATACACTTTGCTCAACATAATACAAAGTGTTATGAAAGTTATAAGCTATTAAATAGTTTTTAACCTTTCTAGATTGTTTTATAAAAATCATAGAAAAACCATACGAAGTCAAAAACTAAATCCGTAAATTCTTAGAGTTCATAAAATTTCTATAGTTTATTCTTAATTTTTATTATGATTTTTGGAAGTCTTTAACTTGTGTTAAAATATCCATATTCATAGACTGGTCCGGATTTGTTCTTGAAATGATAAGCTGTTTTGTAAAAATCACCATAAATTGTAGAAAAATCCTATGGAGATGTGTAAGTAGTAATTTTAAAGGTATAAACCTGAACTATTTTCATCTAATAAAGTTTTGAAAACTAAAATGTTTAAGTTGACCAAAACAGTCTGTGAATGGAGTTAAATTTTCCTGATGAAAGCTGTTGGAAAAGTTTAGTTGTGTTCTTGGTGTTTTAACTTGTATCCCCCCCCCCCCCTTAAAACTTAAAAAAACATGAAAAGATAGGGGTATAAACTCACCTTATATGATTTCAGTGGGTGAATGTTGAAGAAGAGAAGTGTTCAACTCAAGAACACTTGGAGGATTGCTTGAAGATTCGAGAATCTAACACTAATGTGATGGAATTTGTGTAAGAAATCTATGATTTTGAGTAGGAGGATGTGTAATAATCATAAGAAATATGATGATACTTACCAAATGAAGGAGAAAATCCTTGGAGTATGCCTTGAAGTTCTCGAATTGAGAGAGAAAGATGAGAGAGTTTGGAGTGTGATTCTTGGTGGAAAATGAGAGAATGAATGAAATGTGAGGAGAGAGGGTGGATGTTCCAGCTCTAAGAACGTGGGAAATGGCTGGAAATGATGAGAAAGTACATTGACATGACCTAGGTATGGTGGAAGGAGTGTGGCTGGTCATGGAGTGGGTGTGGGGGTGGTTGCTTGTGTCATAATCTAAAGGAAAGTCAACACTCCACCTTTTGTACTTCACCCACTCTTCTTGGATAAGGTTTATCCCCAAAAACGTGATTAATTAATAAATATGGGGCCTTATATATTAAAATAAAGTTTTAGGTGAAAATCCCGTGTTAAAATAATTAAAAACGGGCATAAAATGCAAAACTAGTCGAAAACCGGGAAAAAATGGCCTACCTGCGAGACCTCTCGGTTCTGGGCCGAGGTTCGGTCCTAATGCTGCTGGGCCTGAAGGAGAAATGGAGCGAAAGGGGTAGGAGGCAAAGGCGAAGGTAGGGTTCGGTGCTCAGGCAAGGTTCGATCCGAAGGGACCTTCGGGTTCGGTTCATGGCAGCTTCGGTCCTTCAGCAGTTCGGTCCCTATAGGGACCTTCGGTTCTAAGAGGTTTCGACCCTTTAAGAGGGGTTTCGGGTCCTTAAGCCTAATTTACCCGTATTTACCCCGTTTTAAGCGGTTTTTGACCTGGTTAAGGGTCGGGATAACCCGAAAGACTATAAAAAGTTAAAGGAACTTTTGGGAGAGATTTCACATACTTGGAGAGATTTCTCATACTTAGAGAGATTTGGGAGAGATTTCACATAGTTGAAGAGATTTCTCATACTTAGAGAGATTTCTCATACTTAGAGAGATTTGGGAGAGATTTCACATACTTGGAGAGATTTATCATACTTAGAGAGATTTGGGAGAGATTTCTCATACTTAGAGAGATTTGGGAGAGATTTGAGAGAGATTCTAAATAGAGAGAGATAGAGTGAAAGAGATTGGGAGAGGTTTCTTTTGTGACCTTTTTTAGAGTTTGGCTTCGCAACACTAGGTTCGTAAACCCCGTTAAGCCATGTTTAAGGATCTTACACACTCCCGATGAGTACGCAACATTGTTTTATCGGTTTGGTTCATTACTTACCACAATTTTAGGTTAAGGAAATCTAGATATACGAACTTTTCAATTGATGATTTCTCATTAGAATAGCGAGTTGTATAGTAATTACCTAACGTAAGCCCTAGTACACAAGGGTTAATTGAGCCGACCGGTTTAACTTGTTGACTTTAGTTGACTTTGAATTGACCGGAAATTGAGGGTTGTCACAATTAGGACCGAAAGGTCCACAGAGTTAGGACCAGAAGGTCCACAAAGTTATGGGACTGGAGGGTCCTACTAAGACACTTTGACTAGAGGTTCATACAGAGTTATAGCCTCGAGTGGCTAATATGTGTTGTATGTGGTATTTTGGAACTCACTAAGCATTTATGCTTACAATGGTATGTGTTATATGTTTCAGGTACTAGTGACCATCGCGGGAAGGCGCCGACATGATCCGTACACACAGACCGAGGATTTCAATTGTGATTTTGGGATATGTTTTATTTGATGACAATTGTTGAACATGAGATTTGAGAATGTTTAAATGATAATTATGTTGTTTGCAAAATGAATTTTTTTTGAAAATTTATGTTGTTACAGCTAGCCTTGGGGAGGAAGCAACGACCAAGATTTTGCCACATCACCCGATTTTGCACAGCTCATTCGCGACTTATAAAAATCATAAATATCGCATACGAGCTTCGTTTTTGACGTTCTTTATATCCACGAGTAGGTAAAGACAAGATCTACAACTTTACTTTTGACTCTGTCGGCTAATTCTCGACCAATTTTAAATTCAACAGTAAGAGAAGATTATATTGTTAAATGATCGCGTAAAATTCATAACTTCTACATATGGACTCTGTTTTCGTCTGTCTTTTTATTCTTGAGCTCCTATTAATGAAATCTTCAATTCTCATTTAGGTCGCGTTGGCCAAAAAACGCTCGATCTAAAATTCAAATTTTGGGTTGTGCACTACTATGCCAAATCTTAGAAAAATCATAACTTCCTCATACGAAATCAGATTTGGGCGTTCTTTTTTTGTATGTTCTCAATTTAATGTATACTACAACTTTCATTTAGATCTCTAAGGATAAAAATTAGTTTATCAAAAAATCACTTTTTACGATTCCCGGTGTCGTGCCGGTTTTGCCGTAAAACTTCAACAGGTCATAACTTCTTCGTTATAACTCGGATTTTGGTGTTCTTTATATATACGGAACCCTTGTGACATATAATATAGCTTGTTTAAGATTATTTATTTTAAATAATATTAGATTATAAAGTCATTTTTGAAGCTTATCATCTCTAAATTGACTAGCCCGAATCTACGGGCGTTACATTGGAGCTTTATACCTCTAAAAGATGCGGAAAAAGAAGTAAATGCTAGATCCAAGGCCTTGAGTGAAGCGCCACAACCTCAAGGTTCTTCTTTCTTCTCCAAAAGCTCCAAAATGACACCAAAAGGCTCTTCAAGCTTCAGAAGGCACTCATACACTTTAGGGCTTCAAAATGAGGAATGGGGGCTGAAGATAAGAGGGTGCATGAGGCAATAAAGATGCTTAAATAGGGTGCAAACCCTAAAATCTAGGGTCTGCACCCTGGCTACATATGCCTAGGGTACGCACACAAGGATAAAATTATGGAAATGCCATTGGGGACCTATATTGCAAACAATCATAATCCAAGGGACAAAAAAGGAATAACTTGAAAAATTAGATGTTACACTTAACTTCAGAGTTCTTATGGAATCTACTGACCTCATGGGTTTAAAACGTGTTGTGATAAGGAAGGTATCTACACTCCTTATAAGGAATGCTTAGTTCTCCTTCCCAACCGATGTGAGATCAGGTGCAAGTAGTATCCCATCTTAACCACCATTATAGGGTTCGATGTCCCTGTCGGGCACATATACTCGTGCTCTAGCTCTAATACCATTTGTAACATATTGTCCACTTTAGGATCCTAGCAAGAAAACTTCCCAGAGGGTTACCCATCTTAAATTGCTCTCACTCGGGCACGCTTAACTATAGATTTCTTATGGGATCTGCTGCCCTCGTGGCTTTAAAACGTGTTGTGATAAGGAAGGTATCTACACTCCTTATAAGGTGGGTAGCTACTTGTACCAAATCTCACATCTGTTGGGAAGGAGAACCAAGCATTCCTTATAAGGAGCGTGGATGCATCTCTTATCACAACGTGCTTTAAAGTAGTGATGGTCGAAGTTCCCATACGAACTTTGCGGTTAAGCATGCCCAGAAGAGAGCAATTTAGCGATTGGTGACCCCCTGGGAATTTTTTGTCTCGGGATCTTAAAGCAGACAATATTGTGATACGTGCCAGATAGGGATGTTAGAAATGGTATCAGAGCATCAGTTTAAGCGAACTAAGAATTTTAGGATTTCTAGACTTAAACTTAGAATTCTAAGCAAAGATTGTGAGATGAGTATCTATTTTATTTTAGGCAGAATATATGAATTAACACAAGCACTAGAATACTTTAGGGTAGGCGCATTAACTGCTATTATGTGCTAAATAATTTATATGGTAACATGCTTTAGGATAGATGCCTAAATTGCTATAGTCATGAGCACTAGCATACGGTAGGGAGATGCCTTAATTACTAACATGCATTGTTAACTACTAAATAAGTAATTATATATGGTAAGTAAAATATTATTATATTAAATACTCAAACCTATGGGTATATAATGTCATGACGATCACAAGGAGTGGTAGATTCATCAATAACGAAGGAGGTATAGCACCTCTGAAAACTAGAGCAGGAGCTGCTCAAAACTCAATTAATGGAGCATGATCGATGATGGAAGATATGCTTAATTAGCAACTAATTGATTTTAAGAATCTACTAACTCAGGAGCTAATGAATGCTAGAGGCGGAGCTCTAGTGTTCAATGAACTGATAGTCGTTGAATGAGTCAACAATGGACCGGTTATTTCTCATTTGACGACAGTCCAAGAAGGACACGATAACTCTGAAAGTCATCAAGGACCACTCCATCCTCTAGAAGACTCAGAGATTCGAAGGAATGACGAACCTCAAGGTTACTGCAACATAAGGACTTCACTACTTGCAAGTTGTCATCATTTAAATGGAAAGAGGATCCAATTAGATTGATGGACTAGATCTCTAAAATGGAACTAACTTTCATCACATGCGGTTACACTAGAAAACTGCAAACCACCTACGTTGTGAGACAATTCAAGGTGCAGAGATCCATTAGTGGAATACGTTGGAAAATACATTAAGTCCTAACAAGTTGTTGCAAATCACATGGGAAGAGTTCCTGACCCACTTTAAGTGCAAATTCTACTCTACTGAAGACATGTTAAAGTTGGATAATCAACTCCTAACATTGAAAAAAGGAAGCATGACATTTGACGAGTACACTAGTGCTTCTATTGACAAAATGGAGATCTCACTAGATCTATGGAAGACATGATCAAGAGAAGAACCGCCAAGAAGACTTCAGTTGACGAGAAGAGGAAAAATTAAGGACTCCCAAACTCCTATAAGAAGAGTAAATTCTCAAAGTATAACCCTGATAACAAGAGATACGGGGATAACGTTGAAGCAAAATGGTGTGATAAGTGTAGGAAGAAGCACTTTGGAAAATGAAACCTGGAAGTGACCTTTTATAAGTGTGTAAGGGTTGGTCACTATTCCAAAGATTGTATGTTCAAAGGCAAAATATGTTACGAATGTGGAGATAGGGGGCATATTTCGAAGACTTGCTCAAATAAAAACGAAACAGCAAGTCCAAATGTGCCACCAAAAAGAAACGCAAGAGCATTACATATTATCCTTGATCAAGCAGATGACGCTACAGAAGAACAAGAATATGGAGCTGCTTGTCCGAAGTACAAGATATGAAGAAGATGTCTTATATAGATAGTAATAGGATGTGTAACCTAATATAAGAGGCATAAAGTATAATACACTTTGAATATGATTGTAATGTTTTACTATCCAACGCTTTAAGTTGCTATGTGATTTTTCTTGGATGGTGACTTGGGGACCGTGAGACAATTTTTAGGATGAGTATGATTATATGTGAAAGATAGTATAGGCCTATACTACTAGAAGCACATGACTTTCACTTGTGGTGGTTGTCAAGGCCAACAAAATTAAAACCCGAAATCTTTTATATTAAAATAGTGTATAGTGGTAAAAGGGTCGAAATTGCGGAGATTGGTTAAATTTTATAACTCTATGAAAATCTCTTTGTAAAAATACTTGTAAAATGACAATAAAAGTAAAAACTGGGGGTTTCAGTCTTTTGAAATATTTGAAATAAAACTAGAATTAAACTAAGATTTAAATTGACAGTTCAAAAAAAACAAGAGTTTGATGTAAAATCAATAAGAGAAAGATGGTTAACTTAAGGTTTCCTCACTTGAATATTTGATGAACATATAATTAGAATCCAATGGTGCAATACTAGTTTTAAATCTTTAATTTGACCATAGTTATGACATCCCCATTTTCACAGTCATTTTAAAAAATTTATTTATGCTTATTTGAAAATCAGAGTATTCATTTTATAGAATAATATTGTGGAATTTGTTCCCATAAAACATGATAAATATATTATCAAAGCATTCTGAAGAAATGTATTTTGTTTATATGAAAACTATGGGATGTCATGGTATATACAAAAACATAAGCATAAACAGACCTTACATTCATTTACACTAGTGATCTACATCTCTTTTAATCTCTCAGTGTAATGTAACTTCGTATCGACACCTGTGATACAAACAAGCTGAGTGGGTCAGGTTGGGAAACCTGGTGAGTACATAGGGTTTTCAACCCACAATAATATAATTATTATTTTTAATCATTAAACAGTTAACCCAATTCCCCATCCCCATTATATTCTTTAATCTTAAGGATCTACCCTAAGAATCATCTATCATTCACTCATTCATTCCTAAGGATTCTCCTAAGGAATAGGCATGAAGTTCATCGATGTCAATGGAACAGCTATCAATGTTATCTATTAGGCACAGCTGCTAATATTATCATTTAGGCACAACTGCCAGGATATTTAAAGTACATCTGGTGACCACGTAAATCAAAAACACATATGGGTTATGGCACAGCTACCAATATTCATCTATATCATCTTTCATCCCTCATTAGTTATCTACCCATGTTCTACTCAACATATTCGTTGATATAAAATACATATACAGTTTAAATCATTTAAAACATGTATAAAATGTTCATTCAGCATAGATATCACGTAAAGAGATAATATCCACACATAAAGCATGTAATTTATATAAAATACTTCATATCTATGTGTAAGATGAAAGTAACTATACACTCACATTAGTAGCGTGATTTGATAGAATCTAACTAGAAACGGTCAGTGGTTCGTGATCGCCAGGCTTGGGACACGGAACGTCTTCAGCAAACGAGAGAGAGGAAAGAAGGTCTGGTGTAAGGAGAGAAAGGGTCTCACTCGCTATCTATAGGATTTTTTTGCCCATTCACGTTGTGGACTTGATGTTCACATCATGGCATATGGTTGAATCACTTTGTAGGCTTGTCATATGCATTCTAGGGTCGACAGTTCCACATCATGGCCTTTATGTCCACGTCGTGGGATCTTAACACATAACTCCGTAGACTTAGCACATGTTTTTCTAGCCTCAATTAGTGTTCTTGACTAATTTCACATCGTGGACTTAAATTTCACGTCGTGGACTTGAGGCGGCTAGGGTTTCTGCCGCGTGTCAAGCCCTTAGACAAATACATCTTCGGAAGGTCATAACTTTTGCATACGAGCTCCGTTTTTGACGTTCTTTATATCCACGCGTAGGTGGAGATGTACTCTAAAACATTAGTTTATGTCACTAAGGCCAAAAATGTCACACCCCCAAACTAGAGCGGCAAAAACATTCTATAACACCCAGTATCAGAACGGCCAAGAAAGGAAAGGAACCTAAGTCAAAGGGGGGTCAACTCGTCGAGTCTAGGGAAGAACTCGATGATTCGGAGCGGGATCCGTGTGCAAGATTAAGTGACCGACTCGAAGAGTCGGCAAGTGGACTCGACGAGTTAGGTCTGGGTTAGGAAGCCCCAATTACGGGACTTGGTACCCTATTTAAGCATCTTATTCTCTTCCTTAGGGTTCATTTGCAAACTCCTCATCCAGAACCTAAAACCCTAGCCATCCAACTCCATTGTTTGAGCTTTTGAGAAGATTAAGGGCAATTAAAGTGCATCTTAGAAGCTTGGAGAGAAATAAGCAAGGGAGGAAGAGTAGATCCATCCTCCATATCGACTTGGCAACTGTTAGGAGGTAAAAAGCCTGAACCTTGAGCTTTCAGTTGATAGATCCCCTATCTAGCTTGTCTTTTTGTCACAATTGGATCATTTCCAAGTAGAATCCGAGTATTATGCCTTTGAGGATGGATTGGACAACAGATATGGACACTCTTGAGCTTTAGAAGCTCAAAGTTGTTGGCTTTATCCAGCTAAGGTCCCATTTCATGACCTAGGCCTTCTTTGAAGCTTGGATTAAGTGTTTTAGCCTCATGACACCTTGCATGCACGTAAACTTAGCAACTTTACGTGCAATGCTAGCATTAGAAGTCCAGATGTATGGATTGAAGGTGTTGGAATGGACTGTAATAGACAGACTAGAGATGTCACAACTCACAAGGTGGACTTGGCAGGTTAGTTCATGGACTCGGCGAGTCGGGTCGCAAACCCAAACCCTTCTGTTGTGATTCGGATCAGTGAGTGGAGTTAATAAAGGATTCAACCAGTCTGGGTCCGTAAGGGACCTGAAGATCATAGTACTTGACGAGTTGGAGAGGAACTCGGCGAGGCCAAGGCAATCTTCTTAGCTATGAAGATGAACTCGACGAGTTCAAGGATGAACTCGGAGAGTCAGTTGAAGATAGTCCCAAAGTCTTAGATGAATGAAAACTCGTCGAGTTCTCACTAGACTCCACGAGTGGAGTCGGGGTTGTTTGGGATTTGAGGAGCATGGACTCGACAAGTTGGCAGAACAACTCGACGAGCCGAGTTAACCAGAAGGTTGACTTTGACTAGAACCTTGACCTTGAGAAGGACTTTGACCATATTTGACTTAGTTGACTTCTTGAGGGCAGTTAGGCTAAGTGTTACTACTGGTATTGGTAGCTCGGGGAGCTAGAGGAGCAGCGGTTCAGAGAGTTGTCGGATAGCAACCAGAGGGTTATCAGTAGAGTTCAGCAGTGCAGGTGAGTTTTCCCTTTGTGTGGATGTGTTTACGGCCACAATGCTAGCTCATGTAGTTATGAGTAGGAAGACCCGGGGGTTAGCCTTAGGCACTGTATGCTAGTATGATATTCAGTACCACGGTCCAATGTTAGCGGGCGGGTGCCCAAGGAACGGTTTACATGATAGTCAATACTTGTTGTCTGTGTGATATATGTATGTGCCTGATAGGGAGGTGAGTGTGGGTGAGGTCCTATATCTCACCAATAGCAGAGTGTGGACGGTGTTCCATATCTCATTAGCAGCAGAGCAAGGGCGATGCCCAAGGTAGGAAGGAAGTGAGTGTGGGTTGGGCCCGTATCTCACTATCAGTAGGAGCGTGGATGGAGTTCCATGACTCATCAGTAGCAGGACAGGGGCGGGGCCCAGGATAGGCGAGGCCCTATAACAGGAATCTAGTAGTATATGTTCAATTTATATGTTATGATATGATTGTATGTTAGGATATGTTAGCGGGCGGGGCCTAGAGATAGGCGGGGCCTAAGAGAAACAGATATGTACACCGAGCGGGGCTCGAAGCCAGGCGGGGCCTAGAGCAAGCGGGGCCTGTTATAGCGGGCGAGGCCCGAAGTAGCAGGCGTGGCCCAATGCTTGCAGTATGTGATTATGTATGGTATGTGGTAGGTTGGGTAACTCACTAACCTTCATGCATACAATTTTCAGTTTTGGTTTCAGGTACTTCCGGTAGCGGAGGGAAGAGCTCAGGATGATCGCATTGCACACACCATAGTTAGTTAGCATGGGATGTTTTACTCTGATAATAAGAATATTTTTTGAGTTAACACTCTGATTTTATGTTATGATTATGTTATGGTTTGACAAATGTGGTTTAAGTAACGTTTTAAAAATGAAATTTTATGTTATACTTTTTGGGCCGTTACACATTCAGGAGTGGATAACATCATGTACAATATCATAACAATGGAGTAATAGTAAAGAAAGCAACACAACCATCATAGATTTAATTTAAAAGGTTACATTGTTTCATGAGTTACATGTTTCCAAATAAATTACAATATGATGACAAAATGAGTTTTTAACTGACGCCTTAGTGTCCCATCCTCCAATGCTAATGGTTACATATTTTAGTGATTTCCTGAGAATACAAGTAGTTTTGAAAAAGTGTCAACAATTAAGTTGGTGGTCTCATAAAAGTTTGTATGAATGTAAACCTTTCCATGTAAAGTAATCATGTTTGTTTCCAAAAAAATGAGTTGTAAGCCGTTTTTTCGAAAAAATGATAGTATTTGTTACAAAAAATCCAATATCTTCTATAAAAAGGAATTGTAGTATTAAATGTTCCAAGACCGAAATGTATAAGTTTTCTGTACTTAATGTTTGTAATAATGTAGTTTTAATTTACATAAAACCATTTAAATGTATGTTAGCCCCGTAAACCAAAATGTATTGTTAACACCCCATGCAAGCTATCATAACCATGCTAGTGACTAGTTGGCCTGTGACGACGTTCTTCAGGCGTCAGAATGTTATGACATTTGTTATCCCATACCTGTCAGTCTAATTGTAGCTATGTAACGACCCAATTTTCGAGTCCAAAAATTTCATTTTAATTAACCGACTCATGAAAACATTCATAAGAAAATACTATGAAATCACATCATCTCATAAAACAATGTATGATGTATGAAAACCCAAGTCATAAAAATAGTAACATGTCCGAGTACAATCCCAGAATATCCATAGTGCGGAAAACAACGAGTGTGTGTATGATGTACCGCTACCACGCCAGCTCCTTCCCCTTCACTGAAGAGGTACCTGAAACCAAAACTGTAAACTGTAACCACAAAGCTTAGTGAGTTCCCTCATCGTACCACATACCATACAATCATATAGCGTACCTACTGCTGAGCAATTCTAGGGTGCCCGACCTACCCGGTACGACTATTCTGGGGTGCTGACCTACCCGTACGGCCATTCTGGGGTGCTAACCTACCCATGCGGCCATTCTGGGGTGTCGTCCTACCCGTGTCAAGCCATTTTGGCCTTCTGGGGTGTTGACCTACCCATGTCAAGCCATTCTGGGGAGCTGACCTACCCGTTGGTCCTAACAACCGACCCTCGGGGACTATTCCACCCCCTACTGCTACTCTCACATATATCATAACATAAACATACTATCAGACATATATGGGGTGTCAGAACTACCCTTCGGTACTAACAACTGAACTTGGGGACTATTCCCCTCTGACTACCACTATCACATATAACATATCATGCCATCATATAAACATATCATCACATACTGTCACACATATCTGGGGTGTCTGACCTACCCTTCGGTCCTAACAACCGAACTCTACTACTATCACATATAACATATCATGCTAGCATATAACATATCAGGTAGTGGCAAACCTAGATGATATCAAAAAGAAAATCATCTTACATACAACTCCTACTGGTGGGCCGGCATTGTGGCTGTAGACCCACCGCTATTGGAAGGTAACTCACCTCGTACGAGTAGCTGCTGATAATCTGTGCGGGAAACCTCTATCTGCTGCTGCTCCGGAAATCCTCTGGCTATAACCCCTACAAAACACTCAGTCAGAATCTGATATCTACTCTTAGGGTAAAATGACTATTTTACCCCCAACCAAGTCCAAGTCAAAGTCAACTTCCAGTTGACCCGACTCGCCGAGTTGGGCCGTCAACTCATCGACTCCCTAACCCTTTACTCGTCCTTATCCACGACTCAACTCGCCGAGTTTGGCAACGACACGACGAGTTCCTCTACGATATGAACAACGAATGAACCTTCATCCGACTCGCCAAGTTGTATGAACAACTCGTCTAGTTCACCTTCATCTGATGAACAAGTCCTGTCCTTACTCGCCGAGTTGTATGAACAACTCGTCGATTTCGTCTTCATGTTTTGGGAGATTGCCTTGGACTCGCCGAGTCTGTTCTAGCACTCGTCGAGTCCCATGAACTCCAGGTCTAAGGCTATGTCCAATACGTTGGGTCACTCCTTCAGACCTTTTAAAACCCTTCTAACACCCAACTGAGTTCTTTTGACCCTCAACAGATATGGGACTTTATGCCTTGGACTCGTCGAGTCCCAAGAACGGACTCGCCGAGTCGATAACGTGCACGTCCTAATTCCTCAATTTCTGATGTACAACCTTTGACCAAATGATAGATCCAAGCCCCTAAGCTCAATCTAGGACATAAAGTTACGAACTTTACGTGCATGCATGGGACTTTTGAGCCTAAAAGGCTCTAAAATGGCTCTTATGTTGCATGAGACCTTCCTTGAGTGCAAAAGCAACCCAAATTTTCCTTGTGACTCCTCCCAAGACTTAGATCTGAAGTCTTGACCCCCAACCATGTTTGTAATCCTGGTTAGCTACCTCTTATGGCTTAAAAAGTCCTAAATGTTCCCCAAAAAGGGATATAACAATTGAACAAGCAAGGTATAGACTTTATACCTTTCAAAGACTGCAAATGATGCACCAAACTCGAATCCTTTAGTCTCCTCTTGATCCTTCTATGCTCTACCTTCTTCCTTGTGGTCAAAACCCACAAAAATTACTCAAAAGCCTTAGATCTTGCACCAAAACACCTAGGGTTTGCCATGGAGGGTTTTTGGGAGCAATAGGGACGAGTGGTCGATGAAAGAGATGATTAAATAGGGTGCAAACCCTCAGATTAGGGTTTTTGTTCAGTCAGAGCCTACTCGTCGAGTCTGGGACCCCACTCGACGAGTCCAATACTTAAATCCCGCGTCCCATCCTGCTTCTACTCGATGAGTTGGTCCTTCAAATCGCCAAGTCCTAGGCCAAAAATGCAAAACACTTAAATAAGAATACATACCAAGAACCAGGTGCTACAAATCTCCCCCTCTTATTTTAGACTTCGTCCTCGAAGTCTGCTGCTCGTTCATGGAACAGCTCTGGGTAATGCTACATCATCTCATCCACCGGCTCCCAGGTCCATTCCGAGCCCTTCTGGTGTTGCCATTGCACCTTCACGAGCTCCACCCTCTTGTTCCTCAGATCCTTCGACTTCCGGTCGAGGATTGCTACAGGTCGATCGATGTAATTCAGGCTGTCATCGACCTGAATATCCTATAAGGGTACCAGTGCTGAGTCGTCCACCATGCACTTTTACAGCTGGGAGACGTGGAAAGTGTTGTGGATCTGGCTAAGTTCGGCTGGCAGATCCAACCTGTACGCCACCTTGCCCACCCGGGCTAAGACCCTAAACGGTCCAATGTACCTGGGGCCCAAGTTGCCTCGTTTCCTGAATCGGATGATGCCCTTCCATGGGGACACCTTCAGGAGAACCATATCCCCGACCTGGAACTCCAGGTCTGATCGACGCTTATCGGCATAACTTTTCTGCAGACTCTGAGCAGTCTGAAGCCTGCTCTGGACCTGCTGAATCCTCTCTGTCGTCTTGAGCACTACTTCGGTGCTCCCGATTACCCTCTGGCCAACCTCGCCCCAACATATCAGGGTCCTACACCTCCTCCCATACAGCATCTCGAAGGGAGGATGATCGACACTCGCATGATTGTTGTTGTTGTATGAGAACTCAGCCAATGGGAGGTAAATATCCCAACTACCTCTGAAGTCTAACACGCATGCCTGCAGCATATCCTCCAGAGTCTGGATGGTCCGCTCGCTCTGACCATCCGTTTGCAGGTGAAAGGTGGTGCTAATCCCTGTCTGAAATCACCGATACTAGCACCCCGTGCCGCGCCACTACCTCCCTGATATAGATATCGGTTAACCATTTGTCCGAAATACTCTCCTGAATTGGGATGAAATGGGCGCTCTTGCTCAATCGATCGATGATGACCCAAATCAAATCCACTCCCCGCGCGATCCTGGGAAGTTTTGTGATAAAATCCATCGTAATGTCTTCCCATTTCCACAGCGGAATATCCAACGGCTGCATCTTGTCGTGTTGCCTCTGGTTCTTGGCCTTGACCTTCCTGCGGGTCCAGGTCAAGCACAGCTCCACGTACCATGCTACATTCCGCTTCATGCCGGTCTACCAATAGTCTAGGCGATGATCCCTATACATCTTCGTCGCCTCGGGATGAATGGAGAATCGAGATTTGTGCGCCTCCTCCATCAGAACCTGGTGCACACCCCCGTGGTACGGCACCCACACCCTACGGTGTAGTGTCAGTAATCCTCGGCTGTCATAGTCGAAGGAGGAAACCTGCCCTACAATCCGCTCGCTCTTCCGATGTTCCTCCTTCAAGGTCTGCTGTTGGGCCTCCCGAATCCGCTCCAATAGCGGAGTCACCACTGTCATCCTCAGACAGATATCCCTGATCGGCGCCACCTTGCGGCTAAGCGCGTTGGTCACCACATTGGCCTTCCCCGGATGGTAAAGGATCTCGCAATTGTAATCCTTCTCCACGTCCAACCACCGACGCTGCCTCATGTTTAGATTCGGCTGATCCATGAGGCACCTCAAATTCTTGTGGTCCGTGTAGATGATACAACGGACCCCATAGAGATAATGACACCAAATCTTGAGGGCGAACACAACATCCCCCAGCTCCAAATCATGCGCCGGGTAGTTTGCCTGGTGAGGCTTCAGCTGCCTCGAAGCGTAAGCAATAACATGTCCTCTCTGCATCAATATTGCGCCCAAACCCGAGATGGACGCATCGCAGTATACAACAAAATCCTCCATGCCCTTCGGCAGGGGCTAAGATCAGTGCCTCGCACAATCTCTATCTCAATGTCTCGAACGCAGCCTGCTGCTCAGGCCCCCAGTGAAAGACCACGACTTTCCACATTAACCTGGTCAGGGGTACGACTATCTTGGAGAAATCCTGGATGAATCTCCGATAGTTGCCGGCTAATCCAAGGAAACTCCGAATCTCAGATGGAGACCTCGGAACCTCCCATCTCATTACAGCCTCCACTTTGGCCGGGTCCACCGATATCCTATTCTGGTTGACAAGATGCCCGAGAAACTGCACCATGTGCAACCAAAACTCACACTTGGATAACTTAGCATACAAGTTCTCCCTTCTCAAAGTGT
Organism: Lactuca serriola; assembly: GCF_051521515.1. Taxonomy (NCBI): domain Eukaryota; kingdom Viridiplantae; phylum Streptophyta; class Magnoliopsida; order Asterales; family Asteraceae; genus Lactuca; species Lactuca serriola. The sequence goes on along the minus strand of NC_136414.1, from coordinate 203,568,603 downwards.
CTAGAACCTATCATAGATGCTCCTCGTGCTTCTCCTGCGTCTTGGAGTAAACCAATATATCATCAATAAACACTATCACAGACCGGTCTAACATCGGTCTACACACGCGATTCATGAGGTCCATGAATGCGTCGAGAGCATTGGTGAGCCCAAAGGGCATCACCACGAACTCGTAGTAGCCATAGCGTGTCCGAAAGGCAGTCTTCTGTACATCCTCCTCTCTAACCCTCATCTGATGATATCCTGAACGCAGATCAATATTGGAGAACCAAGATGCTCCCTGAAGTTGGTCAAAGAGATCATCGATCCCTAGGAGTGGGTAACGGTTCTTCACCGTTACCTTATTCAGCTCCCTATAATCTATACACATCTGATGCGACCTATCCTTCTTCTTCACAAACAGAATTGGGGCTCCCCAGGGAGAACTACTCGGTCTAATGAATCCCTTGTCTAACAGCTCTTGCAGCTATGTAGACAACTCCTGCATCTCAGGAGGAGCCAACCGATACGGTGCCTTGGTTATCGGAGCCGCACTAGGGACTAGGTCGATCCTGAACTCCACCTGTCGCTCCTGAGGTATCCCAAGCAACTCCTCGAGGAATACGTCCGCAAATTCTCGCACCATGGGCACATTGCCCACTGTCGCCTTACCCGCCTCCCGGGTGTCCATGATATAAGCGACATATCCTGCGCAATCCTGCTGAAGGTAACGCCTTTTCCCTCGATGCCGAACATAAAGTTGGCCCTCGATGTGGCCTCTCGCCCTGAATCACTAACTCTCCCCCTCCTGGGGTCCTGACTCGCACCAACTGTTGTGCACAATCTATCACTGACCCATTGGGGCTTAGCCAATCCATGCCGATAATAACCTTGTTCCCCCGCAAAGGTATGGGAACCAAGTCTACCAAGTAACGCTCCTCGAATAATCTCAAAACACAATCTCGGAAGAGCTCTGATGCTCGCTCTAACCGGTCATCCTCAATGTCGACCTCTAGAGAGAAATCCAACATGCCCGAAGACTCAAGAAACTTCTTGCTAAGCGCAAGAGAGACAAATGATCGGGTAGCACCCGAATCAAACAATACCTGAACTGGGATACCCTTCACATGGAATGATCCTAAACAGAGCACATACATAACATATCAAAATCACAGCAACATATCATAATAGCATAAATAAGAAGTCATACCCGTCACCACATCGGGTGTAGCGCGTGCCTCCTCGGTAGTCAACTGGAAGGCCCGGCTCCTCACCACTGGAGCCTCATCCTTGGCCTGCCGGCCATCAATAATCCGCAGGATCGCTGGAGCTGGCGCCTTCACTGGCGCTGCTGCTGTCAACTGGGGGTAATTGGCCTTCTTATGGCCCCTCTGGTTGTAGTGGAAACACAGAAACTCAGAAGTATGAATAGTAGGCGCAGGGGCGGTACAATCCATGCGGAAGTTCTCCGTCTTGCTGCACTTGTAGCAGCCCGACGATCCCAACTTACATGCTCCCTCGTGCGGCCTGCCACATTTCCTGCAGCGGCCCTGTTCTGACTGGCCTTTTGGCCTACCATCTGATCCCTTGGGCTTCTTCCCTGAAGCCCCAATCGTCTGCCCCTCCTCTACCTTCCTCTTCCGGACATGCTCCAGATCGATCTCCCTTTCCCTTGCCCTGGCAATCATGGAATCTAGGGGAGGGCAAGCTGAAAAACTAACATACTCCCGAATGTCAGCTCGTAGCATGTCATGATAGCGGGTCCTCCTCATGTCCTCATCACCCTCATACTGTGGCACCAGTAACGCTCTCTCCCAGAACTTGGCGGTGATCTCCACCACAGTCTCCGTGGTCTGTCTCATATCCAAAAACTCTCTGGCTAACTGCTGGAGCTCCACTACGGGTGCAATCTTCGCTCTGAACCGGGTCACAAAGTCCAACCATGTCATAGCCTCAACAGTCGAGGCTCCCAATGAGTCACCAACAGATTCCCACCAATCTCAACCTCTTTCTCTCAAACACCCTGCTGCATATCTCACCTTCGACCCCTCGGAGCAGAAGCTAGTTAACTGCACAGACTCAATATCTGCAATCCATCGTCTAGCAGCAATGGGGTCCTTCGCCCCATGGAGATCCGATGCACCACTGACCTTGAAGTCCTTAAAGGACAGTGTGCGGGATCCTGACTGGTTGGTCGCCATGTCACTCCTGAACGCCCTAAGGCGATCCTCCATCAGCTCGACAATCCCTTCCTTGATCGACCCAAAGATAACCGAGATCGCATTAACGATGACTTTGGTGATCTCAGCCGCGATGAACTCGCGTAGCCTCTCATCCACTGGTTCGGAACCTGAACCCGAACCCGAACCCGATCCATCTCATGAGTTGCCTACTGCTGGCCTCGGACGTAGTACCACCATTTTGCAATACATCATGACAACCGTCAGTGATACTGGTATTTCTAGAGGGATCACACCCATCACAAGTTCCATGGTCTTTCCTCAACCTTCCTCAATTCGAGTACGGATCCTCTGCTTTCAGTAGTACGGGCCCATACTACCTTCCACATCTATTCGTACTTTCCTCAAGGACTGCCTTGACTCCACCAAGTCCCTTTTACCACTACTGATCTCTGCTACTCTCATCCTAGGCTTACCCTAGGGAACCTCTGACTCCACCCAAACCAGTCCACAGCTGCTGAAGGCCCCCTTGTGATGCCAATTAGCCACCACCTGAGTACCATCACATGTAACGAGGCTCAGATAATCCTTCAAGTAAACGACTCGTCCCTACAACGGTTAGACTCAAACGAGAGTTGCGCAATAGGGCCAAATCCAGCACTCTGAGATTATCCAATCCTAATCACATGTGACGCGACGTACTCACCTAATGGCTAACTCCCATCATTCAGAGCCCTACAAGCACGAAGCAAGCAACATTCGGACACAGGAAACTACTCAAGCAACTCTATTCTCCTAACGAGAAACTGTACCAGCATACAATGCTGAGCTCATACTACCAGTCATAACCTAAACAGGCTATCCTATTACTGTCTACTCAATACTAGCATGCAATTCTCATAAGTTGAAGCACATAAAGCAGGCACATAAGGCATCATTCCTAGATCCTTAGTCCTATTCTAGCATGCTGTTCTGCTGAAACTGATAAACATAATATAAACTTGTATCGGTGCTTTGGGGAATACTTACTTGAGCTCGGCCGGTTGCGCACATCACACACTTTGTTCTTTCCCAAAACTATTTTATCTTAGCTTTTAGGAAACCATTTTTCTTGTAAAAAATCTTTAAATCCCTCGATTTGAGTCTAAACACTCCTAAGGGTGTGTCCGAATCCCTCAAACCAGGGCTCTGATACCAACTTGTAACGACCCAATTTTCGAGTCCAAAAATTTCATTTTAATTAACTCAGTCATGAAAACATTCATAAGAAAATACTGTGAAATCACATCATCTCAAAAAACAATGTATCTTGTCTGAAAATCCAAGTCATAAAAATAGTAACATGTCAGAGTACAATCCCAGAATATCCAAAGTGCGGAAAACAATGAGTGTGTGTATGATGTGCCGCTACCGCGCTAGCTCCTTACCCTTCGCTGAAGAGGTACCTGAAACCAAAACTGTAAATTGTAAGCACGAAGCTTAGTGAGTTCCCCCATCGTACCACATACCATACAATTATATAGCATACCTACTGCCGAGCAACTCTAGGGTGCCCGACCTACCCGATACGGCAATTCTAGGGTGTCGACCTACCCGTATGGCCATTCTGGGGTGTCGACCTACCCATGCGGCCATTTTGGGGTGTCTTCCTACCCGTGTCAAGCCATTCTGGGGTGTTGACCTACCCATGTCAAGCCATTTTTGGGTGTTGACCTACCTGTCGGTCCTAACAACCGACCCTCGGGGACTATTCCACCCCTACTGCTACTATCACATATATCATAACATAAACACACTATCAGATATATATGGGGTGTCCAAACTACCCTTTGGTCCTAACAACCGAACTTGGGGACTATTCCCCTCCTACAACCACTATCACATATAACATATCATACCAGCATATAAAAATATCATCACATACTGTCATACATATTTGGGGTATCTGACCTACCCTTCGGTCCTAACAACCGAGCTCTACTACTATCACATATAACATATCATGGTAGCATGTAACATATCAGGTAGTAGCAAACCAAGATGATATCACAAATACAATCATCTAACATACAACTCCTACTGGTGGGCCGGCATTGTGGTCGTAGACCCACCGCTATTGGAAGGTAACTCACCTCGTACGAGTAGCTGCTGATAATCTGTGCGGGAAACCTCTATCTGTTGCTGCTCCAGAAATCCTCCGGCTATAATCCCCACAAAACACTCAGTCAGAATCTGATATCTACTCTTAGGGTAAAATGACTATTTTACCCCCACCCAAGTCCAAGTCAAAGTCAACTTCCAGTTGACCCGACTCGTCGAGTTGGGCCGTCAACTTGTCGAGTCCCTAACCCTTTACCCGTCCTTATCCACGACTCAACTCGTCATGTTTGGCAATGACTCGACGAGTTCCACTTCGGTATGAACATCGAATGAACCTTCATCCGACTCGCCGATTTGTATGAACAACTCGTCGAGTTTACCTTCATATGATGAACAAGTCATGTCCTTGACTCGCCGAGTTGTATGTGTTGGGTTTTGAGCATTCTAACACTCCTAAGTGTACATGCAACCCTAAATACCTAGGATCTACGTTTTCTTTATTATACATGGAAATATGAACTTTCCAAGGTATTGATCCTAACTAGCATAATAACATTGATTCATATGAATATCTCAAGTTAGAATTACATACCTTTTTGATGTAGAATGTCTTCATGAAGCTTGAGTGCCTAGTGCCCCAAGTGTGACACCTCAAATGGTTCACACAACACCAATAACTTGAGAGAATATACACACTTCATGAAAATCGGCTAGCCCTTTCACATATTTCACTAGTGGCTGATTTCTTCAATCATAAGATCATTATATAGTTAGTCACAAATAAGGTAAACGCTAATTGTCATGGCTTTCCATTTCCTTGGATCCATGGGTTCATATACACGATGGAGCATCCATGGAGCATCCTATGGGATTTAGCCCAACTTGATAATCCATGGAGCATTAGCCCACTATATAAGTATGGATGATAATCAACCCATATATTTAATTAGTTTTCTTCTGATCACTTAATTAATTCTAGATTAATTCTTGATCAATACTAATTAAATAATCTTATTAATATATTTGAACTTATAATATATTAATAAACCTTAAGTGTTATTTCTCTCATTCTAGTCTATGCAAATGCATGATGCCATGCAACCCAAATGGACCATGTCGGGTCGGGTCAAGTCTTACCAATTATAGTTATGGACTTAGAAATTAATCCAACAGTCTCCCACTTGGATAAGTCTAAAACTATTATTACAAGTATGACTTCAAGAACCGACTGGCAATCGTAGCTCTCAAAAGCTTATGTCGAACTCTGACCTTGTCGATGATCTCTGACCTTTGTCAATGACTTGTCCATTAGATAAGTGATCATATATTCCTCCATTCTAGATATCATATGGACTGAGACATGGATTATAATCACTCTCTATGTCCATTTGTTGTTTCCCGATTTTCGATTTATGACGACTGACTGATTGAACAAATCAAATCAGTCCTGGCTTGGCCAAGCACTCACATGTGTCATCACTAAATCATCGAGGGGCCCACATATATCGCTTTTATCCTGAAGGTAAAACGAATGGATATACTTCGACTCATATGGCTTGTTCTACTACTTCTTGACTCATACACAAAGGCACGTTTTATAACATCGAGTTACCGAATGCGTTTTCGTGCAATCAATGTACAACCAACTCATAGTAACAACTCATATCTCTAGGTTTGAAGAATATAAGATATTATCGTCTCATCATTCACTCGTGATAAAATCCATGAAGTGATTCAAATGAGCGGGTGTTGAATCCAATACTCTGAACTTATGAGCACTCATGAATGTTGTAGCAACCATTGCTATGTCTAATGCACCTTAGACAAATCTTACAAGCCAGATTCATGACAATCTTGATTCATATCTACTTCCAACATATGACCGACTGTGGATGGTTTGAATAACTTAGTCATTTAGAAAGAACGACCTAGTTATTTTGGAAGTCAAAACATGCAAAGTGAAACACAAGAATAATACTTAATCCTATATGGCCCCATACTCTTGAGTGTAAATAAAAACGCTTTTATCTAAGCACCATATTGATTACTCATTATTCATCGTTTCGGTTTCTCAACTTAGTACTTGAATTAAAACAATAGTCATGCCATGCACCAAGCATGCACACTATGTTTACCTATGATCCTTTCTTTTGTGAAATAGATCAATTTAACATGACTCCAATGATGCTCATTTCACAATCCCAATCCATTTTGTAAATGTAAGAACACCAAACTCTTGCCATTTACTGTAATCTGTTAGATTCTAAACTTATATGCAATGATCCCCTTGTAATGACTATGCACAAAGTCACAAAGATTTGGCAACAGACATTACAGAGTATTCCAATGGAAAGCAATTCCATCGAAATGAGGTCTCAAATTCAAAGCACATTTCTTTGAACATCCTTCTTTGCATTAAGTTCTTTAATCTTTCACACATTCAAAGAATAACTTCCACCTACAGAAACAATTCCATATTCCCATTTTTACCATCACTTTTGAACAAGAGTTGACTCTTTTCAATTATATCAATATGGTCCTTACTCTATACTTCCAATTGTCCATGAGTGACCAATCTTTGGTAAACCACAGATTGTCCTCGACAATTGCTTAATCATTTTAGTCATATCCAGTTCTATTCCTTTTTCCCTCCTAATGTCCTAGGCATTTGGAATATTTTGAATGGATAAATATAATAGCCCATATAATCAAACCTATACCCAAAGCATATGGGACATGATTAAGTGACCGACTCGAAGACTCGGCAAGTGGACTCGGTGAGTCAGGTCTGGGTTAGGAAGCCCCATTTACGGGACTTGGTACCCTATTTAAGCATCTTATTCTCTTCCCTAGGGTTCATTTGCAAACTCTCTCATCCAGAACCTAAAACCCTAGCCACCCAACTCCATTGTTTGAGCTTTTAAGAAGATTAATGGCATTTAGAGTGCATCTTAGAAGCTTGGAGAGAAATAAGCAAGGGAGGAAGAGTGGATCCATCCTCCATATCGACTTGGCAACTGTTAGGAGGTAAAAAGCCTGAACCTTGAGCTTTCAGTTGATAGATCCCCTTTCTAGCTTATCTTTTTGTCATAATTGGATCATTTCCAAGTAGAATCCGAGTATTATGCCTTTGAGGATGGATTGGACAACAGATCTGGACACTCTTGAGCTTTAGAAGCTCAAAGTTGTTGGCTTTATCCAGCTAAGGTCCCATTTCATGACCTAGGCCTTCTTTGAAGCTTGGATTAAGTGTTTTAGCCTCATGACGCCTTCCATGCATGTAAAGTTAGCAACTTTACGTGCAATGCTAGCATTAGAAGTCCAGATGTATGGATTGAAGGTGTTGGAATGGACTGTAATCGACAGAGTAGAGATGTCACAACTCACAACGTGGACTCGGCAAGTTAGTTCATGGACTCGGCGAGTCGGGTCGCAAACCCAAACCCTTCTGTTGTGATTCGGATCAGTGAGTGGAGTTAATAAAGGATTCAACCAGTCTGGGTCTGTAAGGGACCTGAAGATCATAGTACTTGACGAGTTGGAGAGGAACTCGGCGAGTCCAAGGCAATCTTCTTAGCTATGAAGATGAACTCGACGAGTTCAAGGATGAACTCTGAGAGTTGGTTGAAGATAGTCTCGAAGTCTTAGATGAATGAAAACTCGTCGAGTTCTCACTAGACTCCACGAGTGGAGTCGGGGTTGTTTGGGATTTGAGGAGCATGGACTCGACAAGTTGGCAGAACAATTCGACGAGCCGAGTTAACCAGAAGGTTGACTTTGACTAGAACCTTGACCTTGAGAAGGAATTTGACCATATTTGACTTAGTTGACTTCTTGAGGGCAGTTAGGCTAAGTGTTACTACTGGTATTGGTAGCTCGGGGAGCTAGAGGAGTAGCGGTTCGGAGAGTTGTCGGATAGCAACCAGAGGGTTATCAGCAGAGTTCAGCAGTGCAGGTGAGTTTTCCCTTTGTGTGGATGTGTTTACGGCCACAATGCCAGCTCATGTAGTTATGAGTAGGAAGACTCGGGGGTTAGCCTTAGGCACTGTATGCTAGTATGATATTCAATACCACGGTCCAATGTTAGCAGGCGGGTGCCCAAGGAACGGTTTACATGATAGTTAATACTTGTTGTCTGTGTGATATATGTATGTGCCTGATAGGGAGGTGAGTGTGGGCGAGGTCCCATATCTCACCAATAGCAGAGTGTGGACGGTGTTCCATATCTCATTAGCAGCAGAGCAGGGGCGATGCCCAAGGTAGGAAGGAAGTGAGTGTGGGTTGGGCCCGTATCTCACTATCAGTAGGAGTGTGGATGGAGTTCCATGACTCATCAGTAGCAGGACAGGGGCGGGGCCCAGGATAGGCGAGGCCCTATAACAGGAATCTAGTAGTATATGTTCAATTTATATGTTATGATATGATTGTATGTTAGGATATGTTAGCGGGCGGGGCCCAGAGATAGGCGGGGCCTAAGAGAAACAGATATGTACACCGAGCGGGGCTCGAAGCCAGGCGGGGCCTGGAGCAAGCGGGGCCTGTTATAGCGGGCGAGGCCCGAAGTAGCGGGCGTGGCCCAATGCTTGCAGTATGTGATTATGTATGGTATGTGGTAGGTTGGGTAACTCACTAAGCTTCATGCATACAGTTTTCAGTTTTGGTTTCAGGTACTTCCGGTAGCGGAGGGAAGTGCTCAGGATGATCGCATTGCACACACCATAGTTAGTTAGCATGGGATGTTTTACTCTAATAATAAGAATATTTTTTGAGTTAACACTCTGATTTTATGTTATGATTATGTTATGGTTTGACAAATGTGGTTTAAGTAACGTTTTAAAAATGAAATTTTATGTTATAGTTTTTGGGCCGTTACACATTCAGGGGCGGATAACATCATGTACAGTATCATAACAATGGAGTAATAGTAAAGAAAGCAACACAACCATCATAGATTTAATTTAAAAGGTTACATTGTTTCATGAGTTACATGTTTCCAAATAAATTACAATATGATGACAAAATGAGTTTTTAACTGACGTCTTAGTGTCCCATCCTCCAATGCTAATGGTTACATATTTTAGTGATTTCCTGAGAATACAAGTAGTTTTGAAAAAGTGTCAACAATTAAGTTGGTGGTTTCATAAAAGTTTGTATGAATGTAAACCTTTCCATGTAAAGTAATCATGTTTGTTTCCAAAAAATGAGTTGTAAGCCGTTTTTTCGAAAAAATGATAGTATTTGTTACAGAAAATCCAATATCTTCTATAAAAAGGAATTGTAGTATTAAATGTTCCAAGACCGAAATGTATAAGTTTTCTGTACTTAAAGTTTGTAATAATGTAGTTTTAATTTACATAAAACCATTTAAATGTATGTTAGCCCCGTAAACCAAAATGTATTGTTAACACCCCATGCAAGCTATTATAACCATGCTAGTGACTAGTTGGCCTGTGACGACGTTCTTCAGGCGTCAGAATGTTATGACATTTGTCATCCCATACCTGTCAGTCTAATTGTAGCTATGTAACGACCCAATTTTCGAGTCCAAAAATTTCATTTTAATTAACTGACTCATGAAAACATTCATAAGAAAATACTATGAAATCACATCATCTCATAAAACAATGTATGATGTCTGAAAACCCAAGTCATAAAAATAGTAACATGTCCGAGTACAATCCTAGAATATCCATAGTGCGGAAAACAATGAGTGTGTGTATGATGTACCGCTACCACGCCAGCTCCTTCCCCTTCGTTGAAGAGGTACCTGAAACCAAAACTGTAAACTGTAAGCACAAAGCTTAGTGAGTTCCCTCATCGTACCACATACCATACAATCATATAGCGTACCTACTGATGAGCAATTCTAGGGTGCCCGACCTACCCGGTACGACTATTCTGGGGTGCTGACCTACCCGTACGGCCATTCTGGGGTGTCGTCCTACCCGTGTCAAGCCATTTTGGCCTTCTGGGATGTTGACCTACCCATGTCAAGCCATTCTGGGGAGCTGACCTACCCGTCGGCCCTAACAACCGACCCATGGGGACTATTCCACCCCTACTGCTACTGTCACATATATCATAACATGAACATACTATCAGACATATATGGGGTGTCAGAACTACCCTTCGGTACTAACAACCGAACTTGGGGACTATTCCCCGCTGACTACCACTATCACATATAACATATCATGCCATCATATAAACATATCATCACATACTGTCACACATATCTGGGGTGTCTGACCTACCCTTCGGTCCTAACAACCGAACTCTACTACTATCACATATAACATATCATGCTAGCATATAACATATAAGGTAGTAGCAAACCTAGATGATATCAAAAAGAAAATCATCTTACATACAACTCCTACTGGTGGGCCGGCATTGTGGCTGTAGACCCACCGCTATTGGAAGGTAACTCACCTCGTACGACTAGCTGCTGATAATCTATGCGGGAAACCTCTGTCTGCTGCTGCTCCGGAAATCCTCTGGCTATAACCCCTACAAAACACTCAGTCAAAATCTGATATCTACTCTTAGGGTAAAATGACTATTTTACCCCCAACCAAGTCCAAGTCAAAGTCAACTTCCAGTTGACCCGACTCGCCGAGTTGGGCCGTCAACTCGTCGACTCCCTAACCCTTTACTCGTCCTTATCCACGACTCAACTCGCCGAGTTTGGCAACGACACGACGAGTTCCTCTACGATATGAACAACGAATGAACCTTCATCCGACTCGCCAATTTGTATGAACAACTCGTCTAGTTCACCTTCATCTGATGAACAAGTCCTGTCCTTGACTCGCCGAGTTGTATGAACAACTCGTCGATTTCGTCTTCATGTTTTGGGAGATTGCCTTGGACTCGCGGAGTCTGTTCTAGCACTCGTCGAGTCCCATGAACTCCAGGTCTAAGGCTATGTCCAATACGTTGGGTCACTCCTTCAGACCTTTTAAAACCCTTCTAACACCCAACTGAGTTCTTTTGACCCTCAACAGATATGGGACTTTATGCCTTGGACTCGTCGAGTCCCAAGAACGGACTTGCCGAGTCGATAACGTGCACGTCCTAATTCCTCAATTTCTGATGTACAACCTTTGACCAAATGATAGATCCAAGCCCCTAAGCTCAATTTAGGACGTAAAGTTACGAACTTTACGTGCATCCATGGGACTTTTGAGCCTAAAAGGCTCTAAAATGGCTCTTATGTTTTATGAGAGCTTCCTTGAGTGCAAAAGCAACCCAAATCTTCCTTGTGACTCCTCCCAAGACTTAGATCTGAAGTCTTGGGCCCTAACCATGTTTGCAATCATGGTTAGCTACCTCTTATGGCTTAAAAAGTCATAAATGTTCCCCAAAAAGGGATATAACAATTGAACAAGCAAGGTATAGACTTTATACCTTTCAAAGACTGCAAATGATACACCAAACTCGAATCCTTCAGTCTTCTCTTGATCCTTCTATGTTCTTCCTTCTTCCTTGTGGTCAAAGCCCACAAAAATCACTCAAAAGCCTTAGATCTTGCACCAAAACACTTAGGGTTTGCTATGGAGGGTTTCTGGGAGCAATAGGGACGAGTGGTGGCTGAAAGAGATGATTGAATAGGGTGCAAACCCTTAGATTAGGGTTTTTGTTCAGTCAGAGCCTACTCGTCGAGTCTGGGACCCCACTCGACGAGTCCAATACTTAAATCCCGCGTCCCATCCCGCTTCTACTCGACGAGTTGGTCCTTCAAATCGCCGAGTCCTAGGCCAAAAATGCAAAACACTTAAATAAGAATACATTCCAAGAACCAGGTGCTACAAATCTCCCCCTCTTATTTTAGACTTCATCCTCGAAGTCTGCTGCTCGTTCTTGGAATAGCTCTGGGTAATGCTCCATCATCTCATCCATCGGCTCCCAGGTCCATTCCGAGCCCTTCCGGTGCTGCCATTGCACCTTCACGAGCTCCACCCTCTTGTTCCTCAGATCCTTCGACTTCCGGTCGAGGATTGCTACAGGTCGATCGATGTAATTCAGGCTGTCATCGACCTGAATATCCTATAAGGGTACCACTGCTGAGTCGTCCACCATGCACTTTTACAGCTGGGAGACGTGGAAAGTGTTGTGGAGCTGGCTAAGTTCGGCTGGCAGATCCAACCTGTACGCCACCTTGCCCACCCGGGCTAAGACCCTGAACGGTCCAATGTACCTAGGGCCCAAGTTGCCTCGTTTCCTAAATCGGATGACGCCCTTCCATGGGGACACCTTCAGGAGAACCATATCCCCGACCTGGAACTCCAGGTCGGATCGACGCTTATCGGCATAACTTTTCTGCCGACTCTGAGCAGTCTGAAGCCCGCTCCGGACCTGCTGAATCCTCTCTGTCGTCTTGAGCACTACTTCGGTGCTCCCCATTACCCTCTGGCCAACCTCGCCCCAACATATCGGGGTCCTACACCTCCTCCCATACAGCATCTCGAAGGGAGGATGATCGACACTCGCATGATTGTTGTTGTTGTATGAGAACTCAGCCAATGGGAGGTAAATATCCCAACTACCTCTGAAGTCTAACACGCAAGCCTGCAACATATCCTCCAGAGTCTGGATGGTCCGCTCGCTCTGACCATCCGTTTGCAGGTGAAAGGCGGTGCTGAAATGCAGACGACTACCCAGCTCGTCATGAAACTTCTTCCAGAACCTGGAAGTGAACCGCAAATCCCTGTCTGAAATCACCGATACTAGCACCCCGTGTCGCGCCACTACCTCCCTGATATAGATATCGGTTAACCATTCGTCCGAAATGCTCTCCTGAATTGGGATGAAATGGGCGCTCTTGGTCAATCGATCGATGATGACCCAAATCGAATCCACTCCCCGCGCGATCCTGGGAAGCTTTGTGATAAAATCCATCGTAATGTCTTCCCATTTCCACAACAGAATATCCAACGGCTGCATCTTGTCGTGTTGCCTCTGGTTCTTGGCCTTTACCTTCTTGTAGGTCCAGGTCAAGCACAGCTCCACGTACCATGCTACATCCCGCTTCATGCAGGTCTACCAATAGTCTAGGCGATGATCCATATACATCTTCGTCGCCCCGGGATGAATGGAGAATCGAGATTTGTGCGCCTCCTCCATTAGAACCTGGTGCACACCCCCATGGTATGGCACCCACACCCTACGGTGTAGTGTCAGTAATCCTCGGCTGTCATAGTCGAAGGAGGAAACCTGCCCTACAATCTGCTCGCTCTTCCGATGTTCCTCCTTCAAGGTCTGCTGTTGGGCCTCCCGAATCCGCTCCAATAGCGGAGTCACCACTGTTATCCTCAGACAGATATCCCTGATCGGCGCCGGCTTGCGGCTAAGCGCGTTGGTCACCACATTGGCCTTCCCCGGGTGGTAAAGGATCTCGCAATCGTAATCCTTCACCACGTCCAACCACCGACGCTGCCTCATGTTTAGATTCGGCTGATCCATGAGGCACATCAAATTCTTGTGGTCCGTGTAGATGATACAACAGACCCCATAAAGATAATGACATCAAATCTTGAGGGCGAACACGACATCCCCCAGCTCCAAATCATGCGTCGGGTAGTTCGCCTGGTGAGGCTTCAGCTGCCTCGAAGCGTAAGCAATAACATGTCCTCTCTGCATCAATACTGCGCCCAAACCCGAGATGGACGCATCGCAGTATACAACAAAATCCTCCATGCCCTCCGGCAGGGCTAAGATCGGTGCCTCGCACAATCTCTATCTCAATGTCTCGAACGCAGCCTGCTGCTCAGGCCCCCAGTGAAAGACGACGGCTTTCCTCATTAGCCTGGTCAGGGGTACGACTATCTTGGAGAAATCCTGGATGAATCTCCGATAGTCGCCGGCTAATCCAAAGAAACTCCGAATCTCAGATGGAGACCTCGGAACCTCCCATCTCATTACAGCATCCACTTTGGCCGGGTCCACCGATATCCCATTCTGGTTGACAAGATGCCCGAGAAACTGCACCTCGTGCAACCAAAACTCACACTTGGAGAACTTAGCATACAAGTTCTCCCTTCTCAAAGTGTCTAGAACCTATCATAGATGCTCCTCGTGCTCCTCCTGCGTCTTGGAGTAAACCAATATATCATCAATAAACAGTATCACAGACCGGTCTAACATCGGTCTACACACGCGATCATGAGGTCCATGAATACGTTGAGAGCATTGGTGAGCCCGAAGGGCATCACCACGAACTCGTAGTAGCCATAGCGTGTCCGAAAGGTAGTCTTCTGTACATCCTCCTCTCTAACCCTCATCTGATGATATCCTGAACGCAGATCAATATTGGAGAACCAAGATGCTCCCTGAAGTTGGTCAAAGAGATCATCGATCCCTAGGAGTGGGTAACGGTTCTTCACCGTTACCTTATTCAGCTCCCTCTAATCTATACACATCTGATGTGACCTATCCTTCTTCTTCACAAACAGAATTGGGGCTCCCCAGGGAGAATTACTCGGTCTAATGAATCCCTTGTCTAACAGCTCTTGCAGCTGTGTAGACAACTCCTGCATCTCAGGAGGAGCCAACCGATACGGTGCCTTGGCTATCGGAGCCGCACCAGGGACTAGGTCGATCCTTAACTGCACCTGTCGCTCCTGAGGTATCCCAAGCAACTCCTTGAGGAATACGTCCACAAACTCTCGCACCATGGGCACATTGCCCACTGTCGCCTTACCCGCCTCCTGGGTGTCCATGACTTAAGCGACGTATCCTGCGCAACCCTGCTGAAGGTAACACCTTGCCCTCGCTGCCGAACATAAAGCTGGCCCTCGATGTGGCCTCTCGCCCTGAATCACTAACTCTCCGCCTCCTGGGGTCCTGACTCGCACCAACTATTGTGCACAATCTATCACTGACCCATTGGGGCTTAGCCAATCCATGCCGATAATAACCTTGTTCCCCCGCAAAGGTATGGGAACCAAGTCTACCAAGTAATGCTCCTCGAATAATCTCAAAACACAATCTCGGAAGAGCTCTGATGCTCGCACTAACCGGTCGTCCGCAATATCGACCTCTAGAGGGCAATCCAACATGCCCGAAGACTCAGGAAACTTCTTGTTAAGCGCAAGAGAGACAAATGATCGGGTAGCACCCGAATTAAACAATACCTGAACTGGGATACCCTTCACATGGAACGATCCTAAACAGAGCACATACATAACATATCAAAATCACAGCAACATATCATAATAGCATAGATAAGAAGTCATACCCGTCACCACATCGGGTGTAGCGCGTGCCTCCTCGGAAGTCAACTGGAAGGCCCAGCTCCTCACCACTGGAGCCTCATCCTTGGCCTGCTGGCCATCAGTAATCCGCAGGATCGCTGGAGCTGGCGCCTTCACTAGCGCTGCTGCTGTCAACTGCGGGCAATTGGCCTTCTTATGGCCCCTCTGGTTGTAGTGGAAACACAAAAACTCAAATGTATGAATAGTAGGCGCAGGGGCGGTACAATCCATGCGGAAGTGCTCCGTCTTGCTGCACTTGTAGCAGCCCAACGATCCCAACTTACATGCTCCCTCGTGCGGCCTGCCACATTTCCTGCAGCGGCCCTCTTCTGACTGGCCTTTTGGCCTACCATCTGATCCCTTGGGCTTCTTCCCCAAAGCCCCAATCGCCTCCCTCTCCTCTACCTTCCTCTTCTGGACATGCTCCATATCGATCTCCCTTTCCCTTTCCCTGGCAATCATGGAATCCAGGGTAGGGTAAGCTAAAAAACTGACATACTCCCGAATGTCAGCTCGTAGCATGTCATGATAGCGGGTCCTCCTCATGTCCTCATCACCCTCATACTGGGGCACCAGTAACACTCTTTCCCAGAACTTGGCGGTGATCTCCACCACAGTCTCTGTGGTCTGTCTCATATCCAAAAACTCTCTGGCTAACTGCTGGAGCTCCACTACGGGTGCAATCTTCGCTCTGAACCGGGTCACAAAGTCCAACCATGTCATAGCCTCAATAGCCGAGGCTCCCAATGAGTCACCAACAGACTCCCACCAATCTCAAGCTCTATCTCTCAAACACGCTGCTGCATATCTCACCTTCGACCCCTCGGGGCAGAAGCTAGTTAACTGCACAGACTTAATATCCGCATTCCATTGTCTAGCAGCAATGGGGTACTTCGCCCCATGGAAATCCGACGTACCACTGACCCTGAAGTCCTTAAAGGACAGTGTGCGGGATCCTGACTGGTTGGTCGCCATGTCACTCCTGAACGCCCTAAGGCGATCCTCCATCAGCTCGACAATCCCTTCCTTGATCGACCCAAAGATAACCGAGATCGTATTAAGGATGACTTTGGTGATCTCGGACGCGATGAACTCGCGCAGCCTCTCATCCACTGGTTCGGAACCTGAACCCGAACCCGAACCTGATCCATATCCTGAGCTGCCTACTGCTGGCCTCAGACGTAGTACCACGATTTTGCAATACATCATGACAACCGTCAGTGATACTGGTATTTCTAGAGGGATCACACCCATCACAAGTTCCTTGGTCTTTCCTCAACCTTCCTCAATTCGAGTACGGATCCTCTGCTTTCAGTAGTACGGGCCCATACTACCTTCCACATCTATTCGTACTTTCCTCAAGGATTGCCTTGACTCCACCAAGTCCCTTTTACCACTGCTGATCTCTGCTACTCTCATCCTAGGCTTACCCTCGGGAACCTCTGACTCCACCCAAACCAGTCCACAGCTGCTGAAGGCCCCCTTGTGATGCCAATTAGCCACCACCTGAGTACCATCACATGTAACGAGGCTCAGATAATCCTTCAAGTAAACGACTCGTCCCTACAACGGTTAGACTCAAATGAGAGTTGCGCAATAGGGCCAAATCCAGCACTCTGAGATTATCCAATCCTAATCACATGTGACGCGACGTACTCACCTAATGGCTAACTCCCATCATTCAGAACCCTACAAGCATGGAGCAAGCAGCATTCGGACACAGGAAACTACTCAAGCAACTCTATTCTCCTAACGAGAAACTGTATCAGCATACAATGCTGAGCTCATACTACCAGGCATAACCTAAACAGGCTATCATATTACTGTCTACTCAATACTAGCATGCAATTCTCATAAGTTGAAGCACATAAAGCTGGCACATAAGTCATCATTCCTAGATCCTTAGTCCTATTCTAGCATGCTGTTCTGCTGAAACTGATAAACATAATATAAACTTGTATGGGTGCTTTGGGGAATACTTACTTGAGCTCGGCCGGTTACGCACATCACACACTTTGTTCTTTCTCAAAACTATTTTATCTTAGCTTTTAGGAAACCATTTTTCTTGTAAAAAAATCTTTAAATCCCTCGATTTGAGTCTAAACACTCCTAAGGGTGTGTCCGAATCCCTCAAACCAGGGCTCTGATACCAACTTGTAACGACCCAATTATCGAGTCCAAAAATTTCATTTTAATTAACTCAGTCATGAAAACATTCATAAGAAAATACTGTGAAATCACATCATCTCATAAAACAATGTATCTTGTCTGAAAATCCAAGTCATAAAAATAGTAACATGTCAGAGTACAATCCCAGAATATCCAAAGTGCGGAAAACAATGAGTGTGTGTATGATGTGCTGCTACCGCGCTAGCTCCTTCCCCTTCGCTGAAGAGGTACCTGAAACCAAAACTGTAAATTGTAAGCACGAAGCTTAGTGAGTTCCCCCATCGTACCACATACCATACAATTATATAGCATACCCACTGCCGAGCAACTCTAGGGTGTCCGACCTACCCGATACGACAATTCTAGGGTGTCGACCTACCCGTATGGCCATTCTGGGGTGTCGACCTACCCATGCGGCCATTTTGGGGTGTCTTCCTACCCGTGTCAAGCCATTCTGGGGTGTTGACCAACCCATGTCAAGCCATTTTTGGGTGTTGACCTACCCGTCGGTCCTAACAACCGACCCTCAGGGACTGTTCCATCCCTACTGCTACTATCACATATATCATAACATAAACACACTATCAGACATATCTGGGGTGTCCGAACTACCCTTTGGTCCTAACAACCGAACTTGGGGACTATTGCCCTCTTACTACCACTATCACATATAACATATCATGCCAGCATATAAACATATCATCACATACTGTCATACATATTTGGGGTATCTGACCTACCCTGCGGTCCTAACAACCGAACTCTACTACTATCACATATAACATATCATGGTAGCATGTAACATATCAGGTAGTAGCAAACCAAGATGATATCACAAATACAATCATCTAACATACAACTCCTACTGGTGGGCCGGCATTGTAGTCGTAGACCCACCGCTATTGGAAGGTAACTCACCTCGTACGAGTAGCTGCTGATAATCTGTGCGGGAAACCTCTGTCTGTTGTTGCTCCGGAAATCCTCCGGCTATAATCCCCACAAAACACTCAGTCAGAATCTGATATCTACTCTTAGGGTAAAATGACTATTTTACCCCCACCCAAGTCCAAGTCAAAGTCAACTTCCAGTTGACCCGACTCGCCGAGTTGGGCCGTCAACTCGTCGAGTCCCTGAACCTTTACCCGTCCTTATCCACGACTCAACTCGTCATGTTTGGCAATGACTCGACGAGTTCCACTTCGGTATGAACATCGATTGAACCTTCATCCGACTCACCAATTTGTATGAACAACTCATCGAGTTCACCTTCATATGATGAACAAGTCATGTCCTTGACTCGCTGAGTTGTATGTGTTGGGTTTTGAGCATTCTAACACTCCTAAGTGTACATGCAACCCTAAATACCTAGGATCTACGTTTTCTTTATTATACATGGAAATATGAACTTTCCAAGGTATTGATCCTAACTAGCATAATAACATTGATTCATATGAATATCTCAAGTTAGAATTACATACCTTTTTAATGTAGAATGTCTTCATGAAGCTTGAGTGCCTAGTGCCCCAAGTGTGACACCTCAAATGGTTCACACAACACCAAATACACTTGGAATAACTTGAGAGAATAAACACACTTCATGAAAATCCGCTAGCCCTTTCACATATTTCACTAGTGGCTGATTTCTTCAATCATAAGATCATTATATAGTTAGTCACAAATAAGGTAAACCCTAATTGTCATGGCTTTCCATTTCCTTGGATCCATGGGTTCAAATACACGATGGAGCATCCATGGAGCATCCTATGGGATTTAGCCCAACTTGATAATCCATGGAGCATTAGCCCACTATATAAGTATGGATGATAATCAACCCATATATTTAATTAGTTTTCTTTTGATCACTTAATTAATTCTAGATTAATTCTTGATCAATACTAATTAAATAATCTTATTAATATATTAGAACTTATAATATATTAATAAACCTTAAGTGTTATTTCTCTCATTCTAGTCTATGCAAATGCATGATGCCATGCAACCCAAATGGACCATGTCGGGTCGGGTCAAGTCTTACCAATTATAGTTATGGACTTAGACATTAACCCAACAGTCTCCCACTTGGATAAGTCTAAAACTATTATTGCAAGTATGACTTCAAGAACCGACTGGCAATCGTAGCTCTCAAAAGCTTCTGTCGAACTCTGACCTTGTCGATGATCTCTAACCTTTGTCAATGACTTGTCCATTAGATAAGTGATCATATATTCCTCCATTCTAGATATCATATGGACTGAGATATGGATTGTAATCATTCTCTCTGTCCTTTTGTTGTTTCCCTATTTTCGATTTATGACGACTGCCTGATTGAACAAATCAAATTAGTCCTGGCTTGGCCAAGCACTCACATGTGTCATCACTAAATCATCGAGGGGCCCACATATGTCGCTTTTATCCTGAAGGTAAATGGAATGGATAAACTTCGACTCATATGGCTTGTTCTACTACTTCTTGACTCATACACAAAGGCACGTTTTATAACATCGAGTTACCGAATGCGTTTTCGTGCAATCAATGTACAACCAAATCATAGTAACAACTCATATCTCTAGGTTTGAAGAATATAAGATATTATCGTCTCATCATTTACTCGTGATAAAATCCATGAAGTGATTCAAATGAGCGGGGGTTGAATCCAATACTCTGAACTTATGAGCACTCATGAATGTTGTAGCAACCATTGCTATGTCTAATGCACCTTAGACAAATCTTACAAGCCAGATTCATGACAATCTTGATTCATATCTACTTCCAACATATGACCGACTGTGGATGGTTTGAATAACTTAGTCATTTAGAAAGAACGACCTAGTTATTTTGGAAGTCAAAACATGCAAAGTGAAACACAAGAATAATACTTAATCCTATATGGCCCCATACTCTTGAGTGTAAATAAAAACGCTTTTATCTAAGCACCATATTGATTACTCATTATTCATCGTTTCGGTTTATCAACTTAGTACTTGAATTAAAACAATAGTCATGCCATGCACCAAGCATGCACACTATGTTTACCTATGGTCCTTTCTTTTGTGAAATAGATCAATTTAACATGACTCCAATGATGCTCATTTCACAATCCCAATCCATTTTGTAAATGTAAGAATACCAAACTCTTGCCATTTACTGTAATCTGTTAGATTCTAAACTTATATGCAATGATCCCCTTGTAATGACTATGCACAAAGTCACAAAGATTTGGCAACAGACATTACAGAGTATTCCAATGGAAAGCAATTCCATGGAAATGAGGTCTCAAATTCAAAGCACATTTTTTTGAACATCCTTCTTTGCATTAAGTTCTTTAATCTTTCACAGATTCAAAGAATAACTTCCACCTACGGAAACAATTCCATATTCCCATTTTGACCATCACTTTTGAACAAGAGTTGACTCTTTTCAAAAATATCAATATGGTCCTTACTCTATACTTCCAATTGTCCATGAGTGACCAATCTTTGGTAAACCACAGATTGTCCTCGACAATTGCTTAATCATTTTAGTCATATCCAGTTCTATTCCTTTTTCCCTCCTAATGTCCTAGGCATTTGGAAAATTTTGAATGTATAAATATAATAGCCCATGTAATCAAACCTATACCCAAAGCATATGGGACATGATTAATGCTATAAAACTTTTATTTTCCATGTTCTCACAATTCGAACTATGAAGAGGTATGCCGTAATCATAATCGAATTTTGAGAATGCAACATATATATAATTTCCTTATGTTGAACCATTCCAACATAACATTCATACATATCCTTGAATAAAGTTGATTAAAATCTCAATCTAATCTTGCAGAATTGGAATGAGGTATAAAATCCTATCCCTTAATTATAGCAAAACAACTTTTCAAACCCGAATTGAAACTTTTGTTTTCTATAATTAACATTGCCAACTTGCAACACTTAACATAATGATCATGCTCCCACTAACATGATGATTATTAGCATAACACTTATGCTCCCACTAGCTCTGACATGTATCCAGAAATCAGTTGGACTTCTTGAAATCAACACTAATTTGACTTTCTTACCAAAGTTCAGATTTCTTATACGAGACTGCTTTGATAAAACTTTATCAAAATCATACACCATTCCTTACTAGCTCACATGTGTGTCTAAAGAATTTTAGAACTATGAAAAGGGATGTCGTAATCATAGTCTCAATTGTTTACACCTTTGACATTTCTCACAAGGCTATGTTAATGTGCCGGTTAACCACACGCGCTCCACTAACGACTTTGAGAATGCAAAGATTACAATTTCTATCTACTTAAAATCTTCTTAGTGAAATCGTTTCCTCACCGTCATGTTCATGAATCGAAGAGAAACCTTATGCCACTTAGATTTGTATGGTGTATGTGTTCCTATCGATGTGAATTTGTCATAACCATAATCACAAGACACGGTCAGTGACAAATCCAAACACATATGGAATGAACTTGTTCAATCTTAATTTCTTGCCAGCCGGCAGTACAAGGGCCTACCATTGCTTCCAGGTTGTTATGTAAACAATTGAGAACTCATAGAACTCACAAGCATAGTCAACCTTTCTGTAATAGACATAGAAATAAGAATATGTCAGCACGATAGGTTACAAACCTCAAGTCGTGGGCTAGTGATTAACAAAACTCTTGATTAGTTCTTGAAACCAACTCAATGCTCCCACTGTCCTCTTGATATATAAGATTCTCTTTGTCAAGAACCATTCCTTGACAAAAAAAATATTCAAGAGTTAGTGCAGATTCTTATCAAGTTAAACACTTTTCACAATTGGTCTTAGTTGGTCTTTGTTTTATCCAAAACATCACAACTTACCAATCTCAAATGTACAAGAATAGGAAACATCTTACTCTACATTTGACAAGTGTTAAAAACTTTCTAAATATTAAGTCACTCAAGGCTTAATCTTGGAGTATGACTCTAAGATTTGATTTTGGAACGAAGTATGATTTATCTTTTTGATTTAACCATTTCAACAATTCATGATTCCTTTCCTTAGCCAAACAAATGAACTAATGTGTCCTTAGAGGATCAATTGTGATATGGTTTCATAATCACTAAGATAATCATAAAACAAGATATACAAGTCCTCTCCCATCTCTTCAGATTGGAGAAACTTTTATCTTTCTGCCTTATTTGATTCTTCTTATTCATTCTTCCATACATTGAAACTTTTCCAATGCTTCAGAATTACACTTAAACTTGTGAGCATAATCATATTTACTAAACTTTAGTAAATCATAAGTAATAATCTTATTAGTATTTGTGGTGGACCTGACCAGCACACAACCAAGTGTACCTAATACTTTAGTCCTTCACTTAACTCACACGTACATGTGAACAAGGACTTAGTCTTAATTTCCCAAAGATGAAAATTCTCATTCATCACACAATACAACTTGCATGATTCCAGGTTTCCATCCAACTAAAACTTGGGTGATGAGAATCTTTCCTTATTTGGTAAATTATGACACTACCATAAATGAAAAATCAAATCCATTTCATAATATTGCTTATCAATGGAAGCAACAATTTTTCACAAATGTCATTGTAAGGTTACTTAAAATAAATAAAACAAATTTTTTTTCTTTTATTTTAAAACATGCGGAAAAAAAATTATCCATACAATGCAAATACATATGAAAAACATTGTGCTGTCTATTCCTAAGCAATATATATCATAACTCTTATGCAGCAGCTCAAAATTCTGATCAACGAACCATGCAATCAGAATCAGCACACCTTTTCTTTAAGCTTCCTTTGATTCTTCAAAAACATCAAAATGTAATTACATGACATCATGTACTAAGAATCTCCAAAAGAGACTTAATAGAGTTAGATAACAGACTTTACCTGAAGTAGAGTCAAACTTTTGTCTTTACCATCCTTATGAGGTTTCAGGTAAATTTGGCAGCTTCGCAACCAATACCCCTCCTATTGGCAAAAGTAAACATATTGACTCTTTGGAAATGGTATACGGGACTATCACAGACTTAGCGTTTCTCTTTACCATTAGGTCAAACGACTTGACCATGGCCGATCCCTTTCAATTGGAAAGAGAAAGTGTTTCTGGACTTCCAATGTCACCAATGTCAATGTCCAAATAGGTTTGGAAAGTAGATCTTCCAATCTAATTTGCTTTACCAATGCTCCAAATCATTGTTGATTCGGCATCAAGCAAACATCTAAGATCATTAAGGGTCATGTCGCGATCTGTCATCAGGGAGTGACCGAAGAACCAAGTCAACAGCCAGCTACCTCAAGACTTCGACACCCGACTGTCCCGGCTTGTCAATAGGGAGTAAGTGACTTAGAACTTATCAAGTATTGAAATTTGTGGGATAGGAGAATTATTGAAGGAGGTGGAGGTAGTGAAGTATGATTTCTAGTTCCACTAATGCACAACAAAGGGATTGATCTTTCACCTTGATTGCCATTTGGGATATCATCTTCATTAAGAAAGCTTGTTCCTAAGGATTTGGGAAGACCATAGATGTATTAACTAGATACATATAATGGGAGAAAGTCAATTTTAGTTGATTTAAAGTCCTTAACATAACACCCAATATGAAATATTAAGGCTAGGACCCAACAAACTATTTTATAACTTGGAAGAGGGATGTCGTAATCCAAGCTATAGAATATTTGAAGGTAGGTAAATGACGATTTACCAAATTCCACCATGAAAAACGAAATTATTCATTAAGTTTTAATTGGATTTGAAGCTCCTGGATCTTTTGAGATACATTGAACTTTCAATGGCATGTTTGAATCTCGATTGTGCCCTCTCAAGTTTGTGACTGGGATGCCAAGAATCACAAACAAGGTGTGAATAACCATGCAAATTGACTTGGTACCCTTAATTTTATCACCTAATCGATGTGTCGGTTAACCACACACGCTCCACCGATCTATGATAAAACTTAAGTCACCCTTTGCCATACATAATCAGTCCCATGTTAGTGTGTCGGTTAACCACACACGCTCTACTAACGACTTAACAAAGGTGCAAAGTGTAATTTCATGGATTAGGTGATAAAATTAAGGGTACCAAGTAACTAAACACTTATAAATTCCCAATCTTAGTTACTTAGGAAAATGTGAAATGGTGCTAACCCATGAATAACCATGCAAATTGACTTGGTACCCTTAATTTTATCACCTAATCGATGTGCCGGTTAACCACACATGCTCCACCGATCTATGATAAAACTTAAGTCACCCTATGCCATACATAGTCAGTCCCATGTTAGTGTGCCGGTTAACCACACACGCTCTACTAACGACTTAACAAAGGTGCAAAGTGTAATTTCATGGGTTAGCACCATTTCACATTTTCCTAAGTAACTAAGATTGGGAATTTATAAGTGTTTAGTTACTTATTATTTATCATTATAATTTTAATGAAGGGAGAATTACAGTCCTTTCCTACCCGTTCGACTAACGACCCTCAACCAGTCAAGGAAGCGGTGGGTGAGAGTGGACACCCATTAAACTGTCATTTTATAGGCAGTAACCTTATACCCCCCCCCCCTTATATACTGGCTTCGTGAATGAGGTCTACTAACGGTAAGATTGACTTTATCTTATACATATCTAAATAATTAAAATTATAATAATATTATAATGTTGTATTTTAAACATTTAAAATACTTGGTGGTTTAATCTATTAATTAAACTATACTCTTAATTTAATTAAACTTAAACCATGTATTAATGGAATTATTAACTCTTTAATTAAACACTTTAATTAATTTAATGAAGTCCATAAAGTTTGAATTTTAACTTTTAAAATTCTAGGGTTTGGAATTAAAGTGTACATGGGGGGTGACTTTACAAATTCCAAAACTTGAGGGCAAGTTTTGAAACTTTTCAAAACTCTTCAATTTCATAACATATGAGTTTAATATAGGTTTTTTAAAACTTTTAATGAAGAGACTCTTGAAAATCCATAACTTGAGGACAACTTATGGAGGTCATAAAACAATTTACGGAGACAAGACTTTTCAAGTTCATAACCTATGCTTTTTAATAAAATTCATTAATGAGACTTTTCATGTAACTTGAGGACAAGTTACAAAAACACATTTTATGAATAAATTTTAGATCAATTTGGATCAAAAACAACTATCACAAACATATCTAGCAATATTCATAATCTTGATTAAACTCATATGAATAAGACAATTCAAACCAAACAATTTTCATGTAATTAGCCTAAACATTAAACTCATACAAAACATGAAAATTTTGACAATTATCTTTGAAATTGGATTAGAATGAACATTACCACATCAAAAACAGGTTTATAGGTTCAAAAACAGCTTAGGGTAATGATTCTAGTCCAATTCCAGCCTTAAAAGTCGAAAATATGCATTCTAGGAGACAAACTCGTCGAGTTCTTCATGGAGCTCGTCGAGTTCATGCTCTAATACATGAGCTCACCGAGTTTTCCTCCAGAACTTGTCGAGTTTCAGGTCCTAACAGATTCTTGGCTTCGAAAAATCAGTTTGCATCAAGTATAATCGAAAACAGCCCTAGGCTCTGATACCACTATTGGGTTTTGAGCCTTCTAACACTCCTAAGTGTACATGCAACCCTAAATACCTTGGATCTATGTTTTCTCTATTATACATGCAAATATGAACTTTCCAAGGTATTCATCCTAACTAGCATAATAACATTGATGCATATGAATATATCAAGTTAGAATTACATATCTCTTTGATGTAGAATGTCTTCATGAAGCTTGAGTGCCTAGTGCCCCAAGTGTGACACCTCAAATGGTTCACACAACACCAAATACACTTGGAACAATTTGATAGAATATACACACTTCATGAAAATCGGCTAGCCCTTTCACATATTTCACTAGTGGCCGATTTATTCAATCATAAGATCATTATATAGTTAGTCACAATTAGGGTAAACCCTAATTGTCATGGCTCCATTTCCTTGGATCCGTGGGTTCAAATACACCATGGATCATCCTATGGGTTTTATCCCAACTTGATAATCCATGGAGCATTAGCCCACTATATAAGTATGGATGATAATCAACACATATATTTAATTAGTCTTCTTTTGATCACTTAATTAATTATTGATCAATACTAATTAAATAATCTTATTAATATATTAGAGCTTATAATTTATTAATAAACCTTAAGTGGTCTATCTAAATGCATGATGCCATTCAACCCAAATGGACCATGCCGGGTCGAGTCAAGTCTTACCAATTATAGTTATGGACTTAGACATTAATCCAACAGTATGAACAACTTGTCGAGTTCGTCTTCATGTTTTGGGAGATTGCCTTGGACTTGCTGAGTCTGTTCTAGCACTCGTCGAGTCGCATGAACTCTAGGTCTAAGGCTAAGTCCAATACGTTGGGTCACTCCTTCGGACCTTCTACAACCCTTCTAACACCCAACTGAGTTCTTTTGACCCTCAACAGATATGGGACTTAATGCCTTGGACTCGTCGAGTCGATAACGTCCACGTCCTAATTCCTCGATTTCTGATGTACAACCTTTGACCAAATGATAGATCCAAGCCCCTAAGCCCGATCTAGCACGTAAAGTTACAAACTTTACGTGCATGCATGGGAATTTTGAGCCTAAAAGGCTCTAAAATGGCTCTTATGTTGCATGAGACCTTCCTTAAGTGCAAAAGCAACCCAAATCTGCCCTGTGACTCCTCGCAAGACTTAGATCCGAAGTCTTGAACCCCAACCATGTTTACAATGATGGTTGGGTACCTCATATGGCTTAAAAGCCCTAAATTTCCCAAAAACAGGATCTAACAATTGACCAAGCAAGGAATAGACTTTATACCTTTCAAAGACTGCAAATGATGCACCAAACTCGAATCCTTCAGTCTCCTCTTGATCCTTCTATGCTCTTCCTTCTTCCTTGTGTTCAAAACCCACAAAAATCATTCAAAAGCCTTAGATCTTGCACCAAAACACTTAGGGTTTGCTATGGAGGGTTTGTGGGAGCAATAGGGACGAGTGGTGGCTGAAAGAGATGAATAAATAGGGTGCAAACCCTCATATTAGGGTTTTTGTCCAGTCAGAGCCTACTCGTCGAGTCCAGGACCGGACTCGACGAGTCCAATACTTAAATCCCACGTCCCATCCCGCTTCTACTCGACGAGTTGGTCCTTCAACTCGCCGAGTCCCAGGCCAAAAATGCAAAACACTTAAATAAGAATACATACCAAGAACCAGGTGCTACAAGCTAACAGTTTAGGTGCGGGATTACCAGTCCCGTATAGATCTATACAAAAGTATCACACTCTCGCTACAAGAGATTCTGGTTTATAATACAAGACTTAAGTTATGTACTTAAAAGTATTGTGAAGCCAAATGTCTCAAAAAATTTGTATTAATAGGTTTACGTATGAAAATCCATTTTTCTTGTGAATGTATGTATTACCCTTTCATAGTGTAAAAATAGCGTGAATATTCCACAAACTAAACCTATTATAGTTTGAAAATGTAAGTTTCGTTTAAATGAAAACCTTTGTGTATTAACGACTTTGTATGTAAAATTTTGTAACTTTGGTAGTATCGTTATTTTATGTATTTAACATTTTCACGTAAAATGTTTGTATATAAAATGTAAGAAAAACATAAGTAACGGTTTGTATTTTAACATAAGTTTCCTTGTGTTTCGCTTGTATCCCCCCCCCCCCCCCGAAAAAAATATAGAAAATATGTGGAAAATGTAGGGGTATGAACTCACCTCGACTGTGATCGCGGTTTGATAATGAGGTAAAAACGGTGATCTTCGAGTTAGAATACGGTAAGCTAGTCGTATCCTAATAGTTTCAAACACATAATAATGTGTGAATATATAAAATATCATGAGAGTGTTTATAAAAAAAAGACACTAGATATTGAGGGAACTTACCAAATCTTCTTTGAATTAGCTTGGAAAGTGATTTGGAATGGAGTCTTGAACTTGAGAGAATTTTGGGAGAGAATATGGGAGGAAATTTGTTTACTATGAAATGGGTTTGGAAAGGATCTCAAAATCATGTATATATATGAAGGAGGGGATAAGGTGATGTGAGATTTTGCATTGGTTTATGTAATTAATCATCTTGATAAATGAAATCAGCCAATCAAATCAAGAATTATCCAATTATCTATTGAGATTTCGTCCAAAGTAATACCAAAATCAAATGAGATTTCGGTCCACACCCACCAAAATCACTTTGTGATTTCGGTCTTGGCACAAACCGAAATTACGTGTGATTTCGGTCTTGGATCAAACTGAAATCGCATGTGATTTTGTCCTAGTGCCAACCAAAATCACATGTTCTTTGTGGTTTGATTCTTTTGACCTTTGACCAATTTAATTCATTGTTGACTTGTTGAGTTTGGAAAGTTTGTTACGTCATGGTTTTTTACATATATATATATATATATATATATATATATATATATATATATATATATATATATATATATATATATATATATAACATGCCCTCTTGGCTTTCAAGTTTTATTACCACATGGTTTTCAAGGTATATATTTACTTATACAAATGATGCCTTTTGGCTATAGATGATCCATTGCAACAAGTCTAAGATGTGGTTTTACTTATACATAGTTAAAGTTTAGACCTTTTTTGTTCTATAAACTAGTTGTCACAAAAAAGTACTTTATCATAAACTCACTTTTTACGATTCCCAATGTCGTGTCGGTTTTGTCTCGAAACTTCGACAGGTCATAACTTCTTCGTTATAACTCGGATTTCAGTGTTCTTTATATGTACGGAAACCTTGTGACATATACTACAACTTAGTTAAGATTATTTATTCTATATAATCCTCTATCAAAAAAGTCATTTTTGATGCTTATCATCTCTAAATTGACTAGCTCGAATCTGCAGGCGTTACAATAGTAATCCAAGAAGCTTGAGATTACCTAGACTTTTCTTAGTTGTTAAAATAGCTAAAAAACGCTCATAACAATCTCCTTAGTCAAGGTCACAATTTCCATTAAGCATGTAATTAGTGAAATTCAACTAGCATTAAGAACCAAAAAGTCACCAAATCTAAGAGGAGTCAAATGCTTTCACTTCCATGTTGGAGAAAATGTTTTTATGATTGTGTGAAGTAAAACCAACACAAGAACCACTTGTTGCTTGCTAATTTGAGGATCCTTTACTAAATCAAGAAATTAGCCAACTAATCACTACACTTACATTTAAACTCATGAATAAAAACATACTCATAAAGATTCAAGAACAAGTTCATGGAGTCTTAAACATTCAAATCATTTCAACAAATTCAGCCAAGTTTAGTCTAGCCTAACATGGCTAAATACAAGAAAATAAAGTAAAGGTATATTGTACCAAACATTTAGCAAGAATCAAGAGTAAAAAGATGATGTTCTTGAGGAGTTCTTGGCCTTCCTTATGCTCCAAAATCTCCAGAGAGGTGATGAATTTTTTTGTTGTGCAAAAGTGTGCAAAAGATGCACACCAACCTTCCCCAAATAACCTTCCAAATGAAATTCCAAAAATACCCCTGCATTATCGTGTGTTGCCCGCGCAGCCTTGCGCGGGTGGTATCTGATTGTGGGCCTCTTTGATTTTTAGGCCTCCACAGCTTAGTCCACTAGCCCAGTTCGAGTCCGATCAACTTCTAGCCCATTTTTCTTCAAGTTATCTTCATTTTAAGCCCAATTACAGCTTCTCCAAATGATTCATAGCTCACGTAATTTCCCAATCAAGAATCTATGCACGCTCGAATATTCCACCATTTCTTGCAAATTTAAAGTTCCTTTCCTCCATGTCTTCAAATAATCAACAATCCCACTCCATGCATCATATCCACTAGCTATCGAGCCCAAAATCCTTGTTGTCCTCCAAGTCCAATTGCTTCCCAAAGATCCCGATCCGCTAGTCTCCTTAAAATTTGCAATTATCCTCACGAAACTAGAAAGTATCTGAAATAGTCATAAAATAAACTATAAAAAGAAGTAAATAAAATGAAGCTATCAACTTGGATCAGGAAGAGACACAAGGTTACTAAGGCGCTAATAGTTAAATTTGTTTTGTTCATTTCCATCGTTACCATCGTTTCAGTATGACTAAGAATATGAATGTTATTCCGAACCTAGTGGTCATAGCAAATCGAGTATGACTTGAGAACAAGTCTTCAAAGTAATTTAATTGGTCTAGAGAGCCATGATCGATGTAGTGTCCGACTTTAGTTAAAATATTGAAGGAAAAGATAATTATAGCACTATTGCGGTCGTCGTTAAGGCTAAGCATCCAGTAGCTAGAAATGCTACCTACAACAATATGGTTGTACCACATTAGAGCATGAAGGAAGTTTTCTTCCATGCTAGAGTCTGACTCAAAGGGATCTGAGTCTAGTCATTGCATCATGTGATGTAAGGTCATTAGATCATGACCATTCGATCTGTTACATTAGTCGCAGTAAAGAACTTACCATAGATCGAGTCCGTTTGATAAGCATCGGGAGTCTCCGATGAAGATCAAATAGTAATTGAAGGTTATGACCGAAGGTCCAACAAAAAGTAAGGACGAGTGCAAGTTTGAGCAACGCAAGCAGTCAAGAAGTCCAAAAGTTAGAAGCTCATTTGAAAAGACATAAGAGTTATGGTTACTACCAATGATGGAAAGGTGATGTGTGGGATCATTATACAAGCCTTTTTTGTTGATGATTCTGTGATGTAGTCATCCTAAGGGGAGATAATTGTAAAGCACGCGGATTCAGGGTAGACAATTAAAGCAATAAAATGACATTATTATAGAACATTATTTAGGATAAATAATCTTTACCAAATTTATAGTATATGTGACAAGGATTTCGTACATATAAAGAACTCTAAAATCCGACGTCGTATGAAGAAGTTATACTTCTTCGGAGTTTTGCGATTACAGCGACACAGCTATGCATATCGTAAAAAGTAATTTTTTTTATAGATTTATTATTATCCTAAATGGTCTAAACAAAAGTCATAGTAATTGTAAAATCGAACTCGTGCATATAAAGAACGCCTAAATATGACTTTGTGAAAGGAAGTTATGATTTTTCGAAGTTTCAGCGTAGCAGTGTGCGACTCAGAAACCGAAATTGAATTTGCTCGATTGTTAGGCAAAACAATCTAAATGAGATTTGAAGGTCTCGTCAATACCTATACGTTGATATAAAGACATTCGAGAACGGATATCATATGAGAAACTTATGATTTTACATAGACTTTAACAGTCTAAGCCTGTTAAAAATATAACTTTAAATATAAAGTGAGAATTAGTCGACGGAGTCTAAACAAAAGTTTTAGTACTTGTGGATAGCTACACATGGATATAAAAGAATATTGAAAATGAAGATTGTATGAAGATATGAATTTTCAAAGAAAATTAGATTTTCGCGCGTAGACAAAGGGCGCGGCGCGCACAGACATGTAAATGCGACCCACCAGATTTTTTCCACGTATCGCCACCCAAAGCAGGCCATGTTGTCTTCTTCCCAAAAAGGACACGACACACCCAGAAAAGAGGTACAATGCGCCTCCCCTTCCATCCTATATATTTGTGCGTTTTCAACTCATTTCTCCACCTATTTCCATCCAATCTCTCTAGAATTCTTTCCAACCCTTTAGCCCTTTACTCCTTAGTTTCTCGACTACTTTAGTGAGCCCCTGCGACATTAAAGATCTGGAGAATTTGAATCTTTTGGGTCGGAGTTCTGTCCACGCAATTTCCAAATTTTTCGTTAAAATCTTTGTAAGTTAAGCTTCATTCATCTTAATTCAAGTGTAACTTATATTTATAGTCGTAGTCGTTATTATGAACCTATAAATAAGATTTTTCAGTGATTCCAGTTCATTATACTAATTGATTTATTTATGTGAATTATGTCTAGGCTGGATTTAGTGAGGTGTTTAAAGTGAGATTTTCAAACAGTATACTCTTTATACCAAAAGGACCCTACCTCTAATATGATCATACGTAGTTGTTCCTTACTTGATAGATCTTCATGTATATATTTAGTGAAGAATTTGGACTATCATTAGTCGCCAGGAACATTGGACTAAGACTCAGTATAAATCATATTTAGGTCACGTCAAAAGGAAAAGCTAAGGTGTTAAGCGAAGCTCTACCGAAATCACAATTCCTCCACTCCTAACAAGTGAGTGCATAGTTCCTTTCATCTTACATATAGATATGAAGTATTTGTTGGATTAGGTGTCTAATACCATAAATACAATTGGTATATACTTGAATTGATAGTAGCACGGTCCTTTTGGGTTTGTCTTCATACTAGCAACTAGACAGGATGACCTATTGGGAAAGAGGAAGAATTTATTATTTGATTAATAAATTGAAATGAATGATTTATTAATTTATTATGGAAATAATATAGTAATTGTAAATCATATTATTTAGTTAATAGTTAATCATAAATTAATTGGAATTAATTTTGGTAATAATTGAATTAATTAAAAGTGCAGGGGCTGTTTGGTAATTTATTGATAGTTAAGGAAAGAAGCTCTAGAACCTCCCAAAAGTGGCTTGGAAGAAATCTTCTAGGAAGGCCCTAGAATTTTCATCCAAGGGTTATTGGATGGAAGGTTTAAGGTTTGCTTGGTCCTTAAGCAAAGGAGTTGGCGTTTCCAACTTCAAAGCCTAACTTTGGCTCTAAGTCGCCTCACTATATAAGGAGCCTAACCCTATTTTCGGCCACATGAAACCCTAGAGAGTAATAGCTGAAAATTGACGCTTCCTCTTCCCCTATCATATCTCATCCTCTTGCTAATTGTGTTTGTGATTTATTAAAGGTATTACACTTGTGATACTTGCTCTCAAGCTTCAACATATTCAAGGTTTTGGATTGTTATTACTACATAACAATCAAATGTATGTATCATAACCCTTAGTATGTGATTTTCAATTATTTATCTTAGATCTAGGGTTTATCAATTGTTGTTCATATTGTATGTTCAATTAGATAAGACATAGATCTTATTAGGGTTGCATGCACACATAGGATTGTATGTTTTGCTTTAAACCCATTAGTGCTATCAGAGATTAGGTTTAGTTTTCTATTGAATTGATACTAGTATGAACTTGAACATGTAAAAGATAAACATAATCACCATTATGTTCATTCAACACGTCGTGGAGTTCTTCCAACACGGCGTGTTGGCAAATCATGTTGGATAAGGTGTCTAAGTCCGTAACTATATTTGGTATCAACTTGACCCGACCCGGCATGGTCCATTTGGGTTGCACTTCACCTAACAACTTGTATGGATATACTTTCGAGAATAAGATGTTTATGATATATTAATATATTATTAGTTATAATATATTAATATGAAGTCGTAATTATTTAATTAGTATTGATCAAGAATTAATTTAGAGTTAATTTAGTGATCAAAATGGAGCTAATTAAATATGGAATCTTATTTATATATATGGATTGGGCTAAGATTTATTTAGGATGGGCTAAGAGTATATGAGGTCCATGGATAGTCCATGGAGCTTTTAACCCATGGATCCTAGGTAAATGAAGAGTCATGGGTATTAGGGTTTAAGCCTAATCCTCTATATTATATAAAGGAGTCTTTGGTTCAAGAATTGGCATTAGTGTGTGTGAGCATAAGGGTGAGCCGATTTCTATAGTGTTCTTATTCTCTCAAGAGCTTCTAATTTGTTTAGGTGATTTGTGACACCACTTGAGGCATCCACACTATTGGTGCTAGGCTCTAAAACTCCAAGAAATCAACCACTAAAGAAAGGTATGTTATTCTACTTAAAGTTTTATATTACGAGTACCGATAACATGCTAGTTAGGTTGTAAACCTTGGAAATCAAATTTGCATGTATTTTAGAGAAGACATAGATCCAAGGTTTCTAGGGTTGCATGTACAGCATAGGAGTGTTAGTATGCTCAAAACCCAACAGTGGTATCAGAGACTAGGCTTGTTTTCTTGATACATGATGCAAACTTGTTGAAAAAGCTCAAAAATTTGCACTCTACAGCATGAACTTGCCGAGTCCATGGGGGGACTCGACGAGTCCATGTGTAAATTCATCCTACTCGTTAAGTAGGTTCTTGCACTCGACGAGTAGGAGCCCCAGAATGCAGTTTTTCTAGTTTTGCATCTGGAAATGGACTAGAAACATTACCCTAAACTGTTTTGGTGTTTTAAAACTTGTTTTAGATGGTGTAATGTTTATGCTAATCCATTTACAATGGCTAATATCAAAATTCCATGTTTTATATGTGTTAATATGATTCTTTAAATTTTTATATGAATGTTTATGTTCTTACGAATTTTAGAAGATCATAGGAATTATGTGTAACATCCCCCTCTCGCACGTATCACAATATTGTCCGCTTTGGGCCACTCGGCACAAGGACTTCCCAGGGGGTCACCCATCCTGGTACTACTCCCGCCCGAGCACGCTTAACTGCAGAGTTCTTATGGGATCTGCTGCCCTCACGGCTTTAAAATGCGTTGTAATAGGGAATGTATCCACACCCCTTATACGGAATGCTTAATTCTCCTTCCCAGCCGATGTGGGATCAGATCTAACCCACTTTCAATTGTAACGCCCGGGTTTCAGGGCTAAGCATATTTGTCAATGTAATAGTCTAGGTCAACTATTGTAACTCTTTTTGAAGTAATAAAGATGAAATATTTGAGTATTATGTGAATTATGTGTGTTTATGTGTTTATTGTTTAATTATAAATGTATAATTAATAAAGAATAAAAATAAGTGTCAAAACTAAAGTGTGAGATAAGCCCGATATCTTTACATAAAGTTGTAGTGGTTGAAACAAGGATTCTGGGGATATAAGGAATGCCGAAATCCGAGTTATAACGAAGAAGTTATGACTCGTCGAAGTTTCACGACGGAACCGGCGCGACACCGGGAAGTGTAAATAGTGAACTTACGATAGAGAGACTTTTAGCCTTAGAAATCTAAATGAAAGTCGTAGAATATGTTAAACTGAGAGTGTCCATAAAAAGAACGCCCAAATCTGACTTCGTATGAAGTTATGAGATTTTAAACAGACCAATCTTGTCCTGGCCTGTTAAAAATATAACTTTAAAAATAAAGTCAAAATTAGCCGACGGAGTCTAAAAGAAAGTTGTAGAGTACGTCTCCACGTACGCGTGGATATAAAGAACGTCAAAAACGGAGTTCGTATGAACGAGTTACAAATTATAATAGCATATTTACGTATTAAAATAAAGTATAAATCATGTATACGTACACATATATATACATATGTATATATATCATTAGAAAGGTATCGATGATGCGGTCATTATAAGACTAATGTTGAGTTCTTTCAACATTAGTTTAGTACAAATATCATTAAATCCATTTAAAATAGTATTATAGAGGGGTGTTTAGTTGTTTATATAACTAAAAGGTCATTAAGTAATTATGGAGGGTAGTTTTTGAAAATTCAATTAGTATAAATAAGAGCCTTGGGCTCTCATATTTCTTGCACCATTCTCTTGATTCAAGAGTCTTTCTCTCCTTATCCCCCGAGCATTTCGGTCCTTCGTGATTCGACTTCTCTTTTTGTAGTTTTGTATAGTAAGGTGAGCGCTGAAGCGTTGCACGAATCTTTCTTAGAAAGATTCAGCGACGAAGTTCTGCCCCTGCAGAGCCCGACTCCTAGCTAAAACCCCGTTTTAAGTAAGTTATGCTTACCTTATTTTAATATAGCTTATATTTAAAATTAGTATTGTTATTATGAACTTATAATAAATATTTGAGCTATTATTATAACTTATATAAGTGTCGTTATAATATTTTTTTTAACTACTCGCGGTACGGGGAATCTGGTTTAAAGGGCCGCATAGGGTTGTTGGATTTCAGAAGTGCTATATGCCAAAATGGTCCTGCCCTCCGGTGTTTTATGTCTGGCCCCTGTCTATACATAGTGGTTGGAAAATATTGTTTAACGCTTATATAATAATAATAATAATAATAATAATAATAATAATAATAATAATAATAATAATAAGACTAATAGTTTGTCACGGTAAATATTAGACTAAAATTTAGCGATAATAATGCTAGGTTTCGTCGAAGGAAAATAGAATCGTTAGAAGCAAGCGCTGCCCGATTTTGGAATCATCACTTTAACAAGTGAGTGCATAGTTACTTTCAGCTTACACATAGATATGAAGTATTTTATATAAATTACGTGCTATGTGTGCATATTATCTGAATACTTGCTAGCTTTGTCGGATGAACATTGTCATACATGTTTTCAATGATTTAAACTGTATATGTATTTTATATCTACGAAAATGTTGGGGTAAAACATGGGTAGATGTAATAGGTGATGTGTGATAAAATGATGAGAGGCCTCGATGTTGGTTTTGTTGATTCTGTCATCCAGCGGAGTATGGATGACGACCACGGACTCTTCTAGACAGTCCATTGGAACACTAGCAGGCTCGCAACCTGTAGGTGTTTGTGAACGATGTGTTCACCGGTGTACTCCATCCCCCACTTGGTTGCCTTTAGGACATTTATTGCTGAGGAATCCCCTTAGCAGTAGTGTCCGTCCCGATAATGATCCTTAGGCTAGGTCCCTTATGATAGGTGTTTAGGGACGTAAAGTGAGGATAACGGGAATGGGTAATCGGGTTATTGTTGATTGATGAAATTAATAAACTTATTTATTGTGGGTTGAAAACCCTATGTGCTCACCAGGCTCCCAAGCCTGACCCACTCAGTTTTATGTATTACGGGTAGTGGCGCTTGAGCATAGATATGATGTTTGGACGAGGGATTACGGATATAGGCCTGTTGATATGAAATAATGTAGTAAGGCTTATATTGTACTGTTTATGCTTTTGATCTGTACGAACATGACATCCCAAGTCTTTTAATGAAATACATTTCTATGTAAATGCTTGTGATAAATCTTTATCATATTTTGTTTTGGGACAAATTCCGCAACACTTTTATTTAAAATGTTACTCTGATTTTTAAACAAAGCATAAACAAAATCGGTCTTTTCGGGCCGTGATATTGGGGATGTCACATTATGTGTAATTTGCTTGTAGTACAATTCTTGATCTTAATGGCTAATGATGGAGTCCATAACTTATTCTCAAGTTATGGATAACCAAAAGTCACTTCTTTAAAAGTGTCATTAAAGAATAAGAGTTTACCGTAAATGAAGAGTCTTCATTTTAATGGACCATTTAAACTCATAAGTTATGAAATGAAAAGTCTTGAATAGTTTCAAAACTTTCCCTCAAGTTTGGAATTTGAAAAGTCTCACACATTAAATACTTTATTTCCAAATTGAACCTTATAATTTTAAAAGT
Organism: Lactuca serriola; assembly: GCF_051521515.1. Taxonomy (NCBI): domain Eukaryota; kingdom Viridiplantae; phylum Streptophyta; class Magnoliopsida; order Asterales; family Asteraceae; genus Lactuca; species Lactuca serriola. Next base: position 203,530,525 of record NC_136414.1, on the reverse strand, counting down.
TTAAAATTCAACCCTTATACTTCTATAACGTTAAAAATTTAATTATTATATATATGTATAAGAATAAGTCAGTCTTACCGTTAGTAGGCCTCATTTATGAAGCTGGTCTATAAGGGGGTATAAGGTTGTTGCCTACAAAATGGCAGTTTAATGGGTGTCCACTCTCACCCACCTCTTCCTTTGCTGGTGGAGGGTCGTTAGCCGAATGGGTAGGATAGGACCTAAATCCTCATTAAAAGCTTAATGAAACTATAAAGTAACTAAACCTTTATTAATTCCCAATCTTATTTACTTTAGGAAAATGTGAAATAGTTGTTAACCCATGAAATTACACTTTGTACCTTACCAAGTCGTTAGTGGAGCGTGTGTGGTTAACCGGCACACTAACTAGGACTAGTAAGAGTGGCGAAGGGTGACTTAAGTTTTATCATAGATCGGCGGAGCACGTGTGGTTAAATGACACATCGATTAGGTGATAAAATTAAGGGTACCAAGTCAATTTGCATGGTTATTCACACCTTGTTTTTGATCCTCGGCATCCTTGTCACAAACTTGAGAGGGCACAATCGAGATTAAAACATGCCATTGAAAATTTCAATGTATCTCAAAAGATCTAAGAGTTTCAAATCCAATTAAAATTTAATAATTTATTTTGTTTATAGTGGTGGAAATTGGTAAATCGTCATTTACCTACATTCAAATATTTTATACCTTGGATTACAGCATCCCTCTTCCAAGTTGTGAAATACTTTGCAGGATCCTAGCCTTAATATTTCATTTGGGTGACTTATGAAGGACTTCTTCATATAATTAAACTTTTCCTTCTTTCTTTCAGATGTCTTCCAACACTACTACTGGCTCAAACCCTACAGGCTCTTTTTCCCTCGTGAACTTGTGTGGGAAAGTCACTTTTGATGGGTCTAACTTCAATGAATGGATTAGAAACATCAGGATGATTACCCTCTATGAGGACAAGGAATATGTCCTTGATAAGGAGCTTAAGGTTATCAATGAGTCCACTGCTACTCCTGAGGAGGTTGCGGAGTACACTACACATGAGAGGGATGCTACCAAAGTGTCTTGCATCATGTTGGCTACCATGACTCCCGCACTCTAGAAATCCTATGAAGATTTCTACCCCTATGAGATGCATTTGGATCTGATGGAAAGGTACCATCAGAGCGCACTTCAGGAGAGGTATGAAATCATCTCCTCCATGATAACTGCCAGGATGAAGGATGGTGAACCCATCACCGGTCACTTGCAGAAAATGCAAAGGTTCATGGACCGGTTGCTGAAGCTTAATGTGGACTTCCCTGAGCACATGGCGATTGATATCATTCTCCATTCCTTACCTCCAAGTTATGATCAGTTTCGTATGACTTATCATATGAACATGGAGGAAGTTACACTTAGCAAACTTCAAGGACTTTTAAGGACCGATGAAAGTGGCCTTAAAGGTAAGTCGGTTGTTACTTCTACTCCTACTCCTACAGCGGCCCCTATTCTAGCAATTGGGCAGGGAAAGGGGAAGAAGAGGAAGACCCCTTCGAAGGGTACCAAGGGAAAATTCCCTTGATGGCTCCTCTTCAAGTGGGGCCAAGAAAGGTCTCATTCCTCCTTCTTCAAACCTAAAGGAAGCACAATGCTTCTACTGCTACGAAAAGGGGCACTGAGGATGGGAAAGTTAAACCCACCCATGCAACTATTTATACGATATTGTCCGGTAACTCATTGCATACTAAATCTTGGGTGCTTGATACAGGTTGTGGTATTCACATTTGTACTGATTTGCAGGGCCGAAGAAGTAGTGACGAAGTGGAGCACAGGAAGATAAACCTAATGGTGAGAAATATTATTTCCCTTCATAGTTTGTACAAACAAGGTTTCACATTTTCATTTGATAATAGAATTGGTGCTATTGATGCTTTTTATAATGATGTGTTTTATTTTAAAGCATTACCTTGTGATGGTGTATATGAAACTGTGTCGATTATAGACAACCTAGGAAATAATGTATATCATATCAATTCTTCGATGAGCTTAGATAAAGCATCCTTGTGTCATTTTCGTCTTGGACATGTTAACAAGAAGCGCATAGGCCAACTCCAGAAGGCTGGAGTTTCGGAATCATTTGAACTAAAGTTGGATGATAGTTGCTAGTCTTTTTTACTTGGAAAAACGACAAAGTCACCCTTCACTGGTACTTATGAGAGGGGTGAGGGTTTGTTGGATCTCATACACACAAATGTGTGTGGACCCTTCAAATCAGCCACAAGGGATGCTAATCGGTACAATGTGACTTTTACTGACGATTATAGCAGATATGGATATATCTACTTAATCAAGCATAAGTTAGAAACCTTTGAAAAGTTCAAAGAGTTTAAGCAGGAAGTCGAGAATCAGTTGGGTAGGAATATCAAGATGCTCCGATCCGATCGGGGAGGAGAGTATCTTAGTATTGAGTTTCTTGACTATCTTAAGGAATGTGGGATAGTCTCACAATTGGCACCTTCGAGGACACCATAGTTGAATGGTGTTGCCGAGAGGCGCAATCGGACCTTGTTGGACATGTTTCATTCCATGATGACTCTAGCTTAGTTACCAATCTCATTCTGGGGGTATGCCTTAGAGACTGCCGCCCATATCCTCAATCTAGTCCCTACTAAGAAGGTTGCCAAAACAGCTAACGATATGTGGACTGGGAAAGTTCCCAATCTAGACCACATCAAGATTTGGGGTTGCGAGGCTTTTGTGAGGCGCGATTCTCATGACAAGCTTGAACCTCGAAGTGAGAGTTGTATTTTCATCGGCTATCCACAAAGATCCTTTGGTTACCTCTTCTATAGACCTAGTGAAAATGTGGTCATTGTAGCAAGAAGGGGAGTCTTTTGTGAGAGATAATTCATAAGCCAAGGAAACAGTGGGAGGCAAATTGATCTTCAAGAGCTTCAAGAGTCAAGTGGTGAAGGAACCTCAAACACTATCAACCAACCTGATGAGGAAACTCCTGTTGAGCCGATGGATGAGGCCGTACCTCCGAGGTGTTCCACTAGAGTTAGGAACACACCTGATTTTTATTATGGTTATCACATCACCACTGAAGGTGATACATTTATTATTGATAGTACACTAATAGATTTGGATCAACCTAATAATTACAGGGAAGCCATGGCAGGCCCTAAGTCTACTAAATGGAAGGACGCTATGGACAGCGAGATTCAGTCCATGTATGACAATCAAGTTTGGAACTTGGTTGACAATGTACCAGGTCGTAAGTCAGTTGGGTGCAAATGGATCTTCAAAAAGAAGACTGACATGGATGGGAAGGTACACACCTACAAAGCAAGACCGATGACAAAGGGCTTTACTCAAACTCTGGTAGTTGTGCCAGCTATACAGGAGCCTATGGAGATTTTCTATGACAACAATAGTGATGTTGCCTTAGTCAAGGAACCAAGCGATCACGGTAGATCCAGACACATTGAAAGAAAATACCACTTCATAAAACACAAGATAGAATAAGGACTCCTCATGGAAAAGAGGGTATCGTCATAAGAGAACCCTGCAGATCCCCTCACGAAGGGACTGACTAGGGTTAGGCATTTGCAGCATACAATAAGCATCCGGCTGAGGGACGATATTAGTTTTAATAATTAGATTTCTGAAACTTGTAAAATGTAATTGACATTTGATGATTAAATAAAATTTTTTATTTATTTATGAGTAAAGTGTTACTATCCTATGTTGATCGTTTACTATTGTTTCAATTTTTCATGTTTTGACTTCCAGAATAATTATTTTATTCAAAACTCTCCATAGTCGGTCATATGTCGGAAGTAGATATGAATCAAGACTATCATGAATTTGGCTTGTAAGATTTCTCTAAGGTGCATTAGACATTGCAATGGTTGTTACAACATTCATGAGTGCTCATAAGGTCTGAGTATTGGATTAAACCCACGCTCGCTTGTATCACTTCATGGAATTTATCTCGAGTGATCACGAGATGGTAATATCATATATATCTTCAAGCCTAGAGATATGAGTTGTTGGCTATGAGTTGGTTATCCATTGATTGTACGAAAACGCATCAGTAACTTGATGTTATAAAACGTGCTTTTGTGCGTAATTCAACAAGTAGTTAGTATAAGCATATGATTCGAAGTTTATATGTTCCTTCTAGCCATAGAAGCGATATTTGGGCCCCTCGATGATTTAGTTTTGACTTATGTGTCGGGCCCGGTCAGAACCTAGTTGATGTGTTCAATTTAGTTCTATGTCAAATAAATCAGAGATCGAGAACCAAATGTTGGACAATAAGTACCATATTCCATGTGTTTGTCCTATTGATATCTTGAGAACAGAGGAGTATATGATCATTTATCTAAAATGGCGCTTCATAGTTCAACAGAGTTTTAAAGAGCTACGATTGCTGGTTGGTTCCTAATGTTATACTTACAACTATAGTTATCAGTCTTATCCAAGTGGGAGACTGTTGGATAAGGTGTCTAAGTCTGTAACTATATTTGGTATTGATATTGCCATATTTATACTTATTTTTAGGCAGTATTTAAGTACATTTTTATTAATAAATTGATAATATGTTTAGAATAATGATACTTATGAGTTTAAATTGTTATTTTCAGTCAATACAAAGGATTTTCGAAGAGAGGGACCAAAGATGACAAAATGGGGAACATGGGAGGCTTGGAAGACAAGAAAATAATAAATTCATGAAAAGAGCTCAATTCACGACGTGGCGATGAAGCCCACGACGTGGCACGGGTGTTCCAGAAGATAAACATCGCGATGCGGAGGATTTCCTTGAAGGATACGGATTACTTGAAGCCCACGACGTGGCGCATCTGGCCACGACGTGGCGCGGGTTTTTGAGGATTATATAAGTCCTCCTGATTATTACGAGAAGAGAAGCTTTTGGTAGAAGAAAAAGGATTCCAGGAGACGATTCAGAGCGAGAGAAAGGTTTTGGAAGAGGGTTTTCAACACCAAAAGAAGTAAAGGTTTATAATTTAGTTAAATAAGAACATGTCTTTCATTAATTTTAGCTGTGTTAGTGTAATTACTATGATGAGCAGCTGAATCTAGCTACTCTTGTTTAGCTAGATGAAGCTTTAAACCTATGAATAGTTATATGATTATGGATCAAACTTAGTTGGTGAAAATTTGCTTGTGTTTGATTTGTGTAACCTAGCATGTTATTATTTGTTTACCTAATTACTTAATTGCATGTTTTGTGTAGCATAGTGACCATTAAACTGCATGAACCTGTTTACCTAATAATTTAGTGAACATTGAATTGTTAGAGCTAGGATTGACCAATCTTAGTTAGTAATTAGAATAAATAAAGTTTAGCTGTGCTAGAGAACGTGAATTGTGATCATAATTGCGTTTATACAACAAATCTTACATAGCATATTTACATTCATAATTAGTTATGTGTTTAATTATGTGTGAACATACATGGTTTGACATGAATTAGTTAGTTATTTAGAACTAAATTACTAATACAACTAAAAACCAACTTAATAATCCGTAATCATTAGCTAGCCATAAGGGAGAAGTGGATTCAAAACTAAACAAGAGTGTGTTTTTATTATTGAATTTGATTTAAGTTCATCTGATCTTGTAAAACCAGATAAAACCCCTTATTAAACTTGTTAATAAATTAGGTCAATTTAATAAGCAAGTAAATTAATTAGAACACCGTTCCCTGTGATCGACACCCGACTTACCCAAGCTATACTGTAATCTGACTGGGTACACTGCCTATAAGTGCATAGTTAGTTAAGTTTGTTAGGTTATAAATATTAAAATTAGTGAGTACTTTCGTGCACATCAAGTTTTTGGCGCCGTTGCCGGGGAACAGCTTAGTTTTTAGCTTATTTATTTGCATTAATTTGATCGATCCTTCTTGTGGAGTAAAAACCCACAAAAAGTTAATTTTTCAGCAAAATCATTTTTTTTCTGTCATTCACAGAGTCCACGACGTGGCACTCCTCTGGCCACGACGTGGACAGTTAAAAAATTAGATTTTCAGTTTGAGTTTAGTTTTTCTTATTTTAGTTCAGTTTCACGTTTTTAGTTTAGCATGTTGCAGGAGTTCATGACCAGAAGCTCAAACACACACTTGGTGCCACCACTGGAAGACCCCGAGTCTGCACTTCACAAGAAAAAGACGCCCTTGCAAGAATTAAAGTCAGCCTTTTCTAGGAAGTCGGGAAAGAAGACAGGAGAGTCAAGTTCATCAGCGAAGCACGAGAGCAATCTTGAGCATTTGGATCGTACACCCGTGCAAACCGAGTCCGAATACGATACCGAGCCAGAATTTGAAGAACACACAAGTGAACCCGAGAACGAGCCAAGGAACGAGATGGCAGCAATTGAAGAAATGACCATGGGAGCATACAAGAAGCGGATCCGAGAAGATATGGGTCCCGGTTTAGTCCAACCCACAATACCTGCCACTGCCACGTTCGAGCTGAAGGGACACATATTGACTGCGCTGAAGGACATCCCATTTTTCGGGAAAGACCATGAGGATGCTTTTAAGCATCTAGATGAAGTCAACGACATTGCAGATTACTTCAATGTCCCAAATGTCAACAAGAACACAGTCTTGCTTAGGATGCTTCCCATCACTTTCAAAGGAGCTGCTAAGGAGTGGTTAAAAGCACTCCCACCGGGTACAATCACCACTTGGGCTCAAATGCGTGAGCAATTCCTGGACCAGTTTTTCCCACCATCCAAGATAGCAAAACTCAAGAAGGCAATAGCCAACTTTGAGCAACAGCCGGGGGAGTCACTATACGAAGCATGGGAGCGGTACAAGGGCTTACTCAGAAATTGCCCGCAACATGACCTAAATGTGCAGCAAGAGATGTCAATCTTTTATGATGGGGTCAATGTGATGCCAAGACAACTCCTTGATTCTCAAGGACCGTTGACAAAGAAAAATCCAAGGGAGGTCAAGGAGCTAATTGAAGAATTCGCAAAACACTCCCACGAATACCATAACCCGAGGCAAGATGGAAGCAAAGGCGGTGGAGGGGCCCAAACTGAAGAAATTGCAGCTGTCATGGCCATGCTGAATAACATGGATCGCAGGATAACACAAATGGACCAGTCGATACATGCCATAAGAGTGGGGTGCGAGCGATGGAGTGGTCCACACTTGACCAAGGACTGCAACGTGGATGAGTTTGGGAACGGAAAAGCTCAAGTGTGCTACTCTAGTGGGGATAAGTTTGAGGAGGACTGGAGGAAACCGAAGAAGGAGTGGCCGCCATATGAAGAGTATAAGAAGCAAAAAGAAGAGAAGTATAGGCAGACAGGTCGAGGCCTTTATCAAAAGGAGCAACCACCAACCGAGAAGAAACCCGACCTAGAGACCATTTTGATGAAGTTTATGCAGGCTTCGGAAAAAAGACACGATGCCACGGATTCCGCTATCATGGAACAACAAACATTGATAAAGAACCAGCAAGCCTCCATCCATAACCTTGAAGTACAATTTGGTCAACTAGCCACTTTAGTTCATGAAAAATTATCCCCGAAGAATCCCGAAATAAAAGCCCAATCTCACGTAATGGCCATCGATACTGAAGAAGATACAATATCTGAGTTCCTGGAGGCGTTGAAAGAAGAATCGCAGCAGCCCAAGAAATTAAGGATCGAAAATGGAGAAAGTGCTAAACCAGGCTCGCCACGACGTGGCACTACTCTGGCCACGACGTGGCGCAAGTTTGAGCAAAAATCTTTTGAGCCTATTCCAGCTTATCATCCACCTATGCCATTTCCCACCCGCGCAGCACTTAGTCAACTGGAGAAGGAACATTTAGAGTTGGTGAAGCATGTGAAAGGGATTCCAATTAATAATCCCTTTGTGGAGTCCTTATCCAAAGCTCCCGAGAACCAGAAATTACTGCAAGACTTGATAGATACGCGAAGGCAATTAAAGAAGCAGTTTACAGTGATTCTAGGTGAACAAACTTCAAAAGCTGTGTTAGGAGAAACACCAGAAAAGATGGGGGATCCTGGACGCCTCACTCTTCCATGCGAGTTTGGGAATAAAATGAAGGTTAATGCTTTAGCCGATTCCGGGGCTAGCATTAATCTAATGCCTTTTTCATTTTATCAAAAGTTGGAGATTCAGAAGATAAAGGCTACAAAAATGAAGATTCACATGGCGAACCGTTCGGTGACACAACCCCGAGGCATAGTGGAGGATATTTTGGTGAAAATTGGAAAATTTGTTTTTCCAATAGACTTTGTAGTCTTAGACATGAAAGAAGATCCGGATGTTCCGATAATCCTTGGTCGCCATTGCTTAACACTGCTGGTGCCCTTGTTGATATCCGCGAGTCTAAGCTAACTTTGAGGGTTGGAGATAAACAAGAAGTCTTTGGGATAAAGGATGACTTTCAAGAAGATAAAGAAGAGGTGTTCACAATTAATGAAGAGAATGAACTAGAAGAACTGGAAAAGATTATGGAAGAAGAGATAAAGGCAGTTAATCAAGTCAAAAGGACAAAACCAAGGGCATCTGTTCCATATTTGATTGAAGTCATAGCTTACAAGAGCCCGCCTTCTTAGGTGAGCAAAGAGGACGAGGAAATGACAAGTGATGAAGAGGAAGTCACTTCAAAAGTAACAAGGCTGGTAGTGAAAGAAGAGGAGAATGTTATGGAATGCAAGGAACAAACAAAGGGCACGAAACGAAAGCTTGAAGAAGATGGAAAAGCTAAAAAGGAAAACTCAAAGAAGGCGTATAAAAGGAGAGTTCAAGCTTATAAACGGCGGTTCAAGGAACAAAAGATCCTGGTGGTAGACTCTTCCGAAGATTCAACGTAGAAGGCACGGAGTCCAGCTCAAGACTCCAAGAAAAAGAAGCGCTTCTCGGGAGGCAACCCGAGTTTGGTTTGCATTTTTTTAAAATTTTTCTTTCTTTCTTTTCTTTTTAATTAGGAAAGACATCGATTCATCATCTAAAAAACCGGTAATAAGTAGAGAATTAGCTGTAGGGAACTTTAAATAATGAATGATATGCAAAGAACTTAGTTAATATGATAAACATTATTAAAAAATTTTGCACCTGGCAGTTTCCACGACGTGGGCATAGCCCAGCCACGTCGTGGGTTAAAATGGAATACGCGATCTTAAAAAAAAGACTTAAGGTCTACGAAGTGGACATAGCCAGCCACGTCGTGGCCTTTAAAAATCAGGGGGGGCAATTGCTTAAAACCCTTTGACCGAGAAATTTCATTCCCCACTTGGAGACTGCCGCACTCACGGGAACATCATAACCCCACAGCCAATTTCTTATTCTACTTCCAATTTCCTTGCAAGATCTTGCCAATTAATCTATTTGGTACGTGTTTTACTCATTATTTTGTAGTAATTCTTCCAATTTCAAGTTTTCATGGGTAGGGTTTGTATGATTCACGAAATTGGTTGAATCTAGTGGTTGATTTTAGATTAAATATCCCTTTAATGGTCATAGGAACAAACCCCAACCATTGATTTTAGTAGATACTACATGCATATAGACCGATTTAGAATCTGTGCACGACGCGACCCACGACGTGGCGCAGCCTAGCCACGTCGTGACTTCTATGAACATGTTTAAACTGTTTAATGTGTTGGTTGTTTGCTGTTTTGGTTTGCTTTTGTTTGCAGAAATGGGACCACGACGAGCTGTTTAGCAGGAGGAAAACCCGATAGATGTAGCAAGCATACATCCTTTATACCAGTTTCCTCAAAACATTCCCCGACCGTTGCTAACAACCTACGAGAATCGGCTTGGATGGTTATACAATAGGGAGTTTGCAATAGCCCGAATTATTGATTAGGGATGGCTTGGTAGAGTGGGAATGGTAGCGGAGCTGGATCGTTATTGGTCGAAGACTTATGTTGGAGAGCAATTTTCGTTCACTTGTCACGGGTGGAGGAATTTATTCGCCATTCAAGAACCCGTGTACCGGGAATTGTCGGTAGAATTTTTCTCTACCGTATGTTTCGAAGAACGCACCCTTGATGTCACCTACAATAGGGCACTTGTGTTTCATTTGGGTGGTGTATATCGTGAGTGTAGCCTTCGGGAATTTGCTTGGCGTATGGGGCTCTATACGGAAGTGGAGACGCAATCTCCGTTTTTTATCCCTTTCTTGCTTGGTTGTGTGCGGGATTTTGCTCCGGGTACTTTGGATGTGCAGTTTTGGCGGGGCATTTCTAACCATGAGTACAACACTCGTGACTCGAGTAAGTCACAAATTCGGAATCCTGTTTTCCGATTTTTGCACCGCCTTATCACGTTTTCAATCAATCACAAGCATCATGGTAACAAGGTCCCCATCCAGAATTTATTTTATTTATGGACTCTTATTACCCCGGGGGTTTGCTGTGATTTGCCTTATATGTTGGCAAGGTTTATGGGGAAGAAAGCGGCCAATTCTAGGCCTGGGAGTCCGATTACTGGGGGGCATTTGGTTACTCGCCTGGCTAGGTCATATCATATTTTGACCCATGACTTTGTGAGGAATCTTACTCGATTCCCGGACACAGACTTGACCATTCAAGTCTTGGGTGTGATGCGAGCGGTGGTGAATATCGGGGGTCGTTTTGTTATACCGTCGATAGATGATGAGCAGGAGGAGGTGCAGTCAGGACAGCAACCACCAGCCAGGCCGAGGCGTCGGAATGTGCGGGCTAGAGGTGAGGTCAAGCGAGAGCATGCTGCTTCGCAGTATGTGCAGGGAGTGCCCACCGACCCTTTTCAGAGTCGGGTGGGAACATATTTAGATAATCTACGGGGTCATGCCATTTACCATACCCAGCTTACTGAGGGTATTTACTCACATTTGGGTGTGACCCGACCACCTTCTATGCCACCACAGTATCCCTATTTTCCGACATGGGAGGAGTTATGGCGTCCGCAAAATGATGGGGCAGGGCCAAGTGGAGCACAAGATCAAGATGATGATTGATTTTATTTCTTTTGTTTTGTTTTTGAGTAGTTTTTTTTGTTATTGACTTTGGTGTGTGATGTAAAACCTTATTAAGACTATGATGTTACTTTTTGTTTCTTTTGGGTTGTTCTAATTTTTCAGATTAGCATTGGAATTCTAAGGAGCATAGAAGGTTAACTTTCGAGTCGTGTTTGTCTAGTCAAGGAAGCTTAGAGTCGTGAGTCGGAACCCACAATTCAAGATAAGTGTGGGGTATATTAGGAGAGAGGTTATAGTTGGGAAATATATTTGCATAGAAGCGTCGGAAACCAGTTAGCCATTGGTCAAAGCTGCTAGAGTAAATAAAGCAAACAAGTCATTTTTACTGATGCCCAGTTTCCACGACGTGGACTCCTTATGCCACGTCGTGGCACTCTTGTAGTTTGTAGTAATTCAGCATTTTGGTGTTCGCGGTTTCAACCCATATCACGACGTGTCCAGATATATGCCACGACGTGATCCAGTTTATCATTGCCACATTTTTCCTTACAAATACCCACTTTGACGAATTGAAGTTTCGAGTCCTTTTCGTGGTTTATTTACGTATTCAACCAGTTCTACACCAAGTTTCTATTTTTGGAAGTCCAATTGCACATTTTCCACACTTTTGGAGATGCTCACGACGCTATCCCAGGGGAGTCTGTTCCTTTTTCTCCCTTTTCTTTAATTTTGATTTGTTTTTATACATACAATGAGGGCATTGTATGAAATAAGTGTGGGGTAGGGGTAGAAAAAGTAAATTGCTAGAAAATTTTGAAAATTCAAATTTTTATTAATTGAATCTAGTAATAATAATTTGAGCTATAATTGCTAGTATTATGCGGGATGATCCGATGAAAGTTCAAATGTTTAGTTGAGCCAATATACGTTATAGTGCATTTGTGGTCTCCCTTATTTTAGTGAAATCATGGAACAAAAACTTAACCCCGCTTGGGATGCAATATGTTTAGCAGCCTAAACCTGAAATGTATCCAGGAAAATTGTTATCATTAGCCAATAAAGGTTGAGGTTGAGCGCCTCTGCTTAAGCATGTAGGATTTGAGTGAAAAAAAAGTGAGGTACATGTAATATTAAAAAAAAAAGAGAGAGAATTACGAGTAAAGTTGGAAGAATTTTGGAGCAAATAAAGAGAAGATCAAAAGATCAAAATTCTAAAGAAATCCAAAAAGTTGAAGATACCAGAAATCAAATCAAATAAGGTGGTGAATTCAAAGAAATAAAAGATCAAATTATCAAGAAAGTGAAGAATTCCAAAAGAGCTCCATAGTGGTATCGAAAAAATTGTAATTCTAGTTTATGTATGATTAGGTTGCTTAACTAAAAATACCTTGAGGTTGGGAGGTTTTCTACGGATGGATTCGGAGGGTTGCATAAAATGAGCATTGTTCGGAAAAAGGGGGCGAGTGTTTATGAAGATTGTTAGTATTTAAAGTATGGGGGGTACTTTAGGAGAATTTTAGACACAAATACATGCGTTGAGGTTTTGGCATAATGGCTGAACTAGAGTCGGATTGTTCTATGTAGTGTTAGTAATTAAGAATTAAGTTTAAATTTGCTTGAGGGCAAGCAAAGCCTAAGTGTGGGGTATTTTGATATTGCCATATTTATACTTATTTTTAGGCAGTATTTAAGTACATTTTTATTAATAAATTGATAATATGTTTAGAATAATGATACTTATGAGTTTAAATTGTTATTTTCAATCAATACAAAGGATTTTCGAAGAGAGGGACCAAAGGTGACAAAATGGGGAACATGGGAGGCTTGGAAGATAAGAAAATAATAAATTCACGAAAAGAGCTCAATTCACGACGTGGCGATGAAGCCCACGACGTGGCACGGGTGTTCCAGAAGATAAACATTGCGACGCGGAGGATTTCCTTGAAGGATACAGATTACTTGAAGCCCACGACGTGGCGCATCTGGCCACGACGTGGCGCGGGTTTTTGAGGATTATATAAGTCCTCCTGATTATTACGAGAAGAGAAGCTTTTGGTAGAAGAAAAAGGATTCCAGGAGACGATTCAGAGCGAGAGAAAGGTTCTGGAAGAGGGTTTTCAACACCAAAAGAAGTAAAGGTTTATAATTTAGTTAAATAAGAACATGTCTTTCATTAATTTTAGCTGTGTTAGTGTAATTACTATGATGAGCAGCTGAATCTAGCTACTCTTGTTTAGCTAGATGAAGCTTTAAACCTATGAATAGTTATATGATTATGGATCGAACTTAGTTGGTGAAAATTTGCTTGTGTTTGATTTGTGTAACCTAGCATGTTATTATTTGTTTACCTAATTACTTAATTGCATGTTTTGTGTAGCATAGTGACCATTAAACTGCATGAACCTGTTTACCTAATAATTTAGTGAACATTGAATTGTTAGAGCTAGGATTGACCAATCTTAGTTAGTAATTAGAATAAATAAAGTTTAGTTGTGCTAGAGAACGTGAATTGTGATCATAATTGCGTTTATACAACAAATCTTACATAGCATATTTACATTCATAATTAGTTATGTGTTTAATTATGTGTGAACATACATGGTTTGACATGAATTAGTTAGTTATTTAGAACTAAATTACTAATACAACTAAAAACCAACTTAATAATCTGTAATCATTAGCTAGCCGTAAGGGAGAAGTGGATTCAAAACTAAACAAGAGTGTGTTTTTATTATTGAATTTGATTTAAGTTCATTTGATCTTGTAAAACCAGATAAAACCCCTTATTAAACTTGTTAATAAATTAGGTCAATTTAATAAGCAAGTAAATTAATTAGAACATCGTTCCCTGTGATCGACACCCGACTTACCCAAGCTATATTGTAATCTGACTAGGTACACTGCCTATAAGTGCATAGTTAGTTAAGTTTGTTAGGTTATAAATATTAAAATTAGTGAGTACTTTCGTGCACGTCAGTATCAACTTGACCCGACCTGGCATGGTCCATTTGGGTTGCACTTCACCTAACAACTTGTATGGATATGCTTTCGAGAATAAGATGTTTATGATATATTAATATATTATTAGTTATAATATATTAATATGAAGTCGTAATTATTTAATTAGTATTGATCAAGAATTAATTTAGAATTAATTTAGTGATCAAAATGGAGCTAATTAAATATGGACTCTTATTTATGTATATGGATTGGGCTAAGATTTATTTAGGATGGGCTAAGAGTATATGAGGTCCATGGATAGTCCATGGAGCTATTAACCCATGGATCCTAGGTAAATGAAGAGTCATGGGTATTAGGGTTTAACCCTAATCCTCCACACTATATAAAGGAGTGTTTAGTTCAAGAATTGGCACTAGTGTGTGTGAGCATAAGGGTGAGCCGATTTCTGTAGTCTTCTTATTCTCTCAAGAGCTTCCAATTTGTTTTGGTGATTTGTGACACCACTTGAGGCATCCACACTATTGGTGCTAGGCTCTAAAACTCCAAGCAATCAACCACAAAAGAAAGGTATGTTATTCTACTTAAAGTTTTATATTACAAGTACCCCATAACATGCTAGTTAGGTTGTAAACCTTGGAAATCAAATTTGCATGTATTTTAGAGAAAACATAGATCCAAGGTTTCTAGGGTTGCATGTACACCATAGGAGTGTTAGTATTCTCAAAACCCAACAAATCGACCCAACATGGTGTGGTGATTGATCACCACGACGTGTTGACCTGTTAGATCCTAAAAGTTCAATTTTTCCAAATATCTCATGGATTTATTAGGATAATTACCATAATATTGTTTTAATTGGATTAAAGTGAATATTTTAAAGAATGTAATTGGATATCCTTTTCTAGAATTCATGATTGGTTTTATTTTAAATTTAATTAATTGAATACCGATTTTGAAATTTTAAAATATGACCTTAGTATTTTTGAAAAGTTTAAAAATACACCCTTATATTATATGCAACATTAAAAGGTTAATATATATGAACTAAAGTCGATTTGACCAGGTGATTTTGGATCTCTTCCTGTCATCGGCGTGTCATCGTCCGATTCAGCCCTTCTTCTTCGGCGGGGTCAAACGTCGGTAGGGTTTGGGCCTCATCATCTCTCTCATCTCTCTTTATCCTGATCGAATCATTGTTTTTTAGGAGATCATCCATGTTTCGATTCTGGGACGATATATGTTTTTTTGGAGAATCTGATTGAAATACTGTTTCATCCAATGGCATCTGGTCAGTCTCGTTCTTTGATTGGTGGGGCGGAAAAAGAATAACAATCACATCCAGAAGACCTCCAATGAAAGACTCCATGCAACAATCAGGTATGTGTCACATTCGTTTTACATTACAAACTTCCCATATTACATTATCCATTCTGATATATGGCGAGCATGTTCTCGGTTTGGAAAAGTTTGTGATGTTTATATCTCTAAAAAGTTGTCATGTATGGGGAAACGGTTTGGTTTTGTCATATTTTCAGGCAATGTTAACATTGATCATATGATCAAGAACCTTTGTGAAGTGTGGTTTGGGTATCATAAGTTGTTTGCTTTTGTCCCTCGCAATCAGAGGAAAGAGTCTAACTCCTATAAGGAACCAACTAAGGTGGAGAAGAAATGGGAGAATCTTCCTGTTTCATATGCAAATGCAGTAACATGTGGTAAATTTGAGAAACCTCCAGCCGACAATCAAGAATCAGCCATAGTTCTTGAATTTGGGAACTTTGTTATTGAAGAAAAAATTAGAATGTTTAGCTAAGGCCCGTGATTTCAGTACTCTTCCTAATCTAGGAATGTTGTGTCATGATGAGGGTTTTGATGAATTTATTATCCGTTATGTGGATGGCTTGTGGGTGATGTTTGAATTTAAATCTAAAGAAGCATGTAGAAATTTTTTGAATAATGATGCAGTTTGTCATTGGATCATTGAAAAAAGAAAGTGGGACAAAAACTTTGTGTAATCTGATCGTATTGTATGGGTTGATGTAGAAGGTCTCCCCTACGCACTTGGAGTAAAAATTATTTTAGACATATCTTGGCCAAATGGGGATCAATTGCCCATCTTGATGATAACATTGGAGAAGATGTATACAAATCACGTGTTTCTATCCTCACCTCCTTTCTCATAATAATTTCTGAAGTGAGTAAAGTTAGTATTGACGGTGAAATTTTCCCCATTCGTATCAAAGAAGCCGTCGGGTGGAATCCCATATTTGTATGCGAGTTCAACAAAAATACTGACAATGATAGTGTTGATGAATTTCATAGATTTGAACAAGATCACGAGGGAAGTAATATTTCTTTAAGCGATAAGGAAGATGTATCACTTAATCCTTTTGGTATTTATGATGTTATAAAAAAATTGGATAATGAAGAGGAACTTAAAAAACCAACCAAGTTGCATAAGGTTTCATCTCAGGGGAAATATGTAACAGCCCGGATTCCTAGGTATTATTCATTTATTTATTTTGGTAATTTGTGAAGAGACTCGCCGAGTATGATCGCGGATTTGGACGCGAGTTCGCGTCCGGACTCGGCGAGTCCACGCTGTTTAATGAAACCCTAATTTCTCGGGTTTGAGGCATATTTAAAGGGCCTTATGGCCGTCATTTGCGCTCATCAGTCCCCAGAGTGAAACCCTAGAGCATTTGAGCGATTCAAGTGAGGGAAGGAGCCATTATTGATCTTGGAGTTATTGCCTAGCAAGGAAAGAGGAGATCTAGCCAAGAGGAAGCAAGAGAGGGGTGGATTCCTGAAGAACTGAGGTCCAGGACATCACAACTGAGGTATAATTCCGAATCATTCTTTGTTATTGTGATGTTCATGTAGATTTAGGGCTTTTGAACCCATTTGTGGCTAGATCTAGTGTCCTCATGGTCCCTTAGCGAGTTAAGGTCCTGGATCTGGACCCATAGAGGTCCAGAGCACCTCTTTACCAAAGCTTTATATCCATCCATGGAGGTTTTGGATTGGGATCAATGTATTTGAGGCTAAAACACCATTCATGAGCTATTCGATGCTTGATGAGCACCAAGACTTGGACTTTACATGGTCAATAAGCTTAAGGAGACTGGATCTATGAGTTAGTGAAGCGGATCTGACCTCAGAAGGTCGTTTGGGGTTGTGCATGGAATGCACTCGCCGAGTCCATTCCTAGACTCGGCGAGTTGGTGCGGGTTGTTCAACGATTACGAACCAGGGGTTGAGTAACCGAGTTGGGTGAGTCACTCGGTGAGTCAGAAGAGATTCAGAGGGATCGGGTTCCCGTAGGAACTCGGCGAGTCCACGCCAGACTCGGCGAGTCGGTTCGACCGTTGACCATTGACCGTTGACCGTTGACCAGTGTTGACTGGTCCGACTTCGTGGTATTAGTCAGCCAGAGTCAAGGTAGTATTAAGTAGAAATATGCTTGTGTTGTAGGAGGACGATTGCTCGGGAGATCGAGCACTAGTGGTTAAGAGATTTACGAGTTACCGAGACACGCGAGGTGAGTCTTCTCACTATACATTACCGTGAGTGGTATTTCGAGTTGACCAGAGGGTCTTATGTGCTAAGTATGAGATTATGTGTTGTCTTAGAGATTTCGTGCTATGTGTTATTTGTATGCTGTATGGTTATATAGACCGGGCCGGAGGGCCCAACGATTCTAACCGGGCCAAAGGGCCCAATGAGCTGTGACTGGACCGGAGGGTCCGACGTGCTGCGGGACTGGAGGGTCCCGCTGAGACATCTAGACCAGAGGGTCAGATTTAGCCTTGAGTGGCGTATTTGTGGTATGTGGTATTTTGGGAACTCACTAAGCATTTATGCTTACAGTTGTTGTGTTTGATGTCTCAGGTACCAGCGAGGACTGTGGGAAGGCGACAGCTTGACACGTACACACACCGATGGAGTTTATTATGTGTAGAGATCTTGGGATTTGTTTTGAAAACAATATTGATTATGGATTTGAAATTGTGATGTGATACATTATGTGATTTTGAAAACGAAAAATTATTTTGAAAATTTACGGTGTTACAAGTTGGTATCAGAGCCTTGGTTTGAGGGATTCGGATGCACCTTCGGGCATATTTGAACTCAAACCGAGGATTTGAGAAAATTTTCAAATAAAACTAAAATTTTCTAAAAAGAAAAAGAGGTTTTGGAAACAAGCAGAGTGGAAGGTGTGTACGGTCAGCCAGCGCCCGAACGGTGAATCCCCAAAATACCCTTACATTATATGTTATGAGTTATGAGATATTATGTTGTGCATGTTAGAGAGGCTAGGTATTCCTATTAGGACTAGCGTGGGCCTGATTTGTGATGCCTTAGCTTAGGAGATCGTTGCTGCTATGAGATACTTTGAGAGTGAGTAGGTAGCAGTGAGGAGCTCAGGAGAGGGCTATTGAGGGTAGCCAGTGCATAGCGAGAGTAGAGTATTTGCGATTTGGGGATCCTAGGAGGAGGACTTGGGTTGTATATCGATTCGGTGTGGACGATAGTATTAGGCCCGTACTATTGAAGACACCGAATCGGTGCGCAGTCCAAGTAAGAATCCTTGGGGTACCAGAAGTTGAGTATGATTGAGTCATCGAGTGTGAGTATAATCGAGAGTTTACCTAATATTCCTTATGTTGTATTTCAGAGGTTGATCATGGTCGGGACACGCCATACCACCGGGAGCAGTGGGGTGAGTGATGAGGAGATCCGTCGGATCATCCATGAGGAGGTGGCTGCTGCCATCAGAGCCGAGATTCCGGAGATGTTTGGGTCTATTAAGACCACACTGATCAAGACGTTTGACGAGCGTTACGCTGCTTTGACTGATGCTGCTATTGTTGTAGCCACAGCGGCTGTTGCTGCTGCAAGACCCAAGGGTGGTGATTCGTTGTTGTACCGTGAGTTCAGCAACACAAAACCACCAGAGTTCTATGGTACACAGGATCCAATCGCTGCTATGAGGTGGATCTCAGACATAGAGGGGTGTTTCTATACGTGCTCGTGTTCGGAGCACTTGAGCGTGCGGTTTGCACTCAACCAGCTTCGCTTCGGGGCGAAGGACTGGTGGAAGTTTGTAACCGCGAGCTATTCGACAGCTGAACTGACTGCAGTAACCTGGGAGAGGTTTACTGCGATGTTTCGTGACGAGTATGTTCCCCAGGTGGAGAGGGAACGTTTAGCCCAGGAGTTTCTGACCCTCAAGCAGGGGACCGAGTCGGTGACAGTGATTACGAGGATGTTTCATGAGCGGGCGTTGTTTTGCCCGGAACTGGTGTCCACTGAGCAGGCTCGCATTAGCCGTTATCTGCGTATACTAAGGAGGGACATCCGTGATTTCGTGGCGAACTCGACTTACCAGACATTTTCCGAGCTCCAGGAAAATGCTCGGAAGAGGGAGATTGAGCTTGAGACACAGGCGAAGGAGGAGACCGAGACTCATAGGGGTGATCGGCGACCGGCGCAGTCGCAGCCTGCCGCCAAGCGGGCAAAGCCCGCTGATTCGAGGACGAGTAGTTCGAGGGGCCGTACTTGTGGGATGTGCGGCAAGAGCCATGATGGGTCATGCAAGACTGGGGTATGCTGCAAGTGTGGGAAGGAAGGACATTTCGCGAGGGATTGTCCAAAGGGGTTCTCGGTTTGCTTTCATTGCAACCAGACCGGCCATCGGAAGGCCGAGTGCCCCCAGCTTCAGAGGTCAGCGCAGGGATCTGCACCTGCGATTCAAGCTACTGAGACCCGGCCAGCGAAGGCCGAAGCACCGAAGGCTAGGGGAAGAGCCTTCCAGTTGACTACGGAGGAGGTCCGCGCAGCGCCTGACGTCGTGGCGGGTATGTATTCTTTATCTACTTTATGTTGAGTTTATGTTATGGTAATTGCTATATGTTATGCGTAGGTACTTTTCTTGTGAGTTCTGTACCTGCATTAGTGTTGTTCGACTCAAGTGCGAGTCGGTCGTTCGTATCTATGACTTTTAGTCGGCACATTAGTATTCCGAGGGAGGCGTTGAGTCGACCTCTGCAGGTTTCCATAGCCGATGAGCGTGAGGTGTGTGCTACCGAGGTGATACGTGGATGCGTACTGGAGATCTTCGGGGTGGAGTTCCCGATTGATTTGGTACCGATTGCCATGAGGGATGTTTGTGTTATAGTAGGCATGGATTGGTTGAGCCGTTTCAGGGCTGTCATAGATTGCGAGCGTCAATTGGTGACGATCTGAGATCCTAGTGGGGGAGTGCTGACAGTTTATGGCGAGGGGACTCGTGGTGGTTCAGTATTCTGTTCGGTTGCTAGAGCGAGGCGGAGTTTGCAGCAGGGCTGCAAGGGGTTCGTAGCCTATGTGACGGATATGCAAGAGGCCGTTGGGAGGCCAAGTTTAGTGGATGATGTGCCGATAGTGCGTGAGTTCCCGTACGTGTTCCCCGAGGAGTTGTCGGGTGTGCCTCCCGAGAGGCAGGTGGAGTTTCGTATCGATTTGATTCCCGGGGCTGCGCCTATCGCTAAGGCGCCATATCGCCTAGCGCCGCTAGAGATGCAGGAGTTATCCTCACAGCTGCAAGAGCTGTTGGGGAAAGGGTTCATCCGTCCCAGTAGCTCTCCTTAGGGAGCGTCGATCCTTTTTGTCAAGAAAAAGGATGGTTCACACCGGATGTGCATTGATTACCGGGAGTTGAACAAGTTGACGGTCAAGAACCGTTATCCATTACCGAGGATCGACGATCTATTCGATCAGTTGCAGGGGGCGTCTTGGTTCTCCAAGATAGACCTGAGGTCGGGATATCATCAGATGAGAGTTCGAGATGAGGATATCCCGAAGACGGCGTTTAGGACTCGTTACGGGCATTACGAGTTCGTGGTGATGCCATTCGGGCTCACCAATGCACCAGCGGCATTCATGGATCTCATGAACAGGGTGTGTAGGCCGATGTTGGATCGTTCGGTAATTGTATTCATTGATGACATCCTGGTGTATTCGAGGAGCAGAGAGCAGCATGAGGAACATTTGAGGGAGCTCCTCGGAGTTCTGAGAGCAGAGAGGCTTTTCGCCAAATTCTCTAAGTGCGATTTTTGGTTATGAGAGGTCCAGTTCTTAGGGCATCTCGTTAACCAGAATGGAATTTTGGTTGACCCGGCCAAGATCGAGGCTGTGATGAGTTGGGAGGTGCCGAGGTCACCTACAGAGATCAGGAGCTTCTTAGGGCTGGCAGGCTACTATCGGAGATTTATCAGAGATTTCTCCAAGATCGCCGTGCCACTTACCAAGTTGACCCGGAAGGGTGTTACTTTCTCATGGGGTCCAGAGCAGCAGACCTCATTTGAGACCCTTCGCCAGAGATTGTGCGAAGCTCCTGTGCTCGCACTACCGGAAGGGATGGAAGATTTCATGGTGTACTGTGATGCATCGATATCAGGGTTGGGAGCGGTGTTGATGCAGAGAGGGCATGTGATCGCGTATGCATCGAGGCAGTTAAAGCCTCATGAGATGAGATATCCCACCCACGATATGGAGTTGGGGGCTGTGGTGTTCGCCCTCAAGATTTGGCGTCACTATCTGTATGGGGTTCGGTGTACGATATACACGGACTACAAGAACTTGAAGTACTTGATGGATCAGCCCAACCTGAACATGCGGCAGAGGAGATGGATGGATGTGGTAAAGGATTATGATTGTGAGATCCTGTACCACCCGGGCAAGGCTAATGTGGTAGCCGACGCCCTGAGTCGTAGGGCAGAGGGTGCCCCGATGCGAGATATCTGTATGAGGTTGACGATGATGACTCCAGTATTGGATACCATCAGAGGGGCCCAGGCCGAGGCGGTGAGACCGGAGAACTGTAAGAGAGAGCGAGTTATCGGGCAGGTGTCACGGTTTGTTACCGATAGTCGCGGGCTTATGACCTTCCAAGGACGGATTTGGGTACCATTTGTGGGCGGGACGCGTACTATCTTGATGGAAGAGGCGCATAGATCAAAGTTTTCGATCCATCCTGGGGCCACTAAGATGTATCTGGATCTGAAGAGGGAGTATTGGTGGCCCTGCATGAAGCGGGATGTGGCGTGGTTCGTTGAGAGATGCCTAACATGTCGTAGGGTTAAGGCCGAGCACCAGAAACCGCATGGTAAGTTGCAACCACTTGAGATTCCGGAGTGGTAGTGGGAGCAGATATCCATGGATTTCATCACCAAATTGCCAAGAACGGCAAGGGGTGTTGATGGGATTTGGGTGATAGTGGAACGATTGACGAAGAGCGCCCACTTTCTCGCTATTAGTGAGAGTTCTTCTGCGGAGAGGTTGGCAGAGCTATACGTGAGGGATGTGGTATCGCGGCATGGCGTACCCATCTCGATCGTGTCAGACCGAGATGTGCGTTTCACTTCCAGATTCTGGAAGAAATTTCACGAGGAGTTGGGTACGAGGTTGCATTTTAGTACCGCATACCACCCACAGACTGACGGGCAGAGTGAGCGGACGATTCAGACGCTCGAGGACATGCTCCGAGCATGTGTGTTGGATTTCGGCGGGAGCTGGGACGCGTATTTGCCCTTGGCGGAGTTTTCCTACAACAACAGCCATCATTCGAGCATCGGTATGCCACCCTTTGAGTTGTTGTATGGGAGGAGGTGTCGTACCCCTATTTGTTGGGGTGAGGTGGGGCAATGCGTGATGGGTAGTACGAAGATAGTGCTTCAGACGACATAGCAGATCCAGCAGGTCAGGCAGAGGTTGTTGACCGCTCAGAGTCGCCAGAAGAGTTATGCAGATAGACGTCGAACCAAGCTCGAGTTCCAGGTCGGTGATTATGTTCTCCTGAAGGTATCTCCTTGGAAATGATTGATCTGATTCAGGAAGAGGGGCAAGCTAGGGCCCCAGTATATAGGGTCGTTTCGAGTGATCGCAAGGGTGGGCAGGGTAGCATATCGCTTGGAGCTACCCGCGGAATTGGAGCGGATTCATAATAACTTCCATGTGTCTCAGTTGAGGAAGTGTATAGCCAACGAGTCGGCGGTAGTGCCGTTAGAGGACATTCAGGTGGATGCGAGCCTGAACTACGCGAAGAGACCAGTTGCGATTGTGGATCAAAAGATCAAGGTTCTGCGGAACAAGGAGGTACCCTTGGTTTTGGTTCAGTGGCAACATCGGAGGGGGTCCGAGATGACTTGGGAATCGGAGCGTGAGATGCGTGAGCAGCATCCGAAGTTATTTGTAGAGCGAGACTTCGAGGGCGAAGTCTAGTTCTAGTGGGGGAGAATTGTAACAGGCCGGATTCCCAGGTATTATTCATTTATTTATTTTGGTAATTTGTGAGGAGACTCGGCGAGTTGTAGCCTACACTCGCCGAGTATGATTGCGGATTTAGACGCGGGTTCGCGTCTGGACTCGGCGAGTCCAAGAGTGGACTCGACGAGTCCACTCTGTTTAATGAAACCCCAATTTCTCAGGTTTAAGGCATATTTAAAAGGCCTTATGGCCGTCATTTGCGCTCATCAGTCCCCAGAGTGAAACCCTAGAGCATTTGAGCGATTCAAGTGAGGGAAGGAGCCATTATTGATCTCGGAGTTATTGCCTAGCAAGGAAAGAGGAGATCTAGCCAAGAGGAAGCAAGAGAGGGGTGGATTCCTGAAGAACTGAGGTCCAGGACATCACAACTGAGGTACAATTCCGAATCATTCTCTGTTATTGTGATGTTCATGTAGATTTAGGGCTTTTGAACCCATTTGTGGCTAGATCTAGTGTACTCATGGTCCCTTAGCGAGTTAAGGTCCTGGATCTGGACCCATAGAGGTCCATAGCACCTCTTTACCAAAGCTTTATATCCATCCATGGAGGTTTTGGCTTGGGATCAATGTATTTGAGGCTAAAACACCATTCATCCGCTATTCGATGCTTGATGAGCACCAAGACTTGGACTTTACGTGGTCAATAAGCTTAAGGAGACTGGATCTATGAGTTAGTGAAGCGGATCTGACCTCAGAAGGTCGTTTGGGGTTGTGCATGGAATGCACTCGCCGAGTCCATTCCCAGACTCGGCGAGTTGGTGCGGGTTGTTCAACGATTACGAACCAGGGGTTGAGTAACCGAGTCGGGTGAGTGACTTAGTGAGTCGGAATAGATTTAGAGGGATCGGGTTCCTGTAGGAACTCGTCGAGTCCACGCCAGACTCGGCGAGTCGGGTCGACCGTTGACCGTTGACCGTTGACTGGTTTGACTTCATGGTATTAGTCAGCCAGAGTCAAGGTAGTATTAAGTAGAAATATGCTTGTGTTGTAGGAGGACGATTGCTCGGGAGATCGAGCACTAGTGGTTAAGATATTTACGAGTTACCGAGACACGTGAGGTGAGTCTTCTCACTATACATTACCTTGAGTGGTATTTCGAGTTGACCAGAGGGTCTTATGTGCTAAGTATGATATTATGTGTTGTCTTAGAGATTCCGTGCTATGTGTTATTTGTATGTTGTATGGTTATATAGACCGGGCCGGAGGGCCCAACGATTCTAACCGGACCAGAGGGCCCAATGAGCTGTGACTGGACCGGAGGGTCCGACGAGTTGCGGGACTGGAGGGTCCCGCTGCGACATCTAGACCAGAGGGTCGGATTTAGCCTTGAGTGGCGTATTTGTGGTATGTGGTATTTTGGGAACTCACTAAGCATTTATGCTTACAGTTGTTGTGTTTGATGTCTCAGGTACCAGCGAGGACCGTGGGAAGGCGACGACTTGACACGTACACACACCGATGGAGCTTATTATGTGTAGAGATCTTGGGATTTGTTTTGAAAACAATATTGATTATGGATTTGAAATTGTGATGTGATACATTATGTGATTTTGAAAACGAAAAATTATTTTGAAAATTTACGGTGTTACACAATATCGGAATTCTGTCCCAATTAATGAAGATTCAGTTTTCCATGAACCTTCCCTTGTTGCCTGTCCTGGTACAATTCGTGTCAGTCACCAGAACTCCAATAATCACGATCAATAATCATTGTGCTCACAGAATGAAGTCAGGCCGACAGCAGCTCAAGCTAGAACTGTTCACTATTTTGATAAAACCGAATTGTCCAATTGGACTATTTGGTTCGGATATTCGGATTGTTGGATTGGTTTTCAACAAAACCGAATTATAATTTTGGATTTCGGATTGGTTTTGGTTTATAAAATAAGAAGCGAATAGTCCAAAAAAACCGAATAAACATTTATTATTTATTTATTTATAACATATATATCTATAGTTATTTATTAATTTTGTAATTTATTTTTTGAAATAGGTTCAAAACGTTTCACCCGATTAAAAAACATTAATATGCATTTTCTCTCAAAAGTTTTCTATTTATAAAATATTTAACTATAATATATCTTCGTAGTAATTCTTTATAAATTTCAAATCACAAGTAAATAATTTGTTTTTGTTTCTTGTGTAAAGTTGATAATATTATAATTATTTGTCATTTTAAAATGTTTTGGTTTTTGAAAACCGAATTATAAAAACCGATCCAACCGAATTGTAATTGGATTGGATCGGATCGGGTTTGAATTTAGTTTGGACTATTCGGATCCATGTTTTGAAAACCGAAATCAATTTGGATTCACTTGATTGGATCGGATCAAACTGATCCATCCAAACAAACACCCCTAGCTCAAGCTGCCCCTGATGCTGCCAAAACTGCGACAACAGCCAAGGTTGGTGTCAAAAATGCGACAGCAAGACCTGATGATGTTTCGGATTCGATTTCGATAGCATCAACCCCTTTTATCATCTAATCTTCGTAAAATTTATGAAGATAATCAGAATACATGGGGTGAGAATGAGGGTGTTCTCGGAAATTATTCATCTAAGGATAGGGATTACATTAATCCGACGGGCTTTTTTGGAGGTTATGGTCGAGTCTCAGGAATTAACAGCTCTGAAGAAGATCTTTCGCATCCCCCGGGTTTTTCAAATCAGTGTTTTTTGTTTTTGGAAAATAAACAAAGCAGTTCAGGTGGTATTGATAAAAATAATTCATTTCTAAATGAATTACAAAAAACCATTGCTATAGGAGAATCGTTGGGGTATAATATGGATGGATGCATGGATCGTGTTACAGAGATTTTACAAGGTCACGTTCAAATTCAAGTTCAAAAATGAATTGCTTATCAATTAATATCCAAGGGGCGGCTTCCTCTGCTAAGAGGAGCTGGATAAGGAAATTGTGTACTCGTCATAAAATTAATTTTGTGTAGCTATTCAAGAGACTAAGTTGTAGAGTGTTGACTTAGTTATGGCTAGATCTTTTTGGGGTAATTCTTCTTTTATGCATGCTTTCTCTCCTTCTCGTGGAGCTTCTAGGGGTATTCTAGCTATTTGGGATGTGGATTTGATTTCTCATAATCATTTTTCCGTTCATGAAGGCTTTGTTGTTATTGAAGCGGTTTGGGTTCGTTCGGGTCTCCAAGGGATCCTTATTGTTGTTTATGCTCCGCAAGGGTTAAGTAAAAAAAGACTTCTTTGGATTGATATTTATAATTTTATATCTAATTCGTTGGGGGAATGCATCATTATGGGTGATTTCAATGAAGTTAGGGATGAATCCGAGAGAATACGGTCTAAATTCTATGCATCTACTGCAAGAGTTTTTAATGATTTTATTAACCCTCTCAACCAGGTGGATGTTCCTTTGGGTGGTCCTAGATTTACTTGGAGCGATAAATGGGGTTCCAAATTTAGCAAGCTTGATAGATTTTTGGTTACGGAGGGTTTTTTGGATTCTTTTCCTCACCTGTCAGCTATGGTCTTGGACAAGAATATTCCTGATTCTTCTATTGGAGCATCGGTGGATTATGGTCTGACACCTTTTCGAATATTTCATTCTTGGTTTGATATGGAGGGGTTTGATGATATAGTTCGGTAAGCTTGGGCCACATCGGTGGAGGAGTTGGAGTTGACTAACCCTTGGGTTATTTTTAAGAAAAAATTACAGTTTCTTAAATCTAAACTCAGGGAGTGGAACTCTAAAAACCGGGACATGGCGGCTAGTAAAAGGAAGAATTTGCAAGATTTAGTAGAGTCTATTGATATTAGGCTCATGGAGGATGAAGGTTCTGCTAACTTGAGAGAGAAAAGAGTTTCTATATTAAAGGAGATTTCAGATCTTGACCATTTAGCTCAAGTTGATCTTGCTCAAAAAGCTAAAATTCAGTGGGGCATCGAAGGGGGTGAAAATTCTAAATTTTTCCATGGTATGCTTAATCGTAAAAGGAGACAAATAGCTATTCGTGGCTTGACGATTGATGGCATGTGGGTGGATAATTCGGTCACGGTCAAAAAGGGGTTTCATGATTATTTTCAATCTTTATTTCAGAAGAGTTTCTCATGGAGGCCAGTTACAGATGGTGCATTTTTAGTACATTATCCCAAGTGCAGGTTGATTACTTGCAATCTCCTTTTTCCTATGAAGAGATTAAAAGGGTTGTTTGGGACTGTGGGTCTAATAAAGCCCCTGGCCCTGATGGTTTTACTTTCGGATTTTTAAAGAGATATTGGGATCTTATTGCTACTGATGTTGAGGTGTTTGTTCATCATTTTTCCATCACTTAGTTATCCCTAAGGGATGTAATTCCTTGTTTTCACCATTATCTCTAAAGTCAGAGATCCGAAGACTTCAAAAGATTTTAGACCCATTAGCCTCATTGGTTGCTAGTATAAAATTATTGCCAAACTTCTGGCTAATCGTCTTGTGGAGGTTATTCATAGTGTTGTTAGCCTTGAGCAATCTGCTTTTATTAAAGGTGGAAAGATCCTGGATGGTCCTTTTCTTCTTAATGAATTGGTTGCTTGGAGCAAGTCTTCCAAAAATCCTCTCATGTTCCTTAAGGTTGATTTTGAGAAGGCTTATGACTCCTTATCTTGGGAGTACTTATTGGAAATCATGTCCATTATGGGATTTGGGTCTAAGTGGTGTCAGTGGATTAAGGAGCTTTTGTCGACAGCTAGGGCTTCTGTGTTGATTAATGGTTCCCCAACTGATGAATTTCAAATTCATCGTGAATTGAGAAAGGGTGATCCGCTTTCGCATTTTCTTTTTATTCTGGCTATGGAGGGTCTCCATATTGCTTTGATGCGGGCTCGAGTTGGGAATGCTTTTAGAGGGGTTTCTATTTCTGGACTGGGATTTCTCATATCCTGTATGCAGATGATGTTATGTTGGTCACTCCATGGGATCCTGAGAATGCAAATTGTCTTCTTCGTATCCTTAGATGTTTTTACTTGGCTTCAGGGCTTAAAATCAATTTACTTAAAAGTAAGTAGATTGGTGTGGGAATTTCCTATTCCCAAGTTCTTGTGGTGGCTAACAGGATTGGTTGTGCTGCTTCCATGCTTCCCTTTTTCATATAGGTATCTCGGTAAGTCAGATTATGTCGTGAAAGTCCTCTTGGGTTTCTTTGATTGATAGATTTCGTTCTAAGTTATCTACTTGGAAGGCTAAGTGTCTTTCGTTTGGAGGTCACCTAATGTTGGTAAATTCTATCTTGGGATCGTTAGGGAGTTATTGGATGTCTATTTTCCTTACTCCTCTATTGGTTTTGAAGGAGCTTGAAGAAATGAGGGCGAGATTTTTTTGGGGTGCAGACAGGGATGATCGGCGTATGCATTGGGTTAGATGGGATAGAGTGTTAACCTCCAGGGATGAAGGTGGATTGGGGATTGGCAGCTTTTTCTCTTTCAATAGGGCTATGGTGTTTCGGTGGTGGTGGAGGTTTTATCATTGCCCTAACCTTCCATGGGTTAGAGTGATAAAAATCTATTTATGGTTTGGATGGTGCTTGTATGAATTTGAGATATACCAATTCTGGTCAAAGTCCTTGGGGTGGGGTTATTCCTATGCTCTCCTAATTACGCCAGAAGGATATTGATCTTCAATCTCTTTGTCCTATAAGAGTTGGAGATGGTACTCGCACTTCTTTTTGGCATGATGTTTGGAGGGATGGTATGCCTCTTTTTGCTTCTTTCCCTAGAATTTATGCGCTGGATTTGCATAAACATGTTTCTATCACAGACAGGATGTCCATGGGATTGGGGGTTAATACTCTTAGATGGGGCCCTAGAGGTGGAGTGGAACAGGAGAAATGGAATAATTTTATTTGCCTTTGGTAGGATTTCCAACTCAGACCAGTCCCAGATAGACTGGGTTGGGTTAATGATGTGTCAGATACTTTTTCCATTTCATCAGCTCGGAAATTATTGGATGGTTTTACGCTTAGTAACAGAGGTATTTCTACTCATTGGAATAATTGAGCTCCAATTAAGATTAATATTCTTATCTGGAGGATTAGATTATCTAGTATCCCTACTAGAGAGAGACTTTCTTTTAGGGGTATTATGGTGGATTCCATCCTTTGTCCTGTCTGCTCGTCTATAGTGGAGACTGTGGAACATATTTTTGCTAATTGCTCGGATTTGATTGCTCTTTTGTCCCGTATTGCAATCTGGTGGGGTGTTAATTGTCCTTCTCAGTTGACTGTGGATTCTCTTTTCAATTGGGCTGATTCTACTACATGGAAAATTTGTCAACATAAAGCTTTCGATGCAGTTATCTTGACTACGTTTTGGTGCATTTGGAATTTCAGGAACAATGTGATTTTCAGAGCAAACACGCCTAAGAAATCTTTGATTTTTGATGATGTTGTTCATAAATCTTATGTTTGGATTTCTAGTAGGTGTAGTAAAGCCAAGATTAGTTGGTCCTCTTGGCTTCATAGTCCTTTTACTGCTACTAAGTTGAAGTAATTCTTTTTCTAGCGTCTTGCTAGCTAATAATATTTCGCTGTTCCAAAAAAGAAGGTTAATATATATATATATATATATATATATATATATATATATATATGGGAAATCTCCAGAAAATTCCTAAAATTTTACCTTAATTTAAGAAAAAGTCTCAAACTAAAATTTGTTTATGAAAAAGCATGCATTACCGGTAAAAATGGCGATTTGACCATATTTTCCCGGTTTACCAGTTTCTTTACTTG
Source organism: Lactuca serriola (assembly GCF_051521515.1). Taxonomy (NCBI): domain Eukaryota; kingdom Viridiplantae; phylum Streptophyta; class Magnoliopsida; order Asterales; family Asteraceae; genus Lactuca; species Lactuca serriola. The sequence goes on along the minus strand of NC_136414.1, from coordinate 203,500,555 downwards.
AATGTTTCTTTAAAATCTCATTATTTTATACTAATTTACGAATAAGTCTCAAACTAAAATTTAGTGATGATTTGGCCCTTTTCTCCATGTAACATACATTTTACGGGTTTCATTGCTGACCTGGACGCCTAATCATTGAATGAGCTGATGAGATGGATATGTTAGGTTATATAAAGCTATGTTTACCATAAAACTTGATATCTTGATATATTGTATATTTTTTTGGAATATAAAATGCATCTGGCGAAGACTGCAATAATTACATAAACTAGCAACAACTTCGTCATTTTTTACATTTATAAGAAATTTTAAATTGTCTTTCTAATCTTATGTAACCCAATATATCCATCACATAAGACATCAGCTCATTTCCTGCCATTTTTTCCTAGAAACACAAATTTTATTGATTTCATTCCTGACCTAGATACATAGTCATAAATGATCCGATGAGATGGATATCAAATTTTACAGTAAATAAAGTATTATATAACCCATTGTATCCATCTTATCAACTGATTTAATGATTATGTGTCTAAATCAGCAATGAAACCGATAAAATGTATGTTTGTTGGACAAAAGGGTTAAATCATCACTAAATTTTAGTTTGTGACTTATTTGTAAATTAGGGTAAATAATGGGACTTTAATGAAACAGGTAAGTAATGAAACCGGTAAACCAGGAAAAAAGGGTCAAATCGCCATTTTTATTGGTAATTCATGCTTTTTCGTAAACAAATTTTAGTTTGGAACTTTTTTGTAAATTATGGTAAAATTTTAGGACTTTTCGACGCCTAGACTCGTCGAGTAGGATCGCGATTTGATGACTGGATTAATGAATGGACTCGACGAGTCGACAGGATGACTCGACGAGCCGCGATGAGGTCAGAAACCCTAAATCTGCGGGCCTGAGCCCTATTCAAAAGACCTTATAGCCCTCATTTGCGGCTACCAGTCCAGAGAGAGAAACCCCAGAGAGCTTGCACGAGTTGTGTGTGAGAGCAAGCCTTTTTAATACTTTTTGGTGTTATTTTGCAAAGAAGAAGGTGTTTCCAGCTAGAGGAGGTCAAGAGGGTTGCTAATCCGTGGTTTCCAAGCTTGGATCTGCAGTATTGAGGTAGCAAATCGAACTCTCCTTCTGTTTTGGTTAAGATCTATGAATCTAGGGTTATCTATACCTTTTTTATGGCTTGAATTGATGAGTTTATGGTCCCTACATGTGTTAGACTTCAGATCTGGACCCATAGAGGTCTAAAGAGCATTATCCATCTTGCTTTATGGAGTGTTATGGAAGGAATGAACTTAGGTTGCCATTTTTGGGGCTATTTCTTCAAAAGGAACCATATATGTGCTGCATGAGTGTAAAGGTTTCACCTTTACGTGATTAGTGGGTATGGGAAGGTCAGATCTATAGGTTAGAGAAGCGGATCTGACCTCAGAAGGTCATTTGAGTGTTGCCATGGATGTAACTCGCCTAGTTCATAAGTGGACTCGACGAGTCGAGTCAGGGTTGCCCCGCGATTCGGGACAGGAGTATCTCATCGAGTGAAGGGATGAATCGACGTGCCAAGTGAGGCTAGAAGGATTCAGAGGACCCGCATGGACTCACCGAGTCACCCATGTGAACTCGACGAGTTGGGTCAAATTTTGACCGTTGACTTCAGTTGACCTTAGGGTTTTGGTCAAGCTGATTCAAGAGAGTTCTGGGAGGGGTAGAATGGTCTTCTACCCATCATTAGAGATGAGATTATGAGAGAGTATTGATTAGGAATGTTATTTTGTAGATAGGAGGAGGCTAGATCGGGCATCCGAACACGGGAGATTATCCGATATCGTACGAGGTGAGGACCGGAAGGTCTTATATGCTATGAGATGTATGTGCTGAATGCTGTTATATGATATGTACGCTATGAATGATAAAGACCAGAAGGTCAAGATGATATGGACCGGAAGGTCAGGAGGTTACGGACCGGAAGGTCGATACGGGTAGGACTGGAAGGTCTACCAGGATTTCGGGACGGAAGTCCCCTGAGACACTTGGACCGGAAGGTTCCACAGAGCTATGACCTTGAGTGGCGTATGTGTTGTATGTGGTATTTTGGGGAACTCACTAAGCATTTATGCTTACAGATATTGTGTTACGTGTTTCAGGTACTAGCGAGGATCGCGGGAAGGCGCCGGCATGATCCATACACACTTGTGGAGTTTTATGTCTTGAGATTCAGGGATATGTTTTGTTATGATAACATTGGATACATTATGTTTTGATATTATCTTGTGAATAAAAGTATGTTTTAAAAATGAAAAATTGTTTTGGAAATTTTCGTTGTAACAAGTTGGTATCAGAGCCTTGGTTTGAGGGATTCGGATGCACCTTCGGGTGTATTTGAACTCAAACTGAGTATTTGAGAAAAAATTTCGTAAACTAAACAATTTTTCTAAAAAGTAAAAGGATTTGTGAAAAGCGGAAGGAAGTAGTGTGTACGATCTGCCAGCGCCCTAACGGTGATTTCCCAAAATACCCTTACATTATGTGTTATGAGATATGTTATGATATGTTATGCATGCTAGATTAGGCTAGGTATTCATATTAGGACTAGAGTGGCCTGATTTGTGATGCCTTGGCCTTGGAAGATTTATGCTGCTATGAGATGCTTGAGAGTAAGTAGGTAGCAGTGAGGAGTTTATGAGAGGTCTACCGAAGGGTAGCCTATGCTAGCGAGATGCAGAGTTCTTGTGATTTGGGATCCTAGGAGGAGGACTTGGGGTGAATACTGATGTGGTGTGGATGGTAGTATAGGGCCCGTACTACTGAAGACACTGGATCAGTACGCAGTCCAAGTAAGAATCCTTAGGGTACTAGGGAACAAGTAGGGTTGAGTTATCGAGTGTAAGTATGCTCAAGCGAGTCTCTGATATTTTATGTTGCATTTCAGAGACATCATGGTTGGGACACGCCACACACCTGAGAGCAGCGGTGTTAGTGATGAGGAGATCTGCAGGTTGATTCATGAGGAGGTGGTTGCGGCCATCCGAGCTGAGATACAGAGATGTTTGGGTCTATCAAGACCACTCTGATCGAGACTTTTGATGAGCGGTATGCTGCTCTTACTGATGTTGTTGTTGCTGCGGCCACCTCAGTCGTGGCTACTGCCAGGCCGCAGGGGGTGACTCGTTGCTCTTCCGAGAGTTCAGCAACACGAAGCCATTAGATTTTGATGGGACGCCGGATCCGATCACTGCGATGAGATGGATTTTTGATATTGAGGGATATTTCTATACTTTCTCGTGTCCGGAGTATTTGAGAGTTCGGTTTGCACTGAACCAGCTTCGCTTGGGAGCGAAGGACTGGTGGAAGTTTGTGACGACTTCACTACAGCAGAGCTTACCGCGGTGACCTAGGAGAGGTTCACCACGATGTTTGGAGATGAGTACGTTCCCCCAGTGGAGAGGGAACGGTTGGAACAAGAGTTTTTGTCCCTAAAGCAGGGGACTGAGTTAGTGACTGTGATCACACGGATGTTCCATGAGAGGGTGTTGTTTTGCCCTGAGCACGTGTCGTATGATCAGGCACGCATGAGTCGGTACTTGAGAATTTTGAGGAGGGATATCAGGGAGTTCGTGGCGAACTCGTCATACTGGACATTTTTTGAGCTCCAGGAAAATGCCCAGAAGAAGGAGATTGAGCTAGAGACTCAGGCCTGGGAGGAGGCCGAGTCTCAGGGCAAGGATCGGCGGCCGGCACAGTCTCAGCCGGCAGCCAAGCGGGCAAAGCCCGCCGATTCGAGATCTGGAGGCCAGAAGGGCTGCACTTGTGGGAAGTGCAGCAAGGGACATGATGGAGTTTGTCAATCAGGGCAAGGATCGGCGGCCGGCACAGTCTCAGCCGGCAGCCAAGCGGGCAAAGCCCGCCGATTCGAGATCTGGAGGCCAGAAGGGCTGCACTTGTGGGAAGTGCAGCAAGGGACATGATGGAGTTTGTCAATCAGGTGCTTCCTACAAATGTGGCAAGGAGGGGCACATAGCCAAGGATTTCCCCAAGGGGTTCACGGTTTGCTTTCAGTGCAACCTAACCGGACACCGGAAGGTCGGGTGTCTGCAGCTGCAGGGGTCAGCATAGGGAGCACCACAAGGATCTGCCCCTGGTGCCATGCGAGCTACTGAGGTTCAGTCAGTGAAGGACGAGGCACCGAAGGCTCGCAAGAGAGCCTTCCAGTTAACAGTGGAGGAGGTCCGTGCAGCGCTCGATGTCATGGCTGGTATGTATTCTTTCATTTATTTATGTTGTGTTTGAGATATTGTGCTTATATTATGATATGCGTAGGTACTTTTCTTGTGAGTTATGTACCTGCTTTGATGTTATTTGACTCGAGTGCGAGTCGGTCATTTGTGTCATTAGCATTTAGTCAGCACATCAGTATCCAGCAGGAGGCGTTGAGTCGACCTCTACAAGTTTCCATAGCTGACGAGCGAGCGGTGTATGCTACGGACGTGATTCAAGGATGTGTACTCGAGATCTTCGGTGTTGAGTGTGACATCACCAAAATCACGGCCAGAAAAGACCGATTTCATTTATGCTTTTTAAAATAATTTCAGAGTAAATCCTTTTGATTTAAAAGTGTTGCGGAATTTGTTCCCAAAACAAAACATGATAAAATAGTATTTATCAAAGCATTTCATCAAGAGATGCATTTTCATTATATAATCAAAACTCGGGATGTCATGTTCCGATACAGATAGACCTGGCAATGGGGCGGGTTTGGAGCGAATCGACCTTGATCCAAACCCTTTTAACAAATTTCAAAATCCGATCCAAACCCGCTCCGTAACCCGCAGGGTTTTGAATAATCAAACCCATACCCTTATCCACCGAATCAGCAGATATCCAAACCCGCCCCGTAACCCGTACGTTTTTTGCATAATAAAACACATTTTACTTAAATCATAAAATCACGTTTATTAAATAAAACTAAGTTTTGATTTAGAAAACACATTATGTACTCAAGAACTTTCTATTGGAATTAAAATCATTATTTTAGTTACTTCCGATTGGTTTTTGACCGTTGATTGCATTGATAGAGAATAGAAATTAAAAACTTTCTTTCGGTTGATAAATAACCTTATTGATTTATAAATGAAATTGGTGATTACATGATGAAATATAATTGAAATGAAATCATGAATCTTGGGAGAAGAGTAGAAGACTGGAAGTCTAGAAGTTGAGTCCTTGACTCCTATGTAAAAATAATTTAGTCTTTGGCCTTTATCTTTGGATTTCTGATTGGAATTTAATGTAAACTTTAGATAAATATAAAATATAAATTTATATTTCTAAAATTTTATATGGGGCGGGTTATAAACAGAGCGGATCGGTGTTGATCCATACCCGACCCTTTTAATAAAAGGGTTAGCGGGTACGGGTCGTTAACGGGTAAACGGATCAAAAATATGCTCCAAACCCATATAATTGTTAAGGGTTTGGATCGGATCAGGGTCAAAACCCGCTCCATTGTCAGGCCTAGATACAGACCATAAAGCATAAACGATAACATTACAAGTCATTCAACAAATATATACAGATACAGACTTGTAAACAAAACAACTCGATGATTCATCCATCTTACGCCCTTGCGCCACTTCCTGTAATACAAATAAAACTGAGTGGGTCAGGCTTGAGAGCCTGGTGAGCATATAGGGTTTTCAACCCACAATAAATAATTATATTTAATTTCACCAACCAACAATATCCCGATTACCCATTCCCGTTATCCTCACTTTACGTCCCTAAAACAGCATCTATCTCAAGGGACCTAATCTAGGATTTTCATCGAGACGGACATTACTGCTAAGGGGTTTCCTCAACAATAGATATCCTAAAGGCAACCATGAGGGGGATAGAGTACACTGGTGAACACATCGTTCACAACACCTACAGGTTATGAACCTGCTAGTGTTCCACTAGACTGTCTAGAAAGAGCCTGTGGTCGTTATCCATACTCTGCTGAATAACTAGATCAACAACAACAACAACATCGAGGCCTCTCATCTGTTTATTACACACCAACTATCTACCCATGTTCTACCCAACATATTAGTAGATAAAAAAATATATTTTCATACATAATTTAAAACCTGTATATCATTTTCATTCAATACATATTCCACATAACAGATGAGGCACACCCACATAACATATATTTCATAGAAAATAAATCAGATTTATGAGATAGAAGAGAATGAATATACATTCACACATATAACAACAAAATAATACACATAACACGTATTTCGTATAAAATACTTCATAATTATGCGTTAGAAGAAAGTAACTACACACTCACTTGATCAGAAGATGATCGGACAGCACTACAGCTTGTAGAAGTAGTATTCTTCGGCAGATCTGGAAGATCTTCACAAAAACCGGACTCCTCGCGGGCAGAGCTTCGGCTCGGGAATCTTACTTCTCGGGATCTTCGGGACCTCGGGACTTGCTTCGGGCCTCGGGAATGATACCGGGGCTTCGAGGTACTTCTGGCACGCAAAACGATGCAAAACGGGAGAGAGAGAAGAGAAAAATGGCAAAAGAACTCGGCTGCCCTCGCATCCTATTTATAGGAGGCTGGAGCCTCGGAGTACGCTGGGCGTACAGTAGTACGCGGGGCGTACACGTCCGAAATCGTCATTGCTTACGTATCCGAAGAACTCGAGTGCGAGGGACGTCACGCTTCGTTGTACGTTGGGCGTACAGCAGTACGCTGGGCGTACTTCGTATGAGTCCGATGACTCCCCTTCGGATAATACCGGGATTTGGAATTAAATTTAAATATTAAATATTTAATAAACTTCGGAAATTCATATCTTCTTCATACGAACTCCGTTTTCGACATTCTTTATATCCACGCGTAGGTGAGACTACGCTCTACAACTTTCGTTTAGACTCCGTCGGCAAATTTTGAATTTATTTTTATTATTTATTTTTAGAAGGTCGGGACAGAAAACTTCGTTATAAATTCATAACTTCTTCGTTTGACGTCCGTTCTCGCGTAACTTTTCATCGTTTCGCTACTAACAACGAGATCTTCGATTCTCATTTAGATTGTTCCGGCTAAAAACCGCTCTATCTCAAATCGAGTATTCGGGCTGCACATCGCTAAATCGAAACTTCAGAAAATCATAACTTCCTCGTACGAAGTCAGATTTGGGCGTTCTATATATATTCGGAAACCTCGTTTCAACTACTACAACATTATCCAAAGATATCAAGTCTATTTTACACTTAAATTTTGATGCTCATTTTATTCTTAATTAATCAAATCACATAATTAAGCAATTAAGCACAAAACACATAATACTCAAATAATACACTTCTATTATTTCAAAACGGGTTACAAAGGTTAACCTAGACTATTATATCAACATTAATGACAAGCCCAGAAACACAGGCGTTACAATTCTCTCCACCTTACAATGATTCCGTCCCTGGAATCACACATCAACAAACAAATGCGGATAGCGACCCATCATGTCACTCTCCGTCTCCCAGGTGAGATTCGGCCCATTCGTGTGTTTCCATCGGACAAGCACTAACTCGACCATATTGTGTCGCAACTTCTTAGTCTTTCGGTCAACAATTGCCTCTGGTTCTTCAATCAACCTTTTTTTCTCATCGATTCTCAACTCCGAAAGTGGAATCATGTCGGGAACTTCTCCCGTGAACTTCCTCAAATAACACACATGAAAAGTGTTATGAATTCCATTCAGTTCTTCTGGTAGTTCGAGCTTGTAAGCGTGGTTCCCAATCCTCTGAAGAACTTTAAACGGTCCAATAAACCTTGGACTTAATTTTCTCCTTTTACCAAATCTTATAAGTCCCTTCCACGGCGAGACTTTAAGCAAAACCGAATCTCCAACCTCAAAAGTCATCGGTCTTCGCTTGTTGTCAGCATAGCTATTTTGACGATCCTGAGCTGCTAACATTCTTTCCCTAATTATTTTCAACTTTTCATCAATTTGATGGACTATCTCCAGTCCCATAAACTGCTTTTCCCCAACCTCAATCCAACAAGATGGTGTACGACACTTCTGTCCATACAAAGTTTGGTATGGTGCCATCTTAATGCTCGAGTGGAAACTATTATTGTAGGAAAATTCTACCAAAGGTAAATGTTCATCCCAATTACCTAGGAATTCCAGGGTACATGCTCTCAACATATCTTCAAGTGTTAGTATCGTCCGTTCGCTCTGACCATCAGTTTGCGGATGGTAAGTTGTACTTAAACACAACTTGGTACCCAATTCTTCTTGTAGACTTTTCCAAAACCTCGAGGTGAAACGGCTATCAAGATCTGACACAATCGTTAACGGAACACCATGAAGCCTCACAATTTCCTTCACGTAAGAATTTGCAAGCTTCTCCATAGACCATTTCTCCTTGGCTGCTATGAAATGCGCACTCTTAGTGAATCGATCAACGACCACCCAAATCATGTCGTGACCATTCTTTGTTCTGGGCAGTTTAGTGACAAAATCCATAGCAATGTCTTCCCACTTACCCATAGGCACGGGCAATGGTTCTAAACTCCCATACGGATTCTGATGTTGTGTCTTTACTCTCGCACAAGTCACACACTCAGCCACATACTTTGCAACATCAAGCTTCATCGTCGGCCACCAGCAGTAGGGTTTTAGGTCCCTATACATTTTAGTGCTACCGAGATGAATCGAGTACATGGTTTTGTGAGCTTCTTCCATCAGAAGATCTCTGACTCCTCCTGTCTTAGGTATCCAAATCCGATCTTGGAAAACCTTCAGTCCATGACTGTTTACACCGAACACCAACGTTTTGCCCAAACGTTCCTCTTTTCGGTCATTCTTTTCAGAAGCTTCCTCTTGAGATTTCTTTATACTTTCCACAATGGTCGAGACAACTTCAATTCTTAATGCTCTTGGCCTTTTCCTTTCAAGATTGACTTTCCGACTGAGAGCATCAGCAACAACATTAGCCTTACCGGGGTGGTAAAGTATCTCGCAGTCGTAGTCTTTAAATAATTCTAGCCAACGTCGTTGCCTCATATTCAATTCCTTCTGACCAAAGAGATATTGGAGACTCTTATGATCAATGAAAAGTTTTCACTTTGTGCCATAGAGGTAATGCCTCCATATCTTCAGAGCGAAAACTACCGCTGCCAACTCCAAATCATGAGTCGGATAGTTCTTTTCATGCTCTTTCAGCTGTCGAGATGCATATGCTATCACCTTTTCTCCTTGGGTCAAAACACAACCCAATCCAACCCCAGAAGCATCGCTATAAACAGCGAAGTCTTCAACTCCATCGGGTAGAGAAAGTATCGGTGCCTCGCGTAGTTTCTTCTTTAGCTTCTCGAATGCTTCTTTATGCTTATCATTCCATGCATAAGTAGCTCCTTTGTGGGTCAAAGCTGTCAACAGAGTAGCGATCGAAGAAAAGCCTTGGATAAACCTTCGGTAATATTCGGCTAATCCCAAAAAGCTTCGGATCTCCGTGGGACTTTTTGGTTGTTCCCATTTCATCACAGCTTCGATCTTCGCTGGATCAACCATTATCCCTTCTTGGTTGACCACGTGACCCAAGAATTGGACTTCTCGAATCCAAAAATCACATTTGGAGAACTTCGCATACAGCTTCTCCTTCTTCAAGACTTCTAACACTTCTCGCAAGTGTCTGTCGTGCTCCTCTTGGCTTTTCGAATAAATCAGAATGTCATCTATGAACACTATCACAGATTTATCTAGGAACGGATTACAAACTCTGTTCATTAAATCCATGAATGTTGTTGGAGCATTGGTTAGTCCAAACGACATAACCAAAAACTCGTAGTGTCCATATCGGGTTCTGAATGCAGTCTTCTCTATATCTTGCTCTCTTACTTTCAGCTGATGATATGCTGACCTTAGATCGATCTTCGAGAAATAGCCCGAACCTTGCAATTGATCAAACAGGTCATCAATCCTTGGAAACGGATATCTATTCTTTATTGTTGTCTTATTCAGCTCTCGGTAATCAATGCACATTCTCATACTTCCATCTTTCTTCTTCACAAATAACACCGGAGCTCCCCAGGTTGATGAACTATGTCTAATGAAACATTTGTCCAATAACTCCTGAAGTTTCATCATTAGCTCCTTCATCTCCGTTGGTGCTAATCGGTAAGGTGCTTTTGTTATTGGCGTCGTCCCTGGCAACAAGTCTATTCTAAACTCCACTTGTCTATCAGGCGGTAATCCGGGAAGATCTTCTGGAAATACTTCCGGATAATCACACATGACAGGAATGCTCTACATCACCTTTTTCTCCTTTTTAGCATCGATCACGAATGCTAGATACGACGTACATCCTTTAGCCAAAAACTTTCTGGATTTCATCAATGAAATGATTCCAGAATTTACTCTGCGTTTATCTCCATACACCATAAACGATTCCTTCCCAGGCGGGTTCACTTTCACTATTTTCTTCTTGCATAAAATTTTGGCATCATTGGCGCTAAGCCAATCCATTCCAAGCACGATGTGAAACCATTAAGTTCGATAGGCAATAATTCCTCGTGGAACTTATTCCCATTCAGATCAATTAAGATGTTTTTCATACGATGGCTAACAGGTACAAACTTGCCACTAGCAATTTTGACTAATAAAGCACTATCTAGTCTATCAATAGGCAAAACTAGCTTTCTACCAAATTCATGCGATATAAAGGAGTAGTTGCCTCCAGAATCAAATAAAATTTGGGCAGGCAATGTGTTTACGAGAAAGGTACCTGAAGCGACATCAGCTTCATCTTTAGTAGCTTCCAGTGTCATCTGGAATGCTCTCGCCTTTGGCTTTGGTGGAATGTTGGGTCTAGCTGCCTCCTTCTTCTTCGGGCAGTCCCTCGACATGTGTCCCTCCTCACCACAACCATAGAAAACCTTCTTAGAGAGGGTGCATTCATTTGCATAGTGCCCTGGTTTTCCACATTTGTAGCATGTGGCCGCTACCTCACATTTTCCATGATGCTTCTTCTTACATTTGTTGCACCATTTCGCTTCGCCTCCACTTCCCCTCGAACCAGACTTCGAGAAATTGTTTTTCTTATTAGACCTTGAAGTTCCATCGAACTTCCTCTTTTCACGAACTTCTATCCTTTCCAGACCCTTTTCCTTCTGCTGGGCCTCCACATTCTTAGATGCACGAACAGCCGTTTTCAGAGTAGTTGCCATCTTGACTGTCGGACCAAAGTCGGCAGGCAGTCCATTAGCAAACCTCTCAATCTTGGAGAGTTCCGTTGGCACTAGGTACGGAAATAACTTCATTTTCTCAGTGAATGCAGTAGCATAGTCATCTATGCTCATCCTCCCCTTCTTCAAGTTTTGGAACTCATTGTTCAGATCAATCATATCTATCTCTGATCAATATTGCACCCTTAGTTGTTCCAAGAACTCCTCCCATGACATTTTCAGGGCTTCCCCTCGTGGCATAGTATCTGCCAACAACTTCCACCAACTCAATACTCCAGTCTTCAGTTGTCTAACTGCAAAGATAGTCTTCTATTTGCTGCTACAGTCGCAACTTTCAAATACCATCTCCATTTCGGAGATCCAATCCATTATCTCAACAGGCTTTGGGCTCCCAGAAAGACTTGGCAGCTTGGCGCCCAAGAAGTTCTTGTACATTCGCCCATCCTTGTTGTTTCTCCTTTCCGGATCGTTCCTTCATTCTCCTTGAGTCCCAACTTGACTTATAATGCGACTATTGTTCCCTTCCTCCGATTGCTCGGGAATCAATTCGGGTTCCTCAATAGGTATGATAGGTTCGTCCCTATTATCATGCAACATCTGTCGCATCTCATCCCTTTGTTCGGTTAACATAGCCCGAATCATGGCTTGCACCCCAGCCATTGTTATTGGTTCTGGTGTTGCTGCTACAACAGGTATTTGCTCAATCACCGGCGGTTGATTCCTGTTTTCATCTGTGTTTCCAACGCCACTCCTTGTTCTCACCATTTTTGATCTACACACCGAATAAGGTGAAATTTAGATCTTCATTCACGATAAATTTCAAATCATCCTTATCACTCCAAAACGATTACATGCTAGTTCTAATATCATATACATACGCTTATAATCCTAAACACATAAACCTTCAGATCCGGTTGACAACAAACCGTAGATCCGAACGAATAATATCATATATGGCAACATATAACATTTAGCATATAAAAGCATTTTAGGCAACTTTCCTAAAAATAAACTAGTGCTTGTGTCTAAAATCCAACAGACACACATCTCAAAATTCCACTTAGCATTCTAAGTTTAAGTCTAGAAATCCCACAAATTCCTAGTTCGTTTAAACTAATGCTCTGATACCAACTGTGACATCCCCAAAATCACGGCCAGAAAAGACCGATTTCATTTATGCTTTTTAATATAATTTCAAAGTAAATCCTTTTGATTTAAAAGTGTTGCGGAATTTGTTCCCAAAACAAAACATGATAAAATAGTATTTATCAAAGCATTTCATCAAGAGATGCATTTTCATTATATAATCAAAACTCGGTATGTCATGTTCCGATACAGACCATAAAGCATAAACGATAACATTACAAGTCATTCAACAAATATATACATATACAGACTTGTAAACAAAACAACTCGATGATTCATCCATCTTACGCCCTTGCGCCACTTCCTGTAATACAAATAAAACTGAGTGGGTCAAGCTTGGGAGCCTGGTGAGCATATAGGGTTTTCAACCCACAATAAATAATTATATTTAATTTCACCAACCAACAATATCCCGATTACCCATTCCCGTTATCCTCACTTTATGTCCCTAAAACAACATCTATCTCAAGGGACCTAATCTAGGATTTTCATCGAGACGGACATTACTGCTAAGGGGTTTCCTCAACAATAGATATCCTAAAGGCAACCATGAGGGGATAGAGTACACTGGTGAACACATCGTTCACAACACCTACAGGTTATGAACCTGCTAGCGTTCCACTCGACTGTCTAGAAAGAGTCTGTGGTCTTTATCCATACTCCGCTGAATAACTAGATCAACAACAACAACAACAACAACAACATCGAGGCCTCTCATCTGTTTATTACACACCAACTATCTACCCATGTTCTACCCAACATATTAGTAGATAAATATATACATTTTCATACATAATTTAAAACCTGTATAGCATTTTCATTCAATGCATATTCCACATAACAGATGAGGCACACCCACATAACACGTATTTCATAGAAAATAAATCAGATCTATGAGATAGAAGAGAATGAATATACATTCACACATATAACAACAAAATAATACACATAACACGTATTTCGTATAAAATACTTCATAATTATGCGTTAGAAGAAAGTAACTACACACTCACTTGATCAGAAGATGATCGGACAGCACTACAGCTTGTAGAAGTAGTATTCTTCGGCAGATCTGGAAGATCTTCACAAAAACCGGACTCCTCGCGGGCAGAGCTTCGGCTCGGGAATCTTACTTCTCGGGATCTTCGGGACCTCGGGACTTGCTTCGGAGCTCAGGAATGATACCGGGGCTTCGGGGTACTTCTGGAATGCAAAACGATGCAAAACGGGAGAGAGAGAAGAGAAAAATGGCAAAAGAATTCGGCTGCCCTCGCATCCTATTTATAGGAGGCTGGTGCCTCGGAGTACGCGGGGCGTACGCGTCCAAAATCATCATTGCTTACGTATTCGAAGAACTCGAGTGCGAGGGACGTCATGCTTCACTGTACGTTGGGCGTACAGCAGTATGTTGGGCGTACTTCGTATGAGTCCGATGACTCCCCTTCAGATAATACCGGGATTTGGAATTAAATTTAAATATTAAATATTTAATAAACTTCGGAAATTCATATCTTCTTCATACGAACTCCGTTTTCGACGTTCTTTATATCCACGCGTAGGTGAGATTACGCTCTACAACTTTCGCTTAGACTTCGTCGGCTAATTTTGAATTTATTTTTATTATTTATTTTTAGAAGGTCGGGTCAGAAAACTTTGTTATAAATTCATAACTTCTTCGTTTGACGTCCGTTCTCGCCTAACTTTTCATCGTTTCGCTACTAACAACGAGATATTCGATTCTCGTTTAGATTGTTCCGGCTAAAAACCGCTCGATCTCAAATCGAGTATTCGGGCTGCACATCGCTAAGTCGAAACTTCAGAAAATCATAACTTCCTCATACGAGGTCAGATTTGGGCGTTCTATATATATTCGGAAACCTCGTTTCAACTACTACAACATTATCCAATGATATCAAGTTTATTTTACACTTAAATTTTGACGCTCATTTTATTCTTAATTAATCAAATCACATAATTAAGCAATTAAGCACAAAACACATAATACTCAAATAATACACTTCTATTATTTCAAAACGGGTTACAAAGGTTAACCTAGACTATTATATCAACATTAATGACAAACCCAGAAACACAGGCGTTACATTGAGTTCCCGATAGATCTAGTCCCGATTGCGATTAGGGACGTGTGTGTCATAGTGGGCATGGATTGGTTGAGCCGATTTTGGGTTGTTATCGACTACGAGCAGCAGTTGGTGACAATACGAGACCCTAGTAGGGGAGTACTTATGGTGTACGGTGAGGGTACCCGTTCTGGGTCAGCATTTTGTTCGGCTGCTAGAGCGAAGCGGAGCCTACAGCAGGGTTGTAGCGGGTTTGTGGCTTATGTGATGGATTCACGGGTGGCCGCAGAGGGGCCGGGTTCGGTTAGTGATGTACCGATAGTGCGTGAGTTCCCAGATGTTTTCCCCAAGGAGTTGTCGGGTGTGCCTCCCGAGAGGCATGTGGAGTTTCGCATTGATTTGGTTCCGGGAGCGGCGCCTATCGCCAAGGCGCCCTATCGCCAAGCGCCACCAGAGATGTAGGAGTTATCCTCATAGCTTCAGGAGCTGTTGGGGAAAGGATTTATCAGGCTAAGTAGCTCACCTTGGGGAGCGCCGATCCTTTTTGTCAAGAAAAAGGATGGTTCACACCGGATGTGCATTGATTACCGGGAGTTGAACAAGTTGACGGTCAAGAACGGTTATCCACTGTCGAGGATCGATGATCTGTTCGATCAGTTGCAGGGAGCGTCTTGGTTCTCCAAGATTGATTTGAGGTCTGGATATCATCAGATGAGGGTGAGTGATGAGGATATTCAGAAGATGGTGTTTAGGACTCGTTATGGGCATTACAAGTTCGTGGTGATGCCTTTTGAGCTCACCAACTTACCAGCAGCGTTCATGGATCTCATGAATAGGGTGTGCAGACCGATGTTGGATCGGTCGGTGATTATTTTCATCGACGATATTCTGGTGTATTCGCAATATAGAGAGCAGCATGAGGAGCATCTGAGAGAGATTCTCGGAGTTTTAAGATCGAAGAGGCTCTATGCCAAATTCTCCAAGTGCGAGTTCTAGTTAAGGGAGGTCCAGTTCTTGGGGAATCTGATAGGCTATACTTTTGTAGTTTGGGCTAGGCATTCTTTTTTATAGATCTTGGTAGGTTGATAGAGTATGGTGTAGTGGTCTATGTTGGATAAGTTTGTGTGTGTGCAGCTACACACGTGTGTGCGGCTGCACACTGGTGTGCTGGTGTGGGTAGTATAAAAGGGCTGTGTCAGTGTGTCAGTATAGTGACGTATGTGTATGTGTGTTTTTCAAGGTGTACCTGACATTTATGAGTAATAGATGTGTGCTTACTTGATGTTATTCTCATTCTACTCCTTCTACACTCTGATTGATTGTTCGCAATTCATTGACTACTGATTTGGATCTAAAGATTTGGGACTTACAATTGGTATCAGAGCCAATTAAGTATCAATTTGAAGCATTTTAGAGTGTGTGGTTGAGAAATTTTGTTGTTTTTGAAGTGCATTCATACTCTTTGATCAAGAAACTGCTGCTAATCACTGGTTTTAACAAGTTTGAAATCAGAACTCATTCAAAATCCGGTATTTTTGTGTGTGCGGTTGAAGTTTGAAGGAGTACAACTGAAAGTTTGAAGGTGTGCGGTTGAGTGTGCAGCCAGTGTGTGCGGTTGAGTTTGCAGCTGAGTGTACAGTTGGAGTGTACTGTTGGTGTGTGCTGTTGAAGTGTGTGCAGTTGACATGTGCGGCTAAAGTGTGCGGTTGCACTCATCCTAATTAACGAAGTTTTGTTGATTTCTAAAACATGGAATCTCAAATCATGTCAGCTCACCATGAATTGGATGCAATTGTGGGAAGTACTTCTCGAATTCCAGGACTGTTATCTGCGGAAGGATTTCTAGAATGGAAATATCGGATCGAGAAGTACATCAAAATGAAGGATTTGAAAATATGGCGAAGTATTCTTAGAGGACCGATCTATATTACAACTACTTTGGAAGATGGAACCATTACTAATAAGCAAGTTGAGAACTACACCGATGATGATTTTGAGAGAGTCGAGGAGCAGGAAAAGGCTCTTGCTACACTAACCATGGCATTATCTCCGGAAATCGCTCAAGGTTTTCGTGAGTATACATCAGCAAAGGCCTTATGGGAAGCACTGATAGAAGTCTATGAGGGAAATGAAGACAAGAAACAGAGTCACCAAGACATGCTGCGACAAAAGTTCAATATGTTCAACTATGTCTTGGGAGAAACACTTGAGACTCAGTTGCAAAGGTTTATCACACTCACCACAAAATGAGTTATGCTGGTGTAATGGTTACAAGATCGGAAATCAACAAAAAGCTTTTGAATTCTCTGCCAAAATCCTGGGATATGAATGTCTCAGTGATTAAGAAGACCAAAGATTTAAACCTTTTGAGTTTGGCTAAAATGATGGCGATCATCAAGGCTTGTGATCTCGATGATAAGCAAAGGGAGATTAACCATGTCAATTCATACTCCACAGCAAATATTGGGATCGAAACCACCAACAACATTGCTTTCTCAAGCGTTTCTACTCCTCAAAGTCCTCAAGTTCATGTTGCTCATGTTCAACCCTATGTGACTCATCAGCCCATTTCATACATTACACCTCAAATGCAACACATTCAAGTTTCTCAATCTCAAACTTCAGCTCAACAAGTTGGTTC
This sequence comes from Lactuca serriola, assembly GCF_051521515.1. NCBI lineage: Eukaryota > Viridiplantae > Streptophyta > Magnoliopsida > Asterales > Asteraceae > Lactuca > Lactuca serriola. Next base: position 203,483,439 of record NC_136414.1, on the reverse strand, counting down.
ATCCACAGCTGCACCAGTTCAATCTCATGAATTCAGTCCTCAAGTCTCATCTTTAAAAGAAAAGGAAGAAAATTTGGCCCTCGCCACTAGTTTGGTAAACTGCTACAACGCTTTCGTGGCAAGAGAACTCTCTCCGCAACTCTCATTTGTTGACCTAGACCAGATCCATCCTGAGGATGTGGAAGAGATGGACAGTACATGGCAGATGGCCATGGCGGTCTTCAGGGCAAAGCAGTTCTCCAAGAAAACAGGAAAGAACAATTGGAGTGCGAATTCCGATAAGAAAGTTGGATTCAACAAGGGAAAACTGAGATGTTATAATTGTCATGAGCCTAGGCATTTTGCAAGGGAATGTCCAAAACCAGATTGAAGAGAGAGCTCTATACAAACCATGGTGTCGGTAACATATGTCAATAAGGGATCTTCTTCAAGCAATCACACTGCTAACTTGGCAATGGTGGCTCAATCATTTAATTGGGAAGACCAAGTTCAGGCTCTGAATATTTCAGGACCTGGAAATGCTCATCTTGCCCAGATCAAAAATGGTGTGGAAAAAGAAACAGAGACGGATCCTGAAGAAGCGATGATGAATATTCAGTTTGCATTCATGGTGCAAACCACTCCAGAGCCTACCAAACCCGAGGTCAGCGAATTTCGTTGCTCTCAATCTTGTATTAAAACCGTTAAATTTTTATGAGACCAAATTGAATTAATCAAGAGAGAGAATGAGGTTACATACTTAGGAAAAATCAAAAGCCTTTAAAGAAACAATTAGAAAATAAAACAAAGGACTTTAAGAAACTGCAAGAGGATTACAGCAACAAATGCAAGAACTATGATCATCTCAAAAGAAAGTTTGATGTTGTAACCACTGAACTTGACTCATTGAAAAACCGTATTGAAAATGCTGAATTTATTTTTAACAAATTCAATGGGTCAAGTGAAGTTGTTTCAAAAATGATAGAAGGACAGATGCAATGGAAGGATATTACTCGTGGTAATCAAATAAAAGTAGGATTAGGATGTGAGTGTGTCCCCCTCCCTTTAATCATAATTACACTGCTATTCCTTTGTCTCAAGAAGAAATTGACAGAGAACCTTTCATGGTTTATGGGAAGTCAATTTCTGAACAAGCAACACGGTCTATTGTTAAAATCTTGGATACTAACATTTCTACCTCAAGTGTAGATAAGTCAGTAGTTCAGGGGGAGCAAGAAGCTGAAAAGTCTCAGTCGAATAATTCTATGACCAAATTTGGTGTTGAATTGTGTGATGAATCTGTGTTAAATTCAAACTCTAAAAAAAATTTTTTGGTGGTGTGTTGTTTCCCACTAATAACTTTGAAAAGGATGGTGTTGTTTCTGATAAAATTGATAAATATGATTCGAATGCTTCTACATCTTCCACGTTTGCTACACAATCTAGTACCTATTCTTGCAAATGTGAAAATGTTAGAAAACATAATAAAAACCAGAAATCTAACAAGAACAGTATGCAATCCAATGATAATAAACAAATCTGTTTCAATTGTGGTACTGCTGGTCATATTGCTAGAAATTGTTTAAATCGGATGTTTGTACATCACATGTCAAAGAGGGGAGAGAATGAGTCTAGAGGACGATCTTTAATTAGAAAATCCTCAAGAACTCGCTTTCGAGATGATGATTGGAAAACAAATCAAAACAAGAAAATGGAAAATTTTCAAAAGAATAAACAGGTTTTCAATAAATTCACAAACAGTTTGACAAAATCGACCCAAGCCAAGCCAAAGTCGATTTCGTCAGAAAGCAGGTTTGGATCTTCAAATTCTTCGAGTAGAAAAACCACCTGCTCAAAGCAAACTAAAAGGAAAACTGTTTCAAACCCTAAATATCAATGGATGCCAAAATTAAAATCTGATCAGTCATCATCCTCCTCTGTATCTGCTGAAAAAGAAAAACTAAAAGAAAAATTGAAAAATGAATCTGTGAAAGATAAGGGTCAACCCAGGACTATAATGACATGGGTTCCCAAATCTAAATAATTCCGCTCATCGTGCAAGGACAGTTGCGGAGGAATGTCGTCAGACCCTGGTATGTCGACATCGGCTGCTCCCAGCACATGATTGGAGATATCTCCCAACTGCACGAAATTCAAACATTTAATGGGGGATATGTTTCATTCGCGGGCGGAGAAGGAGGAAAGATCAATCAGAAAGGAACTATTTCCAATGGAGTGTTAAGTTTTGAGAATGTTAACTATGCTCCCGAGTTAAAGCATAGCATGTTGAGTGTTTTCCAAATCTGTGACAAAGGTTATTCGACACACTTCACTGATAAAGAATGTCTGATCTTAAAGTCGGGCATTGTCATCCCGGAGGAGTGGATTCTTGTAAAATCAAAGCGGTATGGGAATGCATATATTATCGACATGAATAGTAATGTTCCCGATGAAGTCACTTGTCTCTTTTCTAAAGTCTCTGAACAAAATGCTATGTTGTAGCATCATCGACTTGGCCATGCAAATGCAAAGAATCTGAATCGTCTTGCTAAGAACGAAATGGTCCGAGGTCTGCCTGTCAGAGATTTTATTACTTTTGAGACATGTGTTTCCTGTGCTCAAGGCAAACATCATCGGAAACCACATCTGCCAAAGCAGGTCAACTCCATCAATCAGGTGCTCCAATTGTTGTATATGGACTTATTTGGTCCGATCAACGTTCTCAGCATCAACCAAAATTCGTATTGTCTCGTTGTGAGAGACGATTTCTCTCGTTTCACATGGGTCTTCTTTCTGTCCAACAAAGTTGGGATCGCTGATCTTATCAAGAAGTTCATTGTGATGATCGAGAACCAAACCAACAACCAAGTGAAAGCACTTCGTACAGACAATGGAACAGAGTTCAAGAACATTGTTCTTGATCATTTTTGCGCTGAGAAAGGGATCATGCGTCAATTCAGCTCTATCCGGACACCACAACAGAACGGTGTTGCTGAGCAGAGGAATCGGACATTACAAGACGTTGCTAGGACGATGCTTTGTGATTCTAAACTTCCAGTTTTCTTTTGGGCAGAGGCGATCAACACAGCTTGTTACGTTCAAAATCGTGTCCTGATTAACAAAGCCCATATGAAAACACCGTATGAAATTCTCTATGGACACAAGCCATCTGTCAGCCATTTCCGAGTATTTGGTTGTCCTTGCACCCTTCTCCACTTAGAATCCAAGCCAAAGTTTAATGTCAAAGCTGATGATTGCTACTTTGTTGGATACGTTGCTCGTATTGCTTACCGGGTTTACAACAAGAAGACGATTAGACCCAAGGCAAGAAGTGCCCAATGTAAGTCAAGCACCACCAGTCTCATCCACTATTATCACCACTACAGTCTCTACTCCACTACTACCGTCTGAAGAAGGTTCAAGCACAGTATATGAAGTAGGCGGATCGTCTTCCATTCCTAAATATACCCCCACAAGGCCCTCGCTTGATGAAGCTTCTATCAGGCTTGCTAAGCATTTGGCTCAGAACATTTCAGATTCTCCTTCCCGGGGAAAAGGCATATCTTTTAAGGAAGAGAATTCAGGGGATGATGAGACCTTAGTGTCTAAGCTTCAAGATGAGATTGGAATCCTAAGGCAAGAAGTCATTGAGAAGAACATTCTTCTTGAACAACATGATTCCTATATCACTGAGCTTCGAGAAAGAGATGAACTGAAGACTAAACAGGTCACAGATCTGCAAACAAATCTTGGTTCTTTAACTGCTTCCTACTACGGATTGAAGAACATCTTGTATGACGCCTTTGGAGACAAAGTCAAAGCTCTGTTTCAGCAGCCTCACGGAATTGTAGATCCTCCTGTGGCTCCCACCCAATCCACAGAAGGCGACTTTCCAGTTGATCCACCTCCTCCAAGGACAACTACCATTGCTGATTGTTTTGATAAAGAACCTGAAAATAGCAGATCCCGCATCATGATCAAGCAAGGGAAAAGGACCGTCACTGCCAGCAAAAGCGAAGGATTACTTTTCATGAAAAACTCAAATGAAAATCGCAAAGCTAAAGATCCTATGTTGACTATGACGGATCTCAAGAAGAGAAAGCTTGGTGACGAGTTTGGAGATAGATCCGGGATCAGAATGTAGGCATTTGATCCCGAGTCAAACATGTGGGTCGTAAAAAGGAACTCTGGATTCCCTGAGTATTACAAAAGTACTCATGACTTCAACTCATGGACAAAAGTTGATCTTACCGAACTTTCAAGAGCCCCATTTCATAATCCTTCAGAAGATCCCAGCGTGACAAATTTCAAAAGATTTCTTGAAAGGCAGGTCAAGGAAAACTTCACAAAGATGAAAACTGCGAAATCCTTGTATAGAAGAGATAAGGATGTTATTGATCCTGAATCAGGCAAGCCCATGAAGATTATTCTATGGCCAGCAACGAAACAACTAAAGGAAATTCCTATCCCTCAACATTTTCATGAGGGATACCTTGACAATAAGGAATTTTGGGCGTATAATGATGAAACTGTCACTGTTGCCATCAAATTCAAAGATAGAGAACAAGTTCTAAGGTTGATCAGTGCTAACGATCTTCTCAGATTCAGAGAAAAAGATATCTGTACCATGTCTCGTCACCAAATCATTTGCCGAAAAGATGTCATGGAGGCTACTGCCAAAGAATTTACTGGAATGGTCGCCACAATCATTAATGGGAAACTTTGGATGGGATCCATGGGAAACTGTCACTGTTTCCATCAAATTCAAAGATAGAGAACAAGTTCTAAGGTTGATCAGTGCTAACGATCTTCTCAGATTCAGAGAAAAAGATATCCGTACCATGTCTCGTCACCAAATCATTTGCCGAAAAGATGTCATGGAGGCTACTGCCAAAGAATTTACTGGAATGGTCGCCACAATCATTAATGGGAAACTTTTGATGGGATCCATGGGAAAATCTGATCTGAGGCTGTTTGAAAAACCCGGAGAATGAAGACGAAGTCTATGCTAGCCTCAAACCAAAGGGGAGATTGATAGGCTATACTTTTGTGGTTTGGGCAAGGCATTCTTTTGTATAGATCTTGGTAGGTTCATAGAGTATGGTGTAGTGGTCTATGTTGGATAAGTTTATGTGTGTGTGCAGCTACACACGTGTGTGTGGCTGCACACTGGTGTGTTGTTGTGGGTAGTATAAAAGGGTTGTGTCAGTATAGTGACGTATGTGTATGTGTGTTTTTCAAGGTGTACCTGACATTTATGAGTAATAGATGTGTGTGTGCTTGATGTCATTCTCATTCTACTCCTTCTACACTCTGATTGATTGCTTGTAATTCATTGACTACTGATTTGGAACTATAGATTTGGGACTTACAGCATCTCGTTAACCAGAATGGGATATTGGTCGATCCAGCCAAGATTGAGGCTGTGATGAGTTGGGAGGTGCCGAGATCAGGATTTTTCTGGGGTTGGCCGGCTACTATCAAAGATTTATCAAGGATTTCTCCAATATTGTCGTGACTCACCAGGTTGACCCGGAAGGGCGTTGCTTTTTCGTGGGGTCCGGAGCAGTAGACCTCGTTTGAGACTCTTCGCCAAAGATTGTGCGAAGCCCCGGTGTTATCCCTTCTAGAGGGAATGGAGGATTTTGTGGTGTACTGCAACGCATCAATATCGGGGTTGGGGGCGGTGCTTATGTAGAGAGGGAATGTGATAGCGTATGCATCGAGGCAGCTGAAGCCTCGTGAGACGAGGTATCCCACCCACGATATCGAGTTGGGGGCAATGGTTTTCGCCCTCAAGATCTGGCGTCACTATCTGTATGGGGTTTGGTGTTCATATACATGGACCACAAGAGTTTGAAGTATTTGATGGATCAGCCCAACCTGAATATGCGTCAGAGGAGATGGTTGGATGTAGTAAAGGATTACGATTGCGAGATCCTGTACCACCCGGGCAAAACTAATGTTGTAGCTGATGCTCTGAGTCGTAGGGCAGAGAGTGCCCCAATTCGAGACACTTGTATGCAGTTGACGGTGATGACTCCGGTGTTGGACACCATTCGGGAGGCCCAAGCACAGGTCGTGGCACCAGAGAACCGCAAGAGGGAACGGGAGATCGGGCAGGTGCCTGATTTCGTTACCGACAACCGAGGGCTTATGACCTTTCAGGATTGGATTTGGGTGCCGTTTGCAGGAGGGACACGTACCATATTGATGGAGAAGGCGCATAGATCGAGGTTCTCGATCCATCCTGGGGCCACTAAGATAGAGGAGGCAGGTGTCTGAGTTCGTTACTAGCATGTAATTTTTTGGAGTAATAAAGAGGATTACACGTCTAAACCTTCCTCTATCTATATTCTCGTCTCAATACACCGAACGTCTGCTTTGGTGTATAGAACATTATGGTGAAGACTCGTAGAGAATTGAGTAAATGGATGAAATGAAAGGCTTATGATAGTGAATGACACCTATCGGAAGATATCGTAAGAGTGGTATCTTGCCTTTAGAATATGTATGATAAAATAACGGAAGGTTTAGAGGAGTACGGTATGTCTGAAGTACACCTTCGATTGGCAGGATAATGGAACGATTGGTGTAATTCTTGAAGTTGTCCCATCGTATGGAATTTCCATCACCAACCGAGTTGAAGTAGAATTGATGATTGAAGATACGCATGGAAGAAGTCCTAGTAGAGTCTAGGAAAATTTTATGATTAATTGGACACATTTGTATGTGTTAAATTGTTTTGTGATATTAAGACTTGGGGACTGCGATACAATACTTGGGACGAGTATGAGTAGGTGTGAATAGTAGTAGAGATCTATACTACTGGAAGCATAGGACTCACGCTTGGATCAGGAAAAGTCGCAAGGTTACCAAGAAGCTAGTGATTGGTCTCATTTTATTCAAGTATGTTGTTACCATTGTTTTGGTAATGACTAATGGGATAATTGAGTCCGGCTATGAGGAGTTTGTTACGTGGTTCATGGAACCAAGTTCGATGTAACATCTGACCTAAGTCAGAAGATTGAAATCAATGTGATCGATAGCATCACACTCGTTGTTAAGGAAGCTTGTAGCTAGAAATGCTACATGCAAAAATGTGATTATTTCGCATTAGAATATGAAGGAAGGTATATTCCATTCTAGAATTTGACTCTAAGAGACTTGAGTCTAAGCGTTGCATCATACGATGAGAGATCATTAGAGCATGACCCATCGATCTGTTACAATAGATAAGGGGAAGTACTTATCCTAAGAAGAAGAAGGAGTCCTCAATAAGGATTTATTTTGTAACTCGTAGGTTGTGATTGAAAGTCCAACATAGTACGAAGAGCAGATGCAAGACTAAGCATCGCCTGCGGTCAAGAAGTCCAAGAGTTAGATACTCATTCGAAGAAACATAGAAGTTACGATTAATACCTAGGATGGAAAGATAAAAACGGAGTCCGTATGCGAAAGTTATGAATTTCTGAAGTTCGGGGCGCGAAACCCCAAGACTATCAGAGACCACGACGTGAAATCAGTGATCACGACGTGGCATGTCTTCTGACGCCTCCTAGAGTCTGCCAGACCCAACTTGCGATGACGCATGCAGTGACGATTGATGTGCACAAAAGTACCCACTAATTTTAATATTTATAACCTAACAAACTTAAACTAATTATGCACTTATAGGCAGTGTACCTAGTCAGATTACAGTATAGTTTGGGTAAGTCGGGTATCGATCACAGGGAACGGTGTTACTAATTAATTTACTTACTATTAAATTAACCTAATTATTAACAAGTTTAAAAGGGGTTTTATCTGATTTTACAAGATCGGACGAACTTAAATCAAATTCAATAAGTAAAACACACTCTTGTTTAGTTTGAATCCACTTCTTTCTTATGGCTAGCTAATGTTTATGGATAATCTAGTTGGTTTTAATTATATTAGTAATTTAGTTCTAACTTTACCAATAATTAACTAATTCATGTCAAACCATGTATGTTCACACACAATTAAACACAGAACTAATTATGAATGTAAATATGCTATGTAAGATTTGTTATATAAACGCAATTATAGTCACAATTCACGTTCTCTAGCATAGCTAAGCTTATTTACTCTAATTACTAACTAAGATTGGTCAATCCTAGCTCTAACAATTCAATGTTCACTAAATCATTAGGTAAACAAGTTCATGCAGTTAATGGTCACTAAGCTACATAGAACATGCAATCAAGCAATTAGATAAACAAACATAAGCATGCTAGGTTATACAAATCAAACACAAGCAATTTTACCAACTAAATTAATCCATATAAATTGAGCTATTCATAAGTTGGAAGCTTCATCTAGCTAAACAAGAGTAGCTAGATTCAGCTGCTCATCATAGCAACTAATAAACTAACACAACTTGAAGTAATAGAAAACATGTTCTTAATTAACTAAAATATAGACCTTTACTCTTTTGGTGTTGAAAACCTTTTTCCAGAACCTTTCTTTCGCTCCAAATCGCCTTCTGGAACTCCTTTCTTCAGCCAAAAAGTTTTTATTTCGTAATGATTAAGAATACTTAAATAGACTCCAAAATACCGCGCCCCGTCGTGGCTATCCAGGCCACACCGTGGGCTCCAAGTTATCCGTACCGGGCAAGGATTCCTCCATATCGCGATCTTTATCTTCTAGAATTCTCATGCCACGTCGTGGCCGACTTTGCCACGTCGTGCATTTAGTATCTTTCGTGGATTTATTCATTTCTTGTCTTCCAAGTCTCCCATGTTCTACACATTGTCTCTTTTGGTCCCTCTCTTCGAAAATCCTTTTAATTGACTGAAAATAACAATTTAAAGTCATAAGTACCATTATTCTAAACATATTATCAACTTATTAATAAAAATGTACTTAAATATTGCCTAAAAATAGGTATAAATATGGCAATATCAAAATACCCCACACTTAGGCTTTGCTTGCCCTCAAGCAAATTTAAACTTAACCCTTAATTACTAACATCACATAGAACAATCCGACTCCAGCTCAGCCATTATGCCAAGACCTCAACGCATGCATTTGTGTCTAAATTTTTCCTAAAGTACCCCCCCCCCCCATACTTTAAATACTCACAATCTTCATAAACACTCGCCCACTTTTTCCGAACAATGCTCATTTTATGCAACCCTCCGAATCCATCTGCAGAAAACCTCCTTATCCTCAATGTATTTTTAGTTGAGCAGCCTAAGCATACATAATCTAGAATTACAATCTATGATACCAATATGGAGCTCTTTTGGAATTCTTCACTTCCTTGATAATTTGATCTTTGATTTCTTTGAATTCACCACCTTTGTTGTTTTGATTTCTGGTATCTTCAACTTTTTGGAATTTCTTGGAATTTTGATCTTTTGATCTTCATTTTATTTGCTTCAAAATTCTTCAAACTTTTATTGCAATTCTCTCTTTTTTTTTACATGTACCTCACTTTTTTCACTCAAAACCTACATGCTTAAGCAGAGGTGCTCAACCTCAACCTTTATTGGTTAATGATAATAATTTTCCTGGATACATTTCAGGTTTAGGTTGCTAAACATATTGCATCCCTCAAACCAAGCGGGGTTATGTTTTTGTTCCATGATTTCACTAAAACAAGGGAGGCCACAAATGCACTATAACGTATATTGGCTCAACTAAACATTTGAACTTTTATCGGATCATCCCATATAACACTAGTAACTACAGTTCAAATTATTATTACTGGATTCAATTATTAAAAATTTAAAATTTTCAATTTTACTATCAAATTCTATCATTATCTAGCAATTTACTTTTTCTACCCCTACCCCACACTTATTTCATACAATGCCCTCATTGTATGCATCAAAATAAATCAAAGTTTAAAGAAAAGGGAGAAAAAGTAACAGAATCCCCTGGGATAGTGGCGTAAACATCTCCAAAAGTGTGGAAAACGTGCATCTTGAAGATGGACCTCCTAAAAAAATAGAAAGTTGGTGTAGAACTGGATGAATATGTAAATAAACCACGAACATGACTCGAAACTTCAACTCTTCAAAGTGGATGCTAGTAAGTAGAAGAATGTGGGAAAGGATAAACTGATACACGTCATGGCAAAGAGCACCACGTCGTGATATAAGATGAAAACGCGAACAGCAGGCTGCTTTTATTCTTCAATTTCCATGAACGCCACGACGTGGCGTAAGGAGCCCACGTCGTGGAAACTGAACATCAACAAAAAATGCTTTATTTCTTGATGCATCCTAGCAGCTTGACCAATGTCTAAATGGTTTAAGACTCTTCTATGTAAACATACTTCCCAACTGTAACCTCTCTCCTACTAACATACCCCACACTTATCTTGAATTGTGGGTTCCAACTCATGACTCTAAGCTTCCTTGACTTGACTAGACAAACATGACTCTTGACTTATCCTTATATGCTCCTGAGAATTCCAATGCTAATCTGAAAAAACGGAACAACCCAAAAAAATAAAAGAGTAACATCATAGTTCAAAAAAGTCTTACATTACAAACCAAACTCAAACATAAAAGAAAACACTACTTAAAACAAAACAAAATAAAAAATCAATCATCATCTCCTTGGTCCTGCGCTCCACTTGGTCCTGCTCCGTCATTTTGTGGACGCCAAAGCTCCTCCCATGTTGGAAAATAAGGATATTGTGGTGGCAAAGAAGGCGGATGGGTCACACCCAAATGCGAATAAATACCCTCAGTAAGCTGGGTATGATAAATGACGTGCCCCCGGAGGTTATCCAAAGAAGTTCCCACCCGACTCTGAAAAGGGTCGGTGGGCACTCCCTGTACATTCTGTAAAGTAGCACGCTCTCTCTCCATCTCTCCTCTAGCTCGCACATTTCGACGCCGCGGTCCGGCTGGTGGTTGCTACCCTGGCTGCGCCTCCTCTTGTTCATCATCTATCGGCGGTATAACAAAACGACCCCCGATATTCACCATTGCCCGCATAACTCCCAAGACTTGAATGGTTAAATCAGTGTCCGGGAATCGGGTAAGATTCCTCACAAATTCGTGGGTCAAAATATGATACGACCTAGCAAGGCGAGTAACCAAATGTCCCCCTGTAATCGGACTCTCGGGCCTAGAATTAGCTGCTTTCTTCCCCATGAACCTTGCCAACATATACGGCAAATCACAGCAAACCCCAGGGGTAATAAGAGTCCACAGATAAAACAAATTTTGAATATGGACTTTATCGCCATGATGCTTGTGATTTATAGAAAAATTGATCAGGCGATGTAGAAATCGGAAAACAGGATTCCGAATTTGTGACTCACTCGAGTCACGAGTGTTGTACTCATAGTTGGAAATACCCCGCCAAAACTGGACATCCATAATACCGGGATTAAAATCCCGAACACATCCAAGTAGGAATGGTATGAAAAATGGAGATTGAGTCTCCACTTCGGTATAAAGCCCCATCCGCCAAGCGAATTTCGGAAGACTACACTCTCTATAAACACCACCCAAGCGAAACACATGTGCCCGGTTGTAAGTAAAATCAATGGTGCGTTCCTCGAAGCATACGGTAGAGAAAAACTCCACCGATAACTCCCGGTATACAGGTTCTTGAATTGCAAACAAATTCCTCCACCCGTGACAAGTGAAAGAAAATTGATCCCCTACGAATGTTTTTTTCCAATAGCGTTCCAATTCAGCAACCATCCCCACACCACCGAGCCATCCCCAATCGATAATTGGGGCTATCGCAAATTCCCTATTAGACAACCATCCCAACCGATTTTCATATGTAGTTAACAATGGTCGGGGAATGTTTTGAGGAAACTGATATAAAGGATGTATACTCGCCACATCAATCGGGTTTTCCTCCTATGGAATAGCTCTTCGAGGTCCCATTTCTGCATCCAAAATTAAACCAAAGCAGCAAACACCCAAAACATTAAAACAAATAAAACTGTTTGCCAGGAATCACGACGTGGCCAGGCTCGCGACGTCGTGGACCGCAGTCGAAACTTGTGTATCGATCGTTTAGTTTGTATGCGATTTCAACCAGAAATACTACTTAGGGTTTGTTCCTATGGACATTTAAGGGACATGCAACCTAGAATCAACAACTAGTCTCAACCAATTTCGTGAATCTCATTATTCACATAAACCCTAACCATGAAAATTTAAAATTGTAAGATATAACTACAATTAATGGGTAGAACACATACCAAATAGAGTTAAATGACAAGAACTTGCAAGGAATTTGTAAGCAAATTAAGAAATTGGTTGTGGGGACCTTGTTCCCGTTCGTGCAGCAGTAGCAAATGGGGAATGGGAGTGTGCGGTCAAAGGGTTTTAAAGAAATGGTCCCCCCGTGACTTTTTAAAGGCCAAGTCGTGGCTGGCTTTGCCACGTCGTGGACTTTGAAATTTCCGTATGATCCCGTGATTACATTTTTACCATGACGTGGCTCTATCAGACCACGACGTGGCATAGGCCTGATCGCAAAATTTTGTAAAATCACACATTTTAACTAACTACTTTGCATTTTATTTATTAATTAAAGCTCCCCACAGCTAATTCTTTACTAAGTATCAGTTATTAGACGATGAGTTGATATCTTTCCTAATTAAAAAAAAAAACTCAAAAATTAAAAGAAAATAAAATGCAAACCAAGCTCGGGTTGCCTCCCGAGAAGCGCTTCTTTTTCTTGGAGTCTTGAGCTGGACTCCGTGCCTTCTACGTTGAATCTTCTGAAGAGTCCACCACTAAAATCTTTTGTTCCTTGAATCGCCTCTTGTAAGCTTGAACTCGCCTTTTATATGCCTTCTTTGAATTCTCCTTTTTAGCTTTGACCTCTTCTTCAAGCTTGCGTTTTGTGCCCTTGGGTTCTTCCTTGCACTCTATAGCATCCTCCTCCTCTTTCACCATTGGATTTGTCACTCTTGAAATGACCTCCTCTTCATCACTTGTCATCTCCTCATCCTCTTTGCTCACCCAAGAAGGCAGACTCTTGTAAGCTATGACTTCAATCAAATATGGAACAGATGCCCTCGGTTTTGTTCTTTTGACTTGATGAACTGCCTTGATCTCTTCTTCCATAAGCTTTTCCAGTTCTTCTAGTTCATTGTCTTTGTTAATTGTGAACACCTCTTCTTGAACATAATCCTCTTGAAAGTCTTCTTGTATTCCAAAAACTTCTTGTTCATCTCCAACCCTCAAAGTGAGCTTAGACTCACGAATATCAACAAGAGCTCCAACAATGTTAAGCAATGGACGACCAAGGATAATTGGGACATCAAGATCTTCCTTCATATCCAACACTACAAAATCTATTGGAAAAACAAATTTTCCAATTTTTACCAAAATATCCTCCACTATGCCCCGGGGTTGTGTCACTGAACGGTTCGCCATGTGAATCGTCATTTTTGTAGCCTTCATCTTCTGAATTTCCAATTTTTGATAGAATGAAAAAGGCATCAAATTAATGCTAGCCCCAGAATCGGCTAAAGCATTAACCTTCATTTTATTACCAAACTCACACGGAAGAGTGAGGCGTCCAGGATCCCCCATCTTCTCTGGTGTCTCTCCCAACACGGCTTTTGAGCTTTGTTCACTTAGAACCACTTTAGACTGCTTCTTTAATTGCTTGCGAGTGTCTATCAAATCTTGCAGTAATTTCTGGTGCTCGGGAATTTTGGATAAGGACTCGACAAAGGGAGTATTGATCGGGATCCCCTTCACATGCTTGACAAACTCTATATGCTCCTTCTCCAGTAGACTAAGTGCAGCTCTGGGTGGAAATGGAAAAGGCGGCTGATAAACCGGAACGGGTTCAAATACTTTTTGATCAAACATGGGCCACGTCGTGGCCAAAGGAGTGCCACGTCGCGGCGAAGCTGTTTCAGCAACCCTTTCACTTTCGAACTTTGGCTTCTTTGGTTTTGGATCGGGCTGTTGTGGTTCTTCATCCGATGCCTCCAGGAACTCAGAGATTGCTTCTTCTTCAGTAGGCCATTACATGACATTGGGTCTTTACTTCGGGATTCTTCGGGGACAATTTTTCATGAACCAGAGTGGCTAGTTGACCAAATTGTACTTCAAGATTATGGATGGAGGCTTGTTGATTCTTTATTAAGGTTTGTTGTTCCATAATAGCAGAATCAGTGGCATCGTGTCTCTTTTCCGAAGCTTCCATAAACTTCATTAAAATGGTCTCTAGATCGGGTTTCTTCTCGGCTGGTGGCTGCTCCTTTTGATAAAAGCCTCGACCTGTCTGCCTAAACTTCTCTTCTTTTTGCTTCTTATACTCTTCATATGGCAGCCACTCCTTCTTCGGTTTCCTCCAGTCCTCATCAAACTTATCCCCACTAGAGTAGCACACTTGAGCTTTTCTGTTCCCAAACTCATCTAAATTGCAGTCCTTGGTCAAGTGTGGACCACTACATCTCTCGCAACCCACTCTTATGGCATTTATTGACTGGTCCATTTCTGTTATTCTTCGATCCAAATTATTCAGCATGGCCATTACAGCTGCTATTTCTTCAGTTTGGGCCCCTCCACCGCCTTTAATTCCATCTTGCCTAGGGTTGTGTTATTCGCGAGAGTGCTTCACGAATTCTTCAATCAGCTCTTTGACCTCCCTTGGATTTTTCTTTGTCAAAGGTCCTTGAGAATCAAGGAGTTGTCTCGTCATAACGTTGACCCCATCATAGAAGATTGACATCTCTTGTTGCACATTTAGATCATGCTGAGGGCAATTTCTGAGCAAGCCCTTGTACCGCTCCCATGCTTCGTATAATGACTCCCCCGGCTATTGCTCAAAGTTGGTTATTGCCTTCTTGAGTTTGGCTATCTTGGATGGCGGGCAAAACTGGTCCAGGAATTGCTCACACATTTGAGCCCAAGTGGTAATTGTACCCGGTGGAAGTGCTTTTAACCACTCCTTAGCAGCTCCTTTGAAAGTGATGGGAAGTATCCTAAGCAAGACTGTGTTTCTGTTGACATTTGGGACATTGAAGTAATCCGCAATGTCGTTGACTTCATCTAGATGCTTAAAAGCGTCCTCATGATCTTTCCCAAAAAATGGGATATCCTTCAGTGCAGTTAATATGTGCCCCTTCAACTCGAATGTGGCAGTGGCAGGTATTACGGGCTGGACTAAACCGGGACCCATATCTTCTCGGATCCGCTTCTTGTAAGCTCCCATGGACATCTCTTCAATTGCTGCCATCTCGTTCCTTGGCTCGTTCTCGGGTTTGCTTGTGTGTTCTTCAAATTCCGGCTCGGTATCGTATTCGGACTCGGTTTGGACGGGTGTTTGATCCAAGTGCTCAAAATTGCTCTTGTGCCTCGCGGATGAACTTGACTCTCCTGTCTTCTTTCCCGACTTCCTTGAAAAAGTTGACTTCAATTCTTTTAAGGGCGTCTTTTTCTTGTGAATTGCAGACTCGGGATCTTCAAGTGGTGGCACCAAGGGTGTGTTTGAGCCTCTGGTCGTGAACTCCTGCAACTTCCTAAACTAAAAAAAACATAAAACTGAACTAAAATAAGAAAAACTAACTAACAACTAAAAATCTAGTGTTCTGGATGTCCACGTCGTGGCACGTATCTGGCCACGTCGTGGACTCTGTGACTAAAAGAAAAATTATACTTTGCTGAAAAATTAACTTTTTGTGGTTTTTTATTCCACAAGAAGGATTGATTAATTTAATGCAAATAAATAAGCTAAAAACTAAGCCGTTCCCCGGCAACGGCGCCAAAAACTTGATGTGCACAAAAGTACCCACTAATTTTAATATTTATAACCTAACAAACTTAAACTAATTATGCACTTATAGGCAGTGTACCTAGTCAGATTACAATATAGTTTGGGTAAGTCGGGTATCGATCACAGGGAACGGTGTTACTAATTAATTTACTTACTATTAAATTAACCTAATTATTAACAAGTTTAAAAGGGGTTTTATCTGATTTTACAAGATCGGACGAACTTAAATCAAATTCAATAAGTAAAACACACTCTTGTTTAGTTTGAATCCACTTCTTTCTTATGGCTAGCTAATGTTTATGGATAATCTAGTTGGTTTTAATTATATTAGTAATTTAGTTCTAACTTTACCAATAATTAACTAATTCATGTCAAACCATGTATGTTCACACACAATTAAACACAGAACTAATTATGAATGTAAATATGCTATGTAAGATTTGTTATATAAACGCAATTATAGTCACAATTCACGTTCTCTAGCATAGCTAAGCTTATTTACTCTAATTACTAACTAAGATTGGTCAATCCTAGCTCTAACAATTCAATGTTCACTAAATCATTAGGTAAACAAGTTCATGCAGTTAATGGTCACTAAGCTACATAGAACATGCAATCAAGCAATTAGATAAACAAACATAAGCATGCTAGGTTATACAAATCAAACACAAGCAATTTTACCAACTAAATTAATCCATATAAATTGAGCTATTCGTAAGTTGGAAGCTTCATCTAGCTAAACAAGA
The DNA here is from genome assembly GCF_051521515.1 of Lactuca serriola. NCBI lineage: Eukaryota > Viridiplantae > Streptophyta > Magnoliopsida > Asterales > Asteraceae > Lactuca > Lactuca serriola. The sequence continues at coordinate 203,466,964 of NC_136414.1, read as the reverse complement.
GTAGCTAGATTCAGCTGCTCATCATAGCAACTAATAAACTAACACAACTTGAAGTAATAGAAAACATGTTCTTAATTAACTAAAATATAGACCTTTACTCTTTTTGGTGTTGAAAACCTTTTTCCAGAACCTTTCTTTCGCTCCAAATCGCCTTCTGGAACTCCTTTTCTTCAGCCAAAAAGTTGCTCTTTCGTAATGATCAAGAATACTTAAATAGACTCCAAAATACCGTGCCGCGTCGTGGCTATCCAGGCCACGCCGTGGGCTCCAAGTTATCCGTATCGGGCAAGGATTCCTCCATATCGCAATCTTTATCTTCTAGAATTCTCATTCCACGTCGTGGCCGACTTTGCCACGTCGTGGATTTAGTATCTTTCGTGGATTTATTCATTTCTTGTCTTCTAAGTCTCCCATGTTCTACATATTGTCACTTTTGGTCCGTCTCTTCGAAAATCCTTTTAATTGACTGAAAATAACAATTTAAAGTCATAAGTACCATTATTCTAAACATATTATCAACTTATTAATAAAAATGTACTTAAATATTGCCTAAAAATAGGTATAAATATGGCAATATCAACGATCAAGCCCACGATGTGAAAGTACTGTTCACGACGTGGGAAATGAGAAATTTTCCCTATAAATAGAAATCAAGGGCCAGCCGATTATGGTTGCTCCATCTCTTCTCTCCCACTCCCGATACACTCTCTAAGCCCTATTTTAACCCCCCGAAGCCCCGGTATCATCCCGAGACCCAAAGCGAGTCCCGAAGCCCAAAGATCCCGAGAGGAAAAGAGTTTCCGAGCCGAAGCTCTGTCTGCGAGAAACCCGGTGTGTGAAGATATCCCAGTTTCACCGAAGAGTTACTACTTGGAGAGCCATAGTGCTTTCCGATAATCGTATTATCAAGTGAGTGTATAGTTACTTTCTTCAAACACATAAATATGAAATATTTGCTATGAAATACGTGCTATGTGTTTATATATTGTTGTTTATTTGAGATGACTGTGGTATGGATGTTTTATATAGTTTTTAAATGAGTTAAATTGTATATGTATTTATATTTACAAATATGTTGGGTAGAACGTGGGTAGATGATATAGTTGGTGAGTGATGAAAGATGGTATGAGTGAACCTTGGCAGCTATTGTCTTAGTGCCTAACAAAGAGCCCTGGCAGCTATTGTCTTAGTGCCTAACAAAGAGCCCTGGCAGCTATTGTCTTAGTGCCTAACAAAGAACCCTGGCAGCTATTGTCTTAGTGCCTAACAAAGAACCTTGGTAGCTATGGATTTAGTACCGTATAGATGAACCTTGGTAGCTATGAATTTAGTATCGTATAGATGAACCTTGGTAGCTATGGATTTAGTACCATATAGATGAACCTTGGTAGCTATGGATTTAGTACCGTATAGATGAACCTTGGTAGATATGGATTTAGTACCGTATAGATAAGCCTTGGTGACTATGGAGTTAGCGCCTATTGTATAAACCTTGGTGACTATGGAGTTAGCACCTATTGTATAAAACTTGGTGACTATGGAGTTAGCGCCTGTTGTATAAACCTTGGTGACTATGGAGTTAGCGCCTATTGTATAAACATTGGTGACTATGGAGTTAGCGCCTGTTAAGTGAACCTTGGTGACTATGGAGTTAGCGTCTGATAGCTATGGATTTAGTGCCTGAGAGATAAATGTTGGTAACTATGGGCTTAGTACCTGATAGATAAACTTTGGTAGAAATGGACTTCGTGCCAATCCCTTAGGTTAATCCTTAGGAATGAATAAATGAAGGATAGTTGATTTTTATAATAAAACCTTAAGAGTAAAGAAGATAATGGGGATGGGTAATTAGGTTGATTGTTTGATAATTTAATATAATAATTATATTATTGTCGGTTGAAAACCCTATATGCTCACCAGGCTCCCAAGCCTGACCCACTCAGTTTTCTTTGTATCACAGGTAGTGGCACAAGAGCATAAGTTGGTTGACATGACGAGAGATTTTGGATGATAGATCAGTAGTTATAAATAACTTTTGTAAGGTCTATTTTATACGGTTTATGCTTTTGGTCTGTATCGGAACATGACATTCTGAGATTTTATTATTTAATGAAAACTACATTCTCTTTGAGAAATGTTTTGATAAAGTTTTATCATATCTCGTTTGGGAACAAATTCCGCAACTGATTTAATCAAAGGATTACTCTAATTTTATAAAAAAAAGCATAAAAAAATCGGTTTTTATGGCCGTGAAAAAGGGGATGTCACACTCGCCGAGTCGCCCATGTGCACTCGACGAGTTGGGTCAAAGTTTGACCGTTGACTTCAGTTGACCTTAGGGTTTTGGTTAAGCTGATTCAAGAGAGTTCTGGGAGGGGTAGAATGGTCTTCTACCCATCATTAGAGATGATATTATGAGAGAGTATTGATTAGGAATGTTATTTTGTTGATAGGAGGAGGCTAGATCGGGTATCCGAGCACGGGAGATTATCCGATATCGTACGAGGTTAGTCTTCTCACTATATTGTACTTGGAATGGTACCTATGTGTGACCGGAAGGTATTATATGCTATGATATGTATGTGTTGTATGTTGTTATATGATATGTATGTTATGAATGATAAGGACCGGAAGGTCAAGATGATATGGACCGGAAGGTCAGGAGGTTACGAACCGGAAGGTCGATACGGGTAGGACCGGAAGGTCTACTAGGATTTCGGGACGGAAGTCCCCTGAGACACTTGGACCGGAAGGTCCCACATATCTATGGCCTTGAGTTTCGTATGTGTTGTATGTGGTATTTTGGGAAACTCACTAAGCATTTATGCTTACAAATGTTGTGTTACGTGTTTCAGGTACTAGCGAGGATCGCGGGAACGCGCTGGCATGATCCGTACACACTTGTGGAGTTTTATGTCTTGAGATTCTTGGATATGTTTTTTTTATGATAACATTGGATACATTATGTTTTGATATTATCTTGTGAATAAAAGTATGTTTTAAAAATGAAAAATTATTTTGGAAATTTTCGTTGTTACAATATATATATATATATATATATATATATATATATATATATATATATATATATATATATATATATATATAAGCCAAGTCAGTCGAACCACTAGAACGCCTTGTTTACGAAACCGGTCTATAATGGAAGTTTAAGGAAGCGGCCTGTAAAACGATCGACATTGGGTATTCACTCTTACCCACCGCTCCCTTGATTGGTGGATGGTCGTTAGCTGAACGGGTTAGATAGGATATTTAATTCTCATTAATTAATATATGAAATTAATAAAGTAACTAAATGTTTTTTCATAAATTCTCAATCTTAGTTACTTTAGGAAAAAATGTGAAATTGATGTTATTCCATGAAATTGCACATTGCACTTTATATAAGTCATTAGTGGAGCATGCGTGGTTAACCGGCACACTAATATGGACTAATAAAGGGTGGCAATGAGTGTCTCATAAATTACTATTGATTGATGGAGTGCGTGTGGTCAACCGGCACATTGACTAGATGATAAATGACATCGAGAGCACCAAACTAATTTTCATGTTTATTCACATCTCGGTTGTGATCCTCGGTATCCCAGTCACAAATGGAAGAGCATAATCGATATTAAACATGTCCATAAATAGTTCAATGAATCTCAAAATATCTAGGAATTTCATTTAAAACCTAATTCGTTTAAAATTTCGTTTTCATGGTGAAATTGGTAAATCGTCATTTGTCACCTTTATTTATTTCACGAATAGATTACGACATGCCTTTTCTGTGTTGTGAAATATCTAGTTGGATCTTAGCCTTAATATTTCATTTGGGTGTTATATTAAGGAATCTTCTTATCTAACTAAAACTTTTCCTTCTTCTTTTTCAGATGTCAACTCCCAATGACGCTTCTGGTTCTTCCTCCAACAACTTCTCACTCTTGAACATCTGCTCGAGGGTTACCTTTGATGGCACCAATTATAATGATTGGATGCGAAACATCAAGATGGCTCTACGCAGTGTTGCAAAACTCCGCCTACTCGGCCGAGTACTCGGAATCGGCCCTCCACCGAGACGAGTTATGTGAAATCGGATTAAGTCAAAATCGGTCAAAAATCGGTCAACCTCGATCAAAATCTCTCTAACTCGGGCCTACTCGGTCTTACTCGGGCCTACTCGGTCAACAAAGTCAAACTCGGCCAACTCGGTTAAAAGGTTAAAATTGTCATAAAAAGAGAATAAAATCAAGAATTTCAAGATTAATATGTATAATACACTTAATGATTTATTATTTAACACACACATGTGATTATTACTACATATATATATATATATATATATATATATATATATATCTTAAATTTTCAGTAATTATTCACGAAGTGATACAATTGTGTGTATTTCAGTTTTTATATATTCACATGTATCTAATTTTGTTATATATTTCAATCAAATAATGATTTTAACTTATGATTTTGACATTATAATTTTTCTAAAAATATTTCTATATGAATTACCGAATTTGAGTACTCCCCGAGTACTCGCTACTCGACAGTCGGCCGAACAAGTACCGAGTAGCGAGTTCTACAACCTTGACTCTATATTTTGAGCACAAAGAGTATGTACTCAAAAAGGAACTTCTCAAGATTGATGAAACAAAAGCTACTCCTGAAGAACAAGTTGAGTATAAGACACACTATAATGATGCTACCAAAGTGGCATGCATCATGATGGCTACTATGACTCCTGAGTTGCAAAGGTTCTATGAGGATTACTGGTCATACGATATGAACAAGGACTTGGTGGAAAAGTACCACCAACGAGCTCTTCAGGAAAAGTATGAAGTAGTAAAGTCCCTCATCACCAGCAAAATGAAAGACGAAGAGTCTATCAGTAGCCACTTGCAACAAATGCAAAGATATGTAGAACGACTGATGAAGCTAAATGTGAACTTTGAAGAGGAATTAGCTATTGATATAGTCTTGAACTCGCTACCTATTTGTTATGATCAGTTCATCATGGCTTATCATTTGAACAACCAAGAGACCACATTAGCTCAACTTTAGAACATGCTGTGAACTATTAAGAGTGGAATGAAGGGAAAAGGTGTTGTCTCCACTCCTATTGCTACTACTCATGTTTTGGCCATAGGAAAAGGAAAGGGAACGAATAGGAAAGGTCCTCCTAAACATAATTGGAAGGGAAAGTCTCAAGCTGGATCTGCAAGCAATGGATCCAAAGGATAGGCCAATTCTGAAGCTCCCCCCGCCTCTGATCCTAAGGAGGTTACTTGCTTTTATTGCCAAGAAAAAATACATTAGAAACTAAGTTGCCCTAAGTACTTGCAATAGATAAAGGATGGCAAAGTCAAGCCAACATCGACAGGAATTTACACTATCTTATCTAAAAACTCATCATATTCTCATTCTTGGGTCTGATACAGGATGTGGTTTTCACATTTTTTCTGATTTGCATGGTCTAAGAAGAAGTGGGGATGCGGAGCATGGGAGAATAAACTTGATCATGGGCAATAGAAGATCGTCACCTATTAGCAAGATTGGTGTTTCTAACTTAGTGCTTAGTAATGGGTTCTGATTATATTTGAACAATTGTTGTTATTCGTCAGAAATGACAAGAAACATCATTTCATTTCATGATTTATATAAACAAGGTTTTAGATATTCTTTTGACAATGAGAATGGATCTATTTATGCTTATAAAACTGATGTATTTTATTCTGAAACTTTACCTTGTGATGGTGTGTATGAAACTATGATGGTTGTAGACAATTTAGGTAATAGTGTTCTTCAAATTGATTCGCCTAATGGTTTAGACAAAGCATGATTGCGGCATTGATGTCTTAGACAGGTCAAAAAGAAACGCATTGCCCAACTTCAAAAGGATGGAGTGTTGGAATCATTTGACTTAAGGTCAGATGATACATACGAATCTTGTTTACTTGGAAAGATGACTAAATCACCTTTCATTGGTTCTTGTGAAAGAGGTTAAGGATTGTTGGATCTCATACACATAGATGTGCATGGGCCCTTCAGATCTACCACAAGTAATGCAAATCGATTTTATATGAATTTTAGTGATGATTATAGCAGATATGGATATATCTACTTAATCAAGCATAAGTCAGAAACCTTTGAAAAGTTCAAAGAGTTCAAACAAGAAGTCGAGAATCAATTGGAATATGAAATATGTATGTGAATCTTTGTATCGAATTCCACGAATACCTCAAGGAATATGGAATAGTTTCACAACTAACACCTCCTAAGACACCACAACTTAATGGTGTGGCTGAGAGGAGTAATCGAACCTTGGACATGGTTTGTTCCATGATGAGTCGAGCTTCACTTCCAATCTCTTTCTGGGGGTATGCCTTAGAGACTGTCGCCCATATTCTTAATCTTGTCCCAACAAAGAAGGTTGCCAAAACACCTGACAAGATGTGGACAGTGAAGGTTCCCTCGTTGGCACATATCAAGGTTTAGGGTTGTGAAGCTTTCGGTAGACGAGACACTCATAACAAGCTTGAACCTCATGGTGAGAGATGTATTTTCATCGGCTACCCACAAAAGTCCTTTAGATATTTGTTCTAAAGACCTAGTGAAAACATGGTCTTCGTAGCACGAAGTTGAGTCTTCTGCGAGAGAGAGCTCATATCCAAAGAGGATTGTGGGAGTATAATTTATCTTGAAGAAATTCAAGAGTCAAACGATGAAGGAACTTCTAAACCTGTTATGGCTCAACCTGAGGAATAAAGTCCAGTTGAACCAATTGACGAGTTATTACCTCTTAGACGTTCCAGTGGAGTTAGAATGCCACCTGAGTTTTATGGCCATATTACTACAGATAGTGATACGTTTATCAGTGATAGTACACTGGTAAATTTGGATGAACCTTCTAGCTACAAGGAAGCTATGGCGGGACCTGAGTCTGCTAAATGGAAAGAGGCAATGGACAGTGAGATCAAGTCCATGTATGACAATCAAGTTTGGAATTAGGTTCAAAATGTACTAGGTCGTGAGACAGTTGGGTGTAAATGGATCTTCAAGAAGAATACCGACATGGATGGAAAGGTGAACACTTTCAAGGCTCGACTGGTTGGAAGGGCTTTACTCAAATGTCGCACCCCAAAACCGGAACGGCGGAAACGTTGGGGGTGGAAGACGTTATGTTCAGTATCACAAGACATGCATCATACTAATCAAAGTAATGAACAACCATTTCATTAGAAAGAAAGTGTTTACAAAGTATGTGGTCACATAACATAGACTACAATGTAAATAACAAAGTAAGACATGAAGTTATACTGCTCCATCTTCTAAATCCCAATGCGCGTACCTGTCTACTGGTCTCCTGAGAATACAAGTTATTTTGAAAGCGTAGATCAACATTTAATTTGGTGAGTTCATAAGATTTTAGTGATGTAAGAAGTTGTAAGAAACTTGTAGTAATTTGTAAGTTCTGTTTAGAAAAGTTCGTCTGTTCCTCCAGAAAATCCTATATTTCCTGCTTTGATGTAAGATAAGTAAAAATGACTCTACAATCCTTTCTATGAGTACTAAATGGATACAAGTTATATAAAACCTATAGTAAACAAACAATCGATTGTGTGTATCTGCCCTAAGCCCACAACCAAACAAGGAACATGAAATGAAGCGGAAGGCACACATCTCATTGTTTGTTAGATCATCGTTGTATATAACACTGGTGTATTCACTTGGTACTAATGGAGTTAACTGTAATACTTCCTTTATATTTGATGAAAAGATTCTTTAAGAAAACCCTTATTTCTTTTTGTAAAACTGGTAACCATGGTGGTTCCTTCTGTAATCACTTAGTTTATACTAGCTATATATATAATCTAATACCGAATAGATAGTTAATTGTGTGAATCTACCCTAAGCCCACAACCAAACAAGGAACATGAAATGAAGCGGAAGGCACACATCTCATTGTTTGTTAGATCATCGTTGTATATAACACTGGTGTATTCACTTGGTACTCATGGAGTTAACTGTAATACTTCCTTTATATTTGATGAAAAGATTCTTTAAGAAAACCCTTATTTCTTTTTGTAAAACTGGTAACCACGATGGTTCCTTCTGTAATCACTTAGTTTATACTAGCTATATATATAATCTAATACCGAATAGATAGTTAATTGTGTGAATCTACCCTAAGCCCACAACCAAACAAGGAACATGAAATGAAGCGGAAGGCACACATCTCATTGTTTGTTAGATCATCGTTGTATATAACACTGGTGTATTCACTTGGTACTCATGGAGTTAACTGTAATACTTCCTTTATATTTGATGAAAAGATTCTTTAAGAAAACCCTTATTTCTTTTTGTAAAACTGGTAACCACGATGGTTCCTTCTGTAATCACTTAGTTTATACTAGCTATATATATAATCTAATACCGAATAGATAGTTAATTGTGTGAATCTACCCTAAGCCCATAACCAAACAAGGAATAGGAAATGAGGCAGAAAGCACATATCCAACTACTTCTCAAGTATTAATTATATATAACCCTGATGTATAAACTAAGGTATTATAGAGTTAACCACCTAAGGTCCTTTAAGTTTATAATGGTTTAATAAAATGGATTAAAGCCTTTACTGGTAAGTTTCTAGTTTTGTCTACCAAATGTTCTATCTGAAAAGTATGTTTTGTACTAGAAAGCGGTGTATTGAATTTGTATACTATGACCTGACCCATACTTGGTACCCCTTATGATTACTTGGTGTATACGGAATATATATATATATATATATATATATATATATATATATATATAGCTAAGATCGGATAAATAGTAGGTTGGGTGAATCTGCTCTAAGCCCACAACCAAACAAGGAATAGGAAATGAAGCGAAAGGCACACATCCTACTACCTGTCGAATCCGATTAATATATATCCCTGATGTATACATTAAGGAATCATAAAGTTAGCATTATAGGCCCCCTTTCTACTGAATGTACTGGACTCGTCTGTTCTGATTGTCATTTGTAAAATATAATTTTTCCCTAGTTTATAACTATCTTAACTCAAAATAGTTTGCATTAACTTTCAAGTGGAACTGTCACAATATGAAAGTAATGGGAAAATGTAAGTACACAGTTGTCTTTTGAATTGACATCCTGACGTACTGATTACCTTAAAACATGTGTATTTTATTAAGGTTATAATGTGATGGATAGTACCCATACTATACGCTCTCCCTGCAAGAGATTCTGGCGACCAAACGCGACTTCCGCAAACAAATTGCTAGGCTGTGTAAATTCACATTAATGTTATATGATTATGTATACCCAATTTAACTATCACATTTTGTTTAGAACAATGAGTTAGTGATTCATTGGTATAATTAGATCATGTAGTGTTCTCGTGCTATAGCATCTTAGTATGTTCGTTCTATTATAGTATCTTAGTATGTTCATTCTGTTATCATGTATAGCGTATAGTATGTCTCTCTGATGTATTGTATCTACCTCCCTGTTTCTCTTTATAGTGTGCTCTAGTATCTAGTATGAACTGAACCTCTAAGCTATACCCCTTATAGTTTACTAGTGTTTTACTTGAACTGATATTGAAAAGACTCATTTTACTATTAAGTTATGCTTGTACTTTAAAAACGGAGTTTTGTTAAACTATAAAGCAACATAACTTTAAAAGAGTTTTTGAAATGTTTTGATCACTTATAAAAGACATAAGCAATCTTCTGAAAGATGTTTATAACAAACATTTACACAATTAACATTGTGTTCAACTTGTATTCCCCCCCCCCCCCTCTTAAAAGAATTTAAAACAGTTAAAAGATTCATTATAGGAGTATGAACTCACCTTATGTGGGTGATTCAACGAATATGCGCATAAGGATGAGAAGTTCCACAAATGAAGTCCCGAGACACAAACGAGTCCTAAATAACATATAATGGCATATGTTGGCATGAATATAGTGTTTAATGTGACTATCATGCAAGAAAACACTCCAAGGGACTAAGGAACAGTTGAAGTGAAGTGATCAATCACATGTGATTGATCAAAGGAGTGTTTACGGCCAATGTAGATGAGTTTACGGCCAATCAAGGAGTTTACGGCCGTAAAATCATGACAATTAAGCAAAGGAGAGTAGTTTAAGGTCCTATCCATCATCCATTTGGGGTTCAAGGTCTAAGGCTTGGATGTGAGAAGGGTTTGCGGCCAAATGTGACCAATCCATGGGTTTACGGCCATATCCAAGAGTTTACTGTCGTAAACTCTTGAAGATCATGAGATTGATGATGTTTCAAGACTGTTAAACATGTACAACTAGATGATAGATGGAATACTCACACTTTTGAGGGCCTTTGATCAGTTTTCGGCCACCAAGAACAAGTGTGTGTTCTTGGTGTTCTTGGTGAAAGATGAAGATCTAGCCAAAAGATGTTTTCATGGATGAATCATGAGAATGAGGCATGATTAGGAAGGATAACAATAACTAGATGGAAGAATCACTTACTTTTCGAAGATCGGAAATGAAAATCTCGATGATACTTGAGAGAGAATGGAAGTGTTCTTGATGTGGAAGTGAAATAATAAAAGAAAAGTTGAAGAGAAGGAGTCTTATGGGGGAGTTTACAGCCTACCTTGAGTTTACGGCCGTAAACTCAAATGTTGTGGTCGTGAACTCTTTTTGGTGATCCTAAGGCTTGAATTGTTGCACAGAGTCTCTAGTAGGTACATTCTATCACTCATTCCTTAAGTGTAGTGGGCTTAAAACCCAATAGAATGACCCTTAACAAGGCTAGAAGGCAATAAATTTTTGGGTTGTCACATCAAACCCCAGGGGTTGACTATGATGAGACCTTCTCTCTAGTAGCTAAGATTAAATCTATTAGGGTAATGTTAGCTATAGCTACGTTTCATGACTATGAAATTTGGCAGATGGATGTCAAAACCTCTTTCCTTAGTGGGAAGTTGGTTGAGGATGTTTACATAAATCAGCCAGAGGGTTTTGTGGATGCTAAGTACCCCAATAGAGTGTGTAAGCTTGAAAAATCAATCTATGGATTGAAACAAGCTTCTCGTAGATGGAATCTTTAATTTGACGATAAAGTTAAAGAGGTTGGCTTGAGAGTAACCGGGTATAGTGACGCCAATTTTCAGACAGACAAAGACAATTTCCGTTCTCAATCTGGTTGGGTATTTACCCTTAATGGAGGAGAGATAACTTGGAAAAGTTCCAAACAGGAGACTGTGGCTGATTCAACCTGTGCATTAGAGTACATAGCTGCAAGCGGAGCATCAAAGGAGGCTATATGGTTGAAGAACCTCATAGAAGACCTTGGAGTTGTGCCAACCATAAAGGAGCCAATGGAGATTTTCTGTGATAATGAAAGAGCAGTTGCCTTAACAAAGGAACCAAGAGATCATGGTAGATCAAGACGTATCAACAGAAAATACCACTTTACCAGACATAGAGTAAAAGAAGGACACCTCTTCGTGAAGAGGGTATCATAAGAAGAGAATCTTGTGGATGCCCTCACAAAGGTTCTGAGTAGGGTTAAGCGCGTTCAGCATGCAAGGAGCATTGGACGGAAGGATGATATTATTTTATTAGTTAGATAGATATTTAGAAACTTGTAACAAAGTAAATGTAATTGACTTTTGATGATTAAATAATAGTGAATTATTTATGAGTATTGTTTACTATCTTATGTCAATTGTTTATTATTGTGTTTCATTTTGCATGTTTTACTTCCCGAATAATTAGATTATTCAAACATCCATAGTCGATCATACTTTTGGAAGTAATTAATGAATCAAGACTGTCATGAATTGGATTGTAGATTGTCTAAAGAGTTTTAGACATAGCAATGGTTTTGCTACAACATTCATGAGTACTTTTGAAATGGGGATTTAAGTATTGGATTAACCCACGCTCATAGAACTACTTCATGGAATTTATCACGAGTAATTCTGAGACGATAATATCTTATAATCTTGAAAGGAGATATATGAGTTGTTGTTTACGAGTTGGTTGTGCATTGATAATACGTAAACGTATTAGTAACTTGATGTTAAAAAATGTATTGTTGTGCGTGATTTGAAAAATAAATAATACAAGAATATAAGACAAAGTTTATCTGTTCCTTTTGCCCTAACGGGAAAAGCAAATTCTTGGGTGCCTCGATGATTTGGTGTTGAGTTATAGTGTTGGGCCCGGCCAGGACTAAATTGATGTGTTCGATTAGTAGTTCTTTGTCATAACAAATCAGAAATCGGGAAACAAAGTATTGGACAATGAGATTGACTCAGTTCCATGTCCTTTTTCCACATGATATATTACAGAACGGAGGATTATATGATCATTTATCTTAGAACTCATATATGACTAGGTCAGAGTTCGTCAGCGGCGTTGAGAGCTACAATTTGCTAATCAAAATTTGAAGTTATACTGGCAACTATATTTATTAGACTTATCTAAGAGGGAGACTGTTGGATTAGGTGTCTAAACTCATAACTATAATTGGTATATATTTGAATTGATAGTAGCACAGTCCTTTTGGGTTGCCTTCATACGAGCAACTAGATAGGATGACCTATTGGGAAAGAGGAAGAATTTATTATTTGATTAATAAATTGAAATGAATGATTTATTAAGTATTAAGGAAATAATATATTAATTAGAACTCATATTATTTAGTTAATATTTAATCAAAAATTAATTTGAATTAATTTTGGGATTAATTGAATTAATTAAAAATGCAGGGGTTGTCTGGCAATTTATTGATAATTGAGAAAAGAAGCTTTATAACCTCCCTAAAGAGGCTTGGACAAAATCTTCTAGGAAGGCCCTAGAATTTCCGTCCAAGGGCTATTGGATGGAAGGTTTAGGGTATGTTTGGTCCTTAAGCAAAGCAATTAGGGTTTCCTACTTCTAACCCTAACTTTAGCTCTAAGTCACCTCACTATATAAGGAGCCTAACCTTTGGTATTTTTGGCCACATGAAACCCTAGAGAGTAATAGCCGAAAATTAAAGCTTCCTCATCCCCTCTCATATCTCATCTTCTTGCTAAGTGTGTTTGTGATTCATTAGAGGTATTACACTTGTGATACTTGCTCTCAAGCTTCAACATCTTCAAGGTTTCGGATTGTTATTACTACATAACAATCAAAGGTATGTATCATAACCATTATTATGTGATTTTCGATTATTTATCATAGATCTAGGGTTGTATGCTCAATTAGAGAAGACATAGATCTTATTAGGGTTGCATGCACACATAGGATTGTATGTTTTGCTTTAAACCCATCAGTATTTAGATAATTAAATGATATATGTGCTTATGTGCAAAGATGTTATATGTTAGATAAAATGTTATAAAGATAAATTTATATGATTTATATCATATATATGTATTTTTATGAATATAATACATTGGGTACTAAAAAGGTAATGAAAGGTTAAAATGATAATATGTAATAGTACGATGAAAGATGAAAATCATGATAGGATATCACGACTTTAATAGTACTATTGTACTAATTATGTAAGAACTAGTACTATTATATTAACGATGTAGGAACTAATACTAATGTACTAACGATGTAGTCATCTAAATAGAATATAGATGGGACCCACGATAATTAAAATGATGGTCCTTAAGATAGGTCTCTATAGATAAAGAATATATTAGAGATGGGTAATTGGGTTAATTGTTTGATATGAAATAGATAATTAAACAAATTAACTACATCATTGTGGGTTGTAAACCCTATGTACTCACCAGTTTCCCAACCTAGCCCACTCAGTTTCTTTGTATCATAAGTAGCAGTACAGAGATAATGATGTATGGATCTGATGAGAGATTCGAGGAAATATAGGTCATAGATGTTGTAAGGACAGTAATGATTACGTTTATGCTTATGCTTCTTGTATCAGTTACAATATCCCAAGTTTTTAATAATCAATGAAAAACATTTATTCGGAAATACTTTTAATGGGACTGATTCTACAATTATAAATACACTCTATTTTAAAATAATCATAAATAAGAAAAGTCTTTTTCTGGCCATGATTATGGGGATGCAATAAAATCTCGATAAATGGTCGTCAGTTGGTATTTTTTTATAGTAGTCATCACGACCCATTTCAATGTGAAAGCATTTTATATTACATTTCTAAAAATGCTCACTCGCTTGTGCATTTCTGGTCTTCAGGTCCTTTGATATGTTAACCCACGACCGAGCCAACACGGATTCTTCACTCGGAGTCCACAATTGAGCGGATTCCTTTCCTTTTACTTTGAGTTGAGACGATTTGGAGATGGGTTGGAGTTGAGTTTTAGGGATGTCTTCGGGTGGCGATTTCATTTACGTAATGAGCTCGGCTTCTGGCTTGGAGGTTGTTGGGTTTCCAGATCATATTCGGGAAGATATGAGAAGTTGTTGAATAGGTTTGGGTGAGTGTTGGAATATAATAAAATTGTTGCATATTTTGAAATTAAATTTAGGTGTCAATAATCAAGGGCTTCTATTTTTGGTCGGTGAAATGGTATTGATGGATCGAAAGCAAAAACATTTCTAGTAGGTATTCTTGAACTAGTATCACAACATTTCTTTCAACTGGAGCTTGGGGTGATGTTATCAGAAGAATTGTTTGAATCTATTTTGTAAAAAATTGAATAAAGGATATAAGGATAATAAAAGATTGTGTGAAATTAAAGGTTAAAAGGTTAGTATTTATAGAGTGGTAAGAAATATATATATATATATATATATATATATATATATATATATATATATATATATATATATATATATTGTGAGACCGTGACGCAATCCTAGTTATTCATTTTGGAGATCAAAAAAATATTTTTAAAATGCAAAATAAATGAAAATTTTCAAAAAAAAAATAATATTATTTTCGTCATTTTTTTATCCAATAAATAAATAAATAAAATTACAGTTTTTTTCAAAATATACATGAAATATTCTAATAGAATATTATACTGTAATTATTCAAATCGAATTTTTAGAATGTTAGAACATTCTACTAGAATATTAATCTATAAATATTCAAAAAAAAATCTAACAGAATATTAGAATATTCTAATAAATTTAAAAATTCAAATAGAATATTCGAATATTTTAATATATCTATCAATTTTAGTAGAATATTAGAATATTCTAACATTTTAAAAATTCAATTTGATTATTTACAGTGTAATATTCTATTAGAATATTTCACTCATATTTCAAAAAAATTATGATTTTTTTATTTTTTTTATTATTTTTTTTTTTGATAAATTAAATAATGAAAATAATATTTTAAAAAATAGAATTTTTGGATTTTCTTTTTACTTTGCATTTTATAATTTTTTTTATTTTTTTAATCTACAAAATGAATGTTTAAAATCACGTTCTGGTGTTTCACAAAATTAGTTGTCATGTAGGCATATTTAGAATCATCCACGTAAATAAGTTAAACAATAATAATAAGTAATGATTACACAGTACAAACAATAAACAGGAAAAGAAGTAAATGTAAGTTTTTAGATATATGAAAATATTGTATTATTATGAGAGGAAAGGGTTAAAATTAGTTGTTGATTGGACAAATACACCTACAGGTGGTGTGTATTTAGGTGTGTTTGTGTTATTCAGCAAAGTACAGCAGCATTATCTGGCTACAAATACTCCTTCCCAACCCGATCTCAAGTCTCAACCCACCAATCCATTGCCTACTGCATCATCGTCTCTCTCTCTACTCTAGATTCGAACCACTCTTTCTCTCTCTCTCTCTCTACAACAATGAGCAGCGATCTGAAGTCCAAATTCCTGCAAGTGTATGAGGTTCTGAAATCGGAGCTAATTCATGATCCTTCATTTGAGTTCGACGACGATTCTCGTCAGTGGGTCGAACGGGTACGATTAATTGTTAATTTCATATATTTACAGTTCTTCACCACCTCATCTCTGAATGTCCAATCGTTCGATTTATTTATGCATGTATTATTTTTGTATGCATTAATGCGTTGACTGTGGACGTTCGTTTGTCCTGTCGCTGACTTGGATATCTGTTTTTAAAATATTTTATAAATTTCGAGAAGATTTGCGCGAGATTAGGATTTAATTTTCTGCTAATCACTATTGAAATTCTTTTGCTACATTAATTAGGAGATGATTACACTGAGTGCATAGTTTAAACGTTTCATGTTCTAACTTCTAAATCTATATCTATCTATTCGGCTCAAATATATTAATATATATAAACAAACTTCTGAGTTTTTGATGAAAATTTGATTATTCAAATACAGAAATTAGATATAATTCGTGTATCTCTGTTTTTTTTTTTTTTTTTTTTTTTGACAAAACCTAATATCTGATCAACTATGGGGCCTAAACATTAGTTTTCTTTCTTTGAAACTATCGTAATGTTTTTTGTTGGCTATATATTATGATATACTATACATGCTCATTATTTAACTTTAAGCCGTGGTATTAAATAGTATATACCTTCATGTGTCCTATTTATTTGGAGGGACATGTTACTATGTAAGCTCTTGTGTTTGTCATTGACTCATTTCTGTAGCTGTGTATTTGAGCTCCACCTTTTAATGTTTGAATTCTATTATGTGATCTTCATAGCAAGAAACTAATAGCCATATCGATCCTACAACTTTAAAAATTGTTTTTCTTACTTTCTGCAGATGCTTGACTACAATGTACCTGGAGGTAAAAACTGTAAAATCAGTTTTTCCATAATTTTTATTCAATAAATTTAACCTTCTGCAAATTGATTGTCTATCTTACAACAAAATACGGTTTATGCAGGAAAGTTAAATAGAGGCCTTTCCGTTGTGGACAGCTACAAGCTTCTAAAAGGAGAAGAACTAACAGAAGATGAAGTTTTTCTTGCATGTGCCCTTGGTTGGTGCATTGAATGGGTAATTACATATAAATAATACCAAAAACTACTTTTGCCTATGCATGAATTTTCTTTTCCAAATAACTATTAAGGGGCTGTATGTTTTTTTTCCAACAAAGTTATATATGGGTAAAGTGATTGAATGGGATGTCTGTTTGGATAAATGAATAAAGTGAAAAGGTCTGAATGAGAATAAATCAACATTTTACCTTTATTTTCTATTTTTTCTACAATTTTCATCAATTGTAACATTAGAGTGGTTGGTAGGAAAAAAAAAAAGTGAATATAGGTAAAGGGGTCATGTCTTCATACATTAAGTCATGTTTTTTGGCTTATTCAGATTAAGTTAAAAAGAAAGAGTCATTGTATACTTGTTCAGATTAAGTGCTTAATGCATTAAGCTCATTAAGTGAAAAAGAATGATCAACTTAGACACTTAGTTGTGTTACATGATATCATTCGTTGTATCTTGTGATTGCAGCTTCAAGCATATTTTCTTGTACTTGATGACATCATGGATGAATCGCATACACGCAGAGGTCAACCCTGTTGGTTTAGATTACCCAAAGTTGGTATGATTGCTGTAAATGATGGAGTTGTTCTTCGCAACCATATTTCCAGAATCTTAAAGAAACATTTCAGATCAAAGACTTATTATGTGGATCTACTCGATCTATTCAATGAGGTTTGTTTATGTTACATAGTCATTTTAATTATTAACAACTTTATTTGATTTTTAGTTCATATAATGTTTCTTAATCCCCTGCTTTTAAATTTTTTCAACAGGTGGAATTCCAAACAGCATCTGGACAGATGATTGATTTGATTACTACACTTGTTGGAGAAAAAGATCTGTCAAAATATTCTTTATCTATGTAAGTAACAATCTTATGTCTCTCTTCATAAACTCCACTTGATCTATTTAAGTCACAATTTTCATGTGGTGTTGCAGTCACCGTCGGATTGTTCAGTACAAAACAGCCTATTACTCGTTTTATATTCCTGTGAGTAGACTTTTGTGCTTATTTTGCTTTCTTTATATTTCTATTTTTCCAAAAAAAAAAAAAATTGATTTATTGTGTGGTTGAAGGTTGCATGTGCACTCCTTATGTTTGGAGAGAATCTAGATGATCATGTTCAAGTGAAAGATGTCCTCGTTGAAATGGGTACCTATTTTCAAGTGCAGGTAATTAGCTTGAAAGATTAGTGTATATAATTATAACAATTTTTCGTATAGTGGATTCTCCCATTGGGAATTTTTAAGGTCATTTTTCATGTTTACTTTCCAGAGTTGAAATGAATATAATTTGTGATTGTTAAATAAAAATGTTGTAGGATGATTATTTGGACTGTTTTGGTGCTCCTGAGGTGATTGGAAAGGTTGGTCCACCAAAAATATCATTTATTTATGTTTGTCTTAATTAAAGAACCACAACTCATGCTCTCGATTGTAACAAACAGATTGGAACAGACATCGAAGACTTCAAGTGTTCATGGTTGGTTGTGAAAGCATTGGAACTTTCTAACGAGGAGCAGAAGAAACTTCTCAACGTAAGCATCAACCACCACTTCTCTTTTTACATAGTTTTTGGTATAAAAAGTGATTCATTCCAACTCATTAAACCATCTCTCTAACAAAGAAAAAAAAATCTTTCGTGCATATATTTTTCTAACCTATATTGATTTTCAATAAAAAAAAACATTTTAATCATTTATATAAAATATAAGTTAATAAATAATTATTTAATTTAACATTAGAATTACAGATAAATATAAAAATATGATAGAAGCCGTAGATGGTATGCAACCATAAATGAAAAGAAATATAATAAAGAACGGAGAAACAATAATTCATTCAAACCTTTTTTTAAGCCAAAATAAAAATGGAAAAATATATACTTATGAAACGTTGATGATCTAACGAAAAAACTAAAAATCTACTCTAATAAATGAAATTTTTTTTTTTTGCTACATATCACACTCTCATTCAATTTGCCAAATGTCATTTTATGATTATTTTGAATTAATTTTTTTTCCACATGTCATTTTATAAGTTTTTCTATTTTAATAAATTTACATAATATTTTAATACTAGGTGTAAGACCCATGTATTACATGGGTTTATTTAAAAAAAAATTAAATATGAAATTTTAACAATTTGAGAAGTTTGAATTTATAAGAAAAATGAGAAAAAATTTAAATTATTAAAATTAATGAGACTTTAATACATTGAATACATTACATATATAAATCATTTCTAATAAATACCTTACATATATATTACCTTACATATTAAATGTGGAATTTTAATTTAATAAAATGAAAATTACAATAAAATGATAAGTGGAAAATAAAAAATTCAAAAAATCTAGAAAATACCATGTGTCCAAATGAAGGAGAAGATGACATGTGGCAAAAAAAAACCTTCATTTATTATGGAGGATAATAATTACAATAAATGTAGTAATAAATGAATATCATTTTCATTAATAAACTTACCTTCTTATTTCAAATTTCTAATTTAAGCTCGTTAATTTATTTTGTTTATTTATTTAAATTTAAAAGATAAAAAAAAATCAATTTTAAAAATTCAGTGTTTTTTTTATTTTCTTACAAATCCAAAATTCTTAAATTTTTAGACATTTATATTTATGTTTTTTTAATTAACCCATGTAATAAATGGGTCTTACACCTAGTACATAATATTTAAGAATGAGCTAAATTAAAAGAATGAAGTTTAGCACGAAATATGAGACAAATAAATAATCAAACAATAAATTTTTGTTTTTACTATTCAAAGAGTTGGTTCCTCAGATTTAACAACAAAGTTTTTGTAAAAAGTTGCATTTTCTTTATTATTTATTATTCAGGAGAACTACGGGAGGAAGGATCCGGGCAGCGTGGCAAAAGTAAAGGAACTATACAATTCTCTCAACCTTCAGGTTTCAGTTTTTATCCAACATTCGCTATTTCATTCTTTACTTTTCCTATATCATATACGTATATAGTACTAAAATATATACAATTCTCAGGGCGTGTTTGAAGAATACGAGAATAAGACTTACGAAAAGTTGGTGAAATCAATCGAAACTCACCCAAGCAAACCCGTACAAGCCGTGTTGAAATCTTTCTTGGCAAAAATATACAAGAGGCAAAAATAGGAATAACCGATTCCATTCCAATGTAATGTTAATGCTGTTTGTACTTTCTACTTTCTAGTACCTTTCGCTTTGTATACTTTCATTCTGATTTCTGCACAATAAATTGGTAATCCAAAATTGGAGTTGTTTTACTTTACGATACTGAAATCAACTAATGAGAATAATTACGCAATTACACTTTACAAAGTAATTAATATAGATTAAAAAAAGGAATCGAGAGCGTTGCTGAGGATACTAGTTTTGGTCGTCGAGGTTCGAGAGATTGATTAAATGAAGCGCCATGATTGCCGAGGGAACTGGTTCTATTCTGAAAGGAATATCTTGGGAGACCAAACATGGCTTGCTTAAAGTAAACATCAACCAATACAATGATCACCAAAATCTCCTATAAAAATCAGTAAGGACAATGAAAATTAAAGCCAACTTTGATATAAACAGGCCCTGGCATTAAATCATCAATCTTTTAAGCTTAAATTTTCATGATCTTTGATGAATCTAAATTTGAATTTCCAAACAAGATTGGGGCGGAGCTAAAACCGTCGGAATATATTCGAATAAATCACTAACTCGGTCTCAAAGATTAGCTCCAATTCAAATGACTCGCACAAGTTGAGAGCATAACAATAAGAAACTAACTAATCGTCTTCGCAATCTCATCAACTAAAATTGTACGCTACGTCGTTTAACTATATAGATAATCAACTACAGAAATTGAAATAATCAAACAGAACATACGACACGATTACCAGAGGGTTCCGCCATAAGATCGAGTTTTACTCTTCTATTAACTGCAGTCTTCGCCGCCAGTCTACGCTCCTTTCTCTTTCCCATGAAGAATTAAAAAGTTCCACTGACAAACTTTCTGAATTTGATGAAATCTCGTTGTCCAATTTTAACCTAGGGCTAGTTTGTTCGCAGAGGAGATCGGATACTTGATAGCATAAGACGATACTCTCTGTCCTTTCCGTTGGCTTATATTTATAGTCCACATACACTATAAAGATTTCTCTTTTGGGCTTTTATTTGAGTGTCTATGGGCTATCGAAGCCCTAAGACCCAAAGAGGGAGTGTTTATCCAACATTAAGATTAGCATGTCCTTTTGTTATTTTATGTTATTAAAAGCCTACCACCAAACAATCTAATCACGATTATATGACATGAAATCATATTTTAAACCTAATACTTTATCCGCTAAAAACATATGCAAACTAAGAAGAAATCAAAACAAGCAATGTGTAAAGGAATAAATTTTATTTGAATTCGACTATAATTTCAACCAAAATTCTAGCTACATCTATGGAACTGTAATATGAAAACATGGCTCTTGTGATGTATACGGAAAGAAGAGATCCAATTCCAGTAGAGTGTGAATCGATTTTACTAAAAATGAGTCGATTTCATTAAAGACTTAACCAATTTCAGTAACAATCACAATATGACGAGAAAATGGAACAAACTAATATGAGGCAACGGGGCAGCAGTCGTCAACAGCTGACTACTAGTCATCGACAACTGAATAGTAGTCGGCGGCGGGGGTCGTTTGTCAAGAGTGACGTGGAAGTGGAGCAACAAGAGAGGAAGCTTGTTTTGGTGAAGAAGAGCGACACAAGAAGAAATAACGACGAGATATTTTTTTAAGCATGTTTTTTTAAACTTCTGCAAATGACGCACAGACATAAGGTATATGGCAAAATGCATGATTTCGAAAAGAAACCAAAGAAGAGTTATGCAATTGAGAACTCTCATACGAATCAGTTGGATTTTTCGATCAATGAGATGATGTTTATCAATGCTCAGTATCAGATTGTTGACAAGTTTGAAAACAAAGAGGAATTCAAGCATCTGAAGCTTAGATTTCTTGTTGTACTTGGAAAGGAACTAGAAGAATCCTGGTCTCTTGTGAAGATTGCCCGAGTACTTAGCATATCTAAAGATGTTTTCTTTGAGGATGTTCTACAAAATTTTGGTTATCATGTGGTCAGAGCTGACAACGCCACGTTTGACTTTTCAGTAGCTACTTTCCCTCTTATGAATCTGAAATGATCTAATTCAAGTGGCAAGAATTCTTTAAGGCATTGATGCTATGAAGCTTCAAGGTACAAGTAAAGATGAATATCTGTTGGGTCTTGCACACATCAAACTCTTCATAGACAACTACTATGACTGCTTAGCCTTAACTGATGTTGAATTGGCTTTAGCAATGGGAAAGGAAATAACAGTGCATCAGTCATTGTTAAAAAGCCAAGCTAATATGAAGAAGTATGTTGATGGAGAAATATGTTTAAAGCCTCTGGGAATTGTTTTCGTTGGAAAAAGTAAAAAGGGAAAGAATACAAAGTTTTTATTCCAAGCTTGCGACGTTGAAAGATATACAACTGCTGATTATATGAATTTACTTGTTCGTATGAATAGTTGTAAGAAAAACAATAATGGAGATAAAGTTGGGCTGAAGAATGTGATGAATTGGTACTCTGAGATTCGAAGAACGATGCACCAAGGTATTCAGATGTTGATGACCTGATTTCGACACTTCTCACAAAGGAGGAGAATGTTGATATCGAAATTAGTTGTGAGGTGTCGAAGGTCAATGAATAGTTTCAATAGTTTTGTAATGTTATTACAGGGGCACTTTTAGTTTCGAAATTATAATGTCTAGTCTCTTGTATGCTCTCATGTTTCCTATAAATAGGGAAGAGTGCTAGAGTTAGATAAGAACTTTTGAGGGTTTCCATTGTATTCTTGTCTAAAGCCACTTTGTACTTTTGAGAGCATAATATGAGCCAAACAGATTACATTTAGATTTTGTCTCTAAATTTGTTCCGACTCTGATTTCATTCATACACTCGATTCAATCATAGCTACACTTGTACAAATTGGTCATTCAACTTTGAACTTATTTATTTTAAGTTTATTGCTTGTACAATAATATCGTATACTTAATATTGTTACCTGTTTTAGTAATAAAACTGTTGTTTCAATAATACTATAATTAATTATACACGAATAATTTCATTTTCGTTATCAATATCCAATAATATAATTTATAAAGTTATTGTAACAAAAAATAGGTGTCAAGTTTGTAAAAAGCTAATAAATATAAGGGTTTCTATCAAACCATTTTTACTTATTTGGTGTAAAGTAATTATAAAGAAAAAGGTATTGAAACAGCAAGGCGTTGACGCCTACAAAATTCCAAATAATTTGCAACATGAGATGCATAATTAGATATGGTGTATGATTAAGTAAAAAGTAAAAACAATAATAAAAAAACCTATAATAGTAAATAGTAAATACCTTTCTACAGCTTCATTGCCTTGTAAAGCTGCAAGTTTTGCAAGTTGATAAATTGCAGTGAAGTTTCTTTGAGTCATTGCCTCTTTCTCAAAAATAGCATCAGATAGAACAACAGCTGATGCTCCCTCACCAATATATTCACCAACTAAATCTATATAATAAAAAAAATGTTATGTTACGTCATGTATAACAAACACAATATATATAATTATAACCCACCAGTTGTTATTCCTTGAGATGCAATTAAAGGAATATGAGGAAAAGGCTTCTTCAAAGTTGCTATGTATCCAAAACCACCAAGTACAGAAACAGGGTATACCTTTAAAGATACACAATCATTATAAATTTTGCTTTTATTTTTTTTACTAATTTCAAATGAGTAGATAACATAAAAATGTAATAGAGAAAAACATGAATGTAAAAGCACCTAACCTTCACCATTTTGGCACCAGCATTATATGATGAAAGTATCTGTAAAATAATTTTACAGATAATAATAATATATAACTCTACAAATGCCTTAGTTTTTATTAACAAGAAGCCAAAAACAATGATTGTGTACTTACTTCTGTTGGGGTCATTACACCAGGTATATATAGCAAATCATCACTGTCTTCATCCAGAATACCCTGCAAACAATTTACATTATTAACAGAAGATTTAAAAATCATAAACAATGTTATATTGTTGTAATAATTCTGACATGCCTTCACAATTGCAGGACTCATGATGAATTTTGCACCAGCTTTTTTTGCATTTTCAACATCCTTAATATTTAAAACAGTGCCAATCTGGAACATGTTAGAGCATTAAGAATTTAAGATATGTTAAGAATTCATCCTTGACAAAATAGTTCACTAAAAAATGATCATACAATTGATGAATATGAAACACTTACCCCTAGAGTTATGGTTGGAAAATCTTGCACCAGTTGATGTAAAACCTATCAAATAAAAAAATGTGGAAAACTATAAGCTTTCAAGATCATCAACCAAAAATGTATGAAATGCATGTAAATCATACAAATGGCTTTATGTTAAACAACCTGGAAAACACCTGGGGTAGAAACCACAATCTCCAGCTGCAAATCAACAAACATTGCTTCTATGTCAAAACATCATAATTACATCCAATAAGGCTTTGTTTACTTGTAAATTAAACTAATAATTGTAATTTGTCATTGCATACTTATTCTAGCTTAATCATGTGAGTTAAAGGCATTGAAGAGTGAAAAGTACAAATGTTACATTAATTCGGTTTTCTTTACTTTCATTTTGGCTACTTCATCTTATGTGCAAGTTATCACAATTGACAGGGGCGATACTCAAGAACACTGTGAGCTACAAGGTGAAATCACCCCAGCAAGTTCAATTGGATGCTAATTACAAAATCTGTTTTCATATGCTTTTTTTCAGAACTAATAACCTAATAATTCAAGTAAATTATTAATAAGAATATGAAATGCTTCATAAGGGAGCTTTAAATCTGGAACGATGAATTGAGAAGTTAGTTTGTATATGAATCTTATGTTCAAGTACGAATGTTATCAGTTCGTTTGGGAGTCGAGCTCACGTGGAACTTTGCAAGAAGAAAACATACACCAATTTCAAATTTTCAGCCATTAATTCTACTAACAATATGACAGCAGCATACTTACAACCGATATTCCACCCATAATTGCAGCCTTTGCAGCTTCGAATGCCACATCCGCGCTAAACACCATCAACACACGCATGAAGGATAGAATGACATGATAATTGGAATTATTTATATAACGAGGAAACAACAATCACCTGAAATCGAAAATTCATTTCACGGGAATTGAGTAGAGAGTGTTGGATGATGAGGATGATACCTTTTGGCGCGAAGACAAGCAATGACACCATAATTTACTATGTTGCTTAAGGTTGTTGCACTGGTGGAGGTGGATGGTCGAGTATGGAAACAATGGATTGGAAGGACTCGAGTGGTGGGCGTAGGCGGTGGTAGAAAGGTTAAAGAAGAAAGCGAGGAGAATTGGGCAAGTGACATAGTAGTATCCTGGTTCCCTAATAACAGCAGTGGTGTAACTGTAACTACTTATGAACGATTGAAAGTGAATTAATGGGTGTTTGGGATTGCATGATTTGAACCCATATCATCTTTAGACTTATGGAGTTCCCAAATCAAATTGGAACTTATTTTTTATAAGGAATGGTCCCATATCGGAGTTGGAAGAAAAGTGGTAAGTTGGGGAGTAGTTATAAAACGAGATTAAATGGAAGATTTAAGGCATGATCCTTCAAAGCAAGTTTTAATGGGAGGTGATGAGTGGTCATTACTCGCATTTAAGTATGCGAGATGGGGTGTTTGCCTAAAGCTTTACGACAATTAGGCACCTCAAATCTTATAACCATCTGATCCCTGTATTATTATTTTGAGTTTATATAATTTTTAGCCAAAGCTAAATAATAGAAGTTGGCTTATGGACTTCTTTGTTCATAAGTTGGGCGGATTTTGTTTATAAAATTACAAAAATATTTTTTAAAGCTTTTGTTTATAAAATGACAATATTTTTTTTGAAAATGTTTTTTGAAGACTTACAGAAAAAAAAATCAAAAAGGTTTTGTTCATTCATAACTCCTCTATATGGATGTTTAGCACGATAGTCCAAAAAATAGAATCGAAAAAAAAAATACATCATCTACATTAATAGTCCATAAAGTTAGTCGAATTAAATAAAAACATAATAGTATTAAAGATTAGTATTAAGCTAAAAAAAATATAAAATTCTTAAAAACTAATACTGTAAAAAGAAGTTGTCCAATTTGAAAAAATAATAAGAAATAACAAAAAAATATATAAATTTTTGTTGAAAATTTTTGTAAACAATGTTTAATGGATACAGAACATATGTCATTTTAGATGTCATTTTGTAGAAAAGTGTAATCAAACCTATAAATATAATAATATAGAAAACTGTAAATATTTAAATATAAAACAATTAGGTTGTAGAAAAAATTGGTAAAACGTTTGTAATAAAAAAAAACAGGTAAAATGATATATAAGAAAATTCAACCAAATTTATAAAAGAAAGAAAGTATAAACCAAATTTGTATAAAAAAATTTGAGAGGAATTGTAAATAAGGATAACTTTTAAGGACCAAAAATGTAATATTATTTAGTATTGAAAACCATAGGTTTTATATATATATATATATATATATATATATATATATATATATATTTGAATTTATCAAATTAAATATGCACTACAACATATTTAATTATTTACAGTGATATCATAAAATCCAATAATTTTGATTATTTATGACAAATCTTCACAGATATATGCATTGATGTTCATCATAAATAATTCTTATAATTATTTATGATATTCATCATAACATTATTTATGATGTTCATCATAGTAATCAATCAATTGATTGATTATTTATGCCAATATTTGCATGAATAGGGTTTTAGATGAAATAAGAGCGTTGATGAGAAATAA
Organism: Lactuca serriola; assembly: GCF_051521515.1. Classification (NCBI taxonomy): domain Eukaryota; kingdom Viridiplantae; phylum Streptophyta; class Magnoliopsida; order Asterales; family Asteraceae; genus Lactuca; species Lactuca serriola. Next base: position 203,440,076 of record NC_136414.1, on the reverse strand, counting down.
GTCTTATAATTACCTGTCTTTAATTGGTATCGAAGTTTTGCTAATAAGAGAGAGGGCAGTGTAGACATGAAGGAATTGAAGAAAAAAAAAAAAGAGGAGTGGAAAAAAGAAAGAGAGCAGATAATGAGATTGAGATTGAGGTGATGATCGAAAACCAATCGTATTTACTAAATTTGGGATGCTCTTTTTGTGACCATTAATTTGTTATCCATCTCCCCACCACCTAAATATATTCATTATCTACATTTTAGTCCACCCATTTTCTATGGGAGCTGATATATCCACGTACACTTTTTTGATATTTCCACAGATTTCTTATGTAAATTGACAGTTATGCCCCTGTTTTATAAAAAAAATGGACCCTACTTAGTTTATCTCCGTTTCGTCTCCATCTCCTTCTCTTTCCTGTCATACCATCAAAAATTAAAAAACCCAGGAAAACTCAATGGCCCAATAAATAACTAAGGTTTACTTGAATCCAGCTCCTTAATACTATATAGGTTCACTTTATCTCCCTCCATCTCTTCTCTTACGAAGGTACCATCAAGATACACAGCAACCGGAAAAACTCTAAACTCGAACCAGATATTTGCCGGAGAAAAATCACGTTCGCCAGAGAAGGCCGTCTACAAAGCACTTTCTAGATGCAAAAAACACTATTACATAACACATATTAGAATCAGTTGCAGGTGGGCATAATCAAGCAAAAATGCACCGTTACATCGCACAAACTGATTTTCTTTCCGATTTTTTTTGGCTTCTTTGACTTTCTTGCCGGAATGTGAGGTCCGTGTGTTTATTGAAATTGAAGTGGGTTTCACAGGTTTTGTTAATAACATGAGAGTTTAAACTCTAAACCAGGTGGCAAATGAAACATACACAGTGAATCACTGGCTGAACATTGCACCGTGTTTAATCAGAACATGTTGTTGATTAGTGAAGAAGGGATTAGTGAATCACTTACCTTTTACTTGGCTGAACATCGTGATTTCTTGTTCAAAACACGTTGCAGACTGCATCAGGAGGAGAAGGTTTAGGGAGACAATATCGTACAGAGACAAATGGTGGTCAGGTTTCAGTCCGGGAAGAACCATCGGAGAATAGAGGGAAACGTATGAGGGTTTGGTTTTATGGTGAGAAAAAGAGATTTGATTTTCTGATCTCTACTAAACGAAGGGTATAATAGACAATTACCTTTAAAAATATGTGGATGCATAAAAAACAACCGTTTCTCATTTTCTATATACTGTACAACAAATGAAATATATCATGGTGATAACTTATTAGCCGTTTTCTTTCTTTTATATATATATATATATATATATATATATATATATATATATATATATATATATATATATATATATATATATATATATATATATATATATATATATATATATATATATATATATATGCAATAAATAAATTGAATATTTGGAACACCGAAGATTTACCTACCATTTTAAAGTTGCAGCATTCTCATTTTTTTATTGATAGTAAAAAACTGTATGTTACCACTTATATATTGCTTCACTATACAATAAATTGAGGTTCAAAATTGACTTCTTTGATTCTATTTGGAACCCATCTATTGCCTAATATCACGAGTATTTTTCTTTTTTTAAATTTGAATCCACCCATTATTAAATGGTCGGTAATTAACACCGAGTTATGATAACAAATAATGATAAACATCTTTTTTTTCAACTTTGAAGTGAGACTAAGAAAAAAATGAGTTAACTAAGATGACACAAAAATTAAATTAAACTGTTCTTCCTCTCAATGACAAAGCCATAAGACATGAAAATAAACATTATTTCAAGTTCTGTATATTTTTCCAAGTTGAAATAAACAAACAAGAAAAAAGCTTATTACCCTTTTCTTTTTGTCTTGTAATAATATTAGTATGAGATCATTCATCACATAAATCATAAAACTAAGTAAAAGGAAAGGGAAATAGAAAACGCAATGTCAACCAAACCAACCACCTAGCTGCTTTTCCAGGGCAAGAAGGGGCAAAAAGAGAAAATCCCTCCAGCAGTCAAACTTGGAAAAAAAAATACAAAATTTACAAATCAGCTTTCCAAGTAAACAAATAGAAAGACAAAGTGCAGTGCATAATAGTATTGTTAGCTGCTGCGTGAAAAATGAAAAATGAATAATTAAGTAAGTTTAGGAATTAGGGTTGAGGTTTGGTCCATGAAGTCTCTGATGTTTTTGAGTTCCCATAATAAACTTGCTTCGATGCTTCATCCCAATATGCCTGCCATTGCCATTGCCATAAACACAATCAACAGTCAAAACCACACAGTATAATAATAACTTCTTCTTCTTAAGTTTTTTTGTATTTTAATTTCATAAACAGTTATATTAATATACTAAATATCATCATCACAACCAAACTTTAACTAACATATGATTAGAAACTGTTTGACCAACATATACATATATATATATATAAAGAATAGGAAGATTTAGCACCTGCCAAGGGGATGGAAGTTGTTTTGTAAGTTGAACAAGATCAGGTTTTTGGTTTGTTGTATCAACAGTGCCCTTGGCTTCCTTATCTTCAGCTTCCATCGACTTTTTAGCTCTCTTCCTTCTAACTCTCTCTCGCCTAAAACAAAAAAAGAAAAATTATAACAAAAGAAATAGAATTGTCAAATGAAAACAGGTTAATTATTATCTAGCTTACCAGTCACCACCAAGAGGCTGAAAGTTAGCATTGTCTTTGGCTTCTCCAGTTGCAATCTGCTGTGCACGCCATTGCTGAAACACATTCAACAAACCATAATCAATTTATTTTCACCATATTAATACTACTTAAAAAAAAAAAAAAAAAACAATTAGCAAACCTCAATCTCTCGTTGCTTTTTCTTCTCTAAAGCTTCTAAAGCATTTTCAGGTTCTTCGTCTTCCTCGTCTTCTTCATGTAATTCCTCTTTAACAGCTTTCCACTGCAACCATATCATATACTTAATTAATTATATTTCCCACATACATAATATTATTAAAAAAAAAAAGGAATTAATGTCATTCAATAGTAATCAAATATCACGTTGGTTCCACCTAGGGACATCTTTTTTTTTAAAAAAAAAAAAACCATTTTACCACTCAAGTTCCACTTATATGAAAATGTAAAAAGGCAACTTTTTTTAGCATGTTAGGCTATAAATAGTTTTCTGCAAAGTCTTGTGATAACTTACTTACAACAGCTTCAATAAATAGTAACCAACTTTGATCAGTTTTGTTCCACCAAGCAACCTCAATTTTTATAAAAGACTTTAACCAGTAATCAAATAAACTAAAAATTCTTTAAATAAGGATAATGTAATAAATATAATTATGCTTTTTTAATGAAAACAACATATACATGGTTTTCTGCAAACTCTTTGCTACTACTTAAAATTCTTAAATATAATATCTGTTTGTAACTGTATGATACAATTAATAAAGAACGACAACAACATTTCTGGATCTTATATATTAGAAAAACAGAAAAAAGAAAGTTTTATATGTAATTGATACGAAATTTTATTTTTCTAGATTTATAAAACTAGTAACATATGATATATTTTACATTTGATTGTTACTAAATTTCCAACATCTTATATATTTTTTTTATAAAACACATAAGAAATCAAAAAATAAAAATAATGTAAGTAAGTGTGTGGTAGCAGATAAAGAATGAGTTGGTTAAAAAAAAAAAGCTACCTTTCCCTTTAAGCCTTTAGGTAAGAAGAAAGCAGAAACATGGTTACTACTATTTATTTAGTGACATACAAATATAGACCAAAAGTTTACCTTATCCACCAAGCCTGAAACCTTCTTATTGGATCTTAAACCAGGGACTGCAGCAACCGTTCGTTTTTTATTTCGCACAACTGTAAAGTTGAAAACAAAATTAATAAACAAGACAGAAACCAGAAAATGTTAATATTGTTAGATAGATGAATAAGATTCTACACTTGCCTTTAGGTTGAACCTTAGGAACTGATGATGATTCTGTTGGAGCAGATACAGTACAAGTTGCTGCAACACTTTCACTGCCAATCACTGGCTGAATTGGTACAGACCCTTCTTGTATGGTGTAATATGTCACATGTTCTCCAGGGTCCACTACTGAAGTGCCACCTGGATATGGGGGGTTTCCCACTACTGAGGTGCCATAATAAAGGGTTGTGAGGGGTGCTCCATTCGCATCTACATAATAATCATGATTTGCAACAACTTGTTGACCATAGTATTCAAAAGCGGGACCCCCATAAGCAAAATGTGCATATTCTTCTCCTTCTCCTCCGTATGAGTAAGCTTGCGGTGGAGGGAATGTGGCTTCAGGTTGTTCATCTGGCGGTGGTGGAGGTAACGGTTCATCGTCCGGTGGTGGAGGCGGGACCCATTCGTCATTCGGTGGTGGTGGAACCTCAGATTCTTCTTCAGATTGGGGTCTGTTTTGGACAACTGGTTCATCTTCAACCTCCATTTCAACATCCATGTCGTCATCTGTATCTGCTTGAGGAACTGCATTTTCATTTTCCTTTTCTTCTTTTTCACTTGCAGTTGCTTCATTCATGTTCTCTTCTACCTTCTTTTCTGCCTCATTTGGTGATTGAGAATGTTCTTGAATCTCATTGTTGATTGCGGATTCTAGTTTTCTCAAATGATTTTCAGAATGAAGCCAAAAAGGAAGCAATGATGATCCGTAAGGTACTAATGACTTAATGTCTGCAAGCCTTACATCAAGTTCAATCATCAGCTTTGATATCTCGTTGTTTTCCCCTTTCAAAGATTTTAATCTCTCCGATAAACTTTCACCAAGTTGCAAAAGACGTAAAGAATCAGTATGGTGGGCTTCCCCGTTATTCACACCATCAATTGTATTGACATAATTACCCTCGACCACATCATTTGACATGGTCATGATATCTGTATGGTTTTCAGTCTGCACTTGTAATTCTGGCCTACAACTGTCATTGTCAGTGGCCTCAAAAACCAAAGATTTTGTGGGCCCATCATTCGGTTGTGTATCATCAGAAGTTACATTCATCTCTTCAACTTCTGTAACAGATTGAGGATCATAGGCTGGTTCATTTCCTTGAACCAGGTCAACAGGGACTTCCCAAGAAGTTTGACCAGTCGCAATGTTCCAGTAATAATATGAATTACTCTCCTCATGCAACACCATTTTCCATCCTGAATCCATATTTTCTGTTTGTGTGTCGGATGTCCATGACACAGTTGTCTGCTCCACTTCATCCATGTCTTTGTGTGAGGGCAAAACTATATCATCTTCAACAACACCATTTTCTTCCACATCCAATGAAGAAGAGTGCTCTTTGTTCTCTTGATCAGGTTTTTCACAAGTAATATTTTCATCTTTATCTACTTCTGTACCCTCATGACTTTCTGCCTTTACCTGCCATAAGAAAAGCATGATTGGTACTTAAATATATTTACCACAACCAATTGAAAACTAGACATTCCAAAACACACCTGTTCATCAAGCTCGGCTGGTGAATTCTCTCTAGTATCATGGCTGATTTCTTTACCAGATTCTTCCTCCAATTCCTCATCGCTATATTGTCCAAGCAACAAAAGAGGATTTTCTGGCTTTTGACCTGAAAAGAAAGATGCTAATATGTCAAACATCAGAACAACAAAAATATGTGGGAGTGTAACTGTGGTTAGTTACAACTAATCTTCTAATGGATACTTAACAGAAACTTCTCATATTGGCCTAAACTAAGAACAAAAACAAGTGTGAAAAAAATGCAATTAATTTTGGCGAATGAACTTTGTAATTGCCACCTGCAACATTGAAAATGAGTTAGTAATTTAGAATAAAAACAAAAAGGCAAGAAACATACGAACCACAAGTCTTGTTGAAATGTCGTAGTAACATGTGAGGAATTTCAATCAAAGAAACACTATGGCAATGTTGAACAGGCTCAGATGACCAATTGAGTTCCCAATACCACAGCCACCTAACATTCTGAAAGGAATATCTTGGGAGAGCAAACATGGTTTGCTTAAAGTAAACATCAACCAATACAATGACGCCCTCTACAAAGATCAGTCCGTGGAGAAAAATTGATGGAACCCACCTGAAGAAGATGGTGAATCGGGTGAACCAGCATGATTTTTTGAATTGCCGCCACCTTCAACGTCTTCTTTGTTGGACGAATCACCAAAATCTCCTATAAAAATCAGTAAGGGCAATGAAAATTAAAGCCAACTTTGATATAAACAGGCCCTGGCATTAAATCATCGATCTTTTAAGCTTAAATTTTCATGATTTTTGATGAATCTAAATTTGAATTTCCAAACAAGATTGGGGCGGGAGCTAAAACCGTCGGAATATATTCGAATAAATCACTAACTCGGTCTCAAAGATTAGCTCCAGTTCAAATGACTCGCACAAGTTGAGAGCATAACAATAAGAAACTAACTAATCGTCTTCGCAATCTCATCAACTAAAATTGTACGCTACGTCGTTTAACTATATAGATAATCAACTACAGAAATTGAAATAATCAAACAGGTAGAAGGAGCATACGACACGATTACCAGAGGGTTCCGCCATAAGATCGAGTTTTACTCTTCTATTAACTGCAGTCTTCGCCGCCAGTCTACGCTCCTTTCTCTTTCCCATGAAGAATTAAAAAGTTCCACTGACAAACTTTCTGAATTTGATGAAATCTCGTTGTCCAATTTTAACCTAGGGCTAGTTTGTTCGCAGAGGAGATCGGATACTTTATCAAGTGCATAAGACGATACTCTCTGTTCTTTGCGTTGGCTTATATTTATAGTCCACATACACTATAAAGATTTCTCTTTTGGGCTTTTATTTGAGTGTCTATGGGCTATCGAAGCCCTAAGACCCAAAGAGATATTGGTCTTAACGTCATTTGGCCCATAAAATAGTGTAAATCGGCTTGTATTATTGCTATTGTAAGAGGTTAAATAAATATATATAATCTACCGATTATATTTACCGATATCTTAAAAGAAGAGGGGACCTAAATGGCAAGGAGAACCAAAAGGGTTTCTAGTTTAAGTTCGATCGTAGGTGAAATAGTTTAAGAATAATTTAATTAATATATACCAGGTTACAACCCGTATCCGTAGAAATCACGGTTGGTATGATTAAAATAAATATACTAGATAAAAATAATAACAAATGTCAAAAAAAGAATATTAGTGCATAGTCGTTTGTAAGCAATTATGAATGAATTTGTTAAGTAAAATAAATATAATACTTTATCATAATTTCAAAAATGTTATTAGTATATGATTTTATATTTTTAAATTTTGAATTGAAGTTGATTTGTTACCAAAATAAGAAAATTATAGAAATCCTAGAAAATGTCACGTATCAAAAAGACATGCTAAAAAATGGACATAAAATGGCAAGGAGAATATTGTTTTTAAAGTGCACCATTAAAATAATAGAAATAAATTTCTTTCTTAAATTTAAATAATTCTAATTTTTACCACATCTAAATATAATTCATCCAGCGAAACTAATGTTTTTTTTTTTCTGAAAACAATCATCGCATATTTTGATTTCTTTCTTAAATTCAAATAATTCTAATTTTTACGACATCTAAATATAATTCATCTAGCAAAACTAATATTTTTTTTTCTGAAAGCAATCATTGCATATTTTGATTTCTTTCTTAAATTTAAATAATTCTAATTTTTACAACATTTAAATATAGTTCATCCAACAAAACTAATATTTTTTTCTGAAAACAATCATCGCATATTTTGCATAACTTAATTTCGTATTAATTTGAGTAATTATTTATATCTATTTAGATTTATTTGATTATTTATATTTTTTGTATATTTTATACACAATAGTTTTTTTAAATACATAACAAATTGTGCTTTAAAATGTTATATTGTATAATTTTATAAAGTGTAATCCACTTGTTGTCAGATGAGAGCCCGAAGGGAACTTTCCCGGCGATTTGTGATCTTGGGAGATGTCCTTTACAAAAGGTCACTCGTCTTTCCGAAATAAGGAGCACACATTGTTGAACAAGCTTATTCAAGTGGTTGCAGAGGACACGTCATCATCCAAATGTTTGCCAAGAAAATCATGATCCAAGGTCCCTTGTTAAAAGTAAGGGTGTCAAACGATGCCAGTAATATAAACTCTTTTTATTTGATGGAATTTGCTTTCAAAATGTTGCATCATGTTGAATGGCGGATCCATTGTCTACCCTCAAGGTAAGACCCCGAATGAAAAAAATTATTATATATAGAGAAAAATTATTGTGTAGGAACATGGCTTTTTATCTAAAAGCTCACATTAATCATTGTCCTGAAAAAAAACATAGAAAATATTGAAAATAAATGTCAATGTTCCACTTTATGACATCATAACCAAACAATTGGAACTTAGAACAAACAGAAAATTATATTTTATTTTTTATTTTCTAATACAACATATAACTTGCCAAAAATATTACACACAGTAGACATAAGGTCTTTTAACTACATAAACAAAAACCTCATCACATTTATTATCCATAACAAAGAAAAAGAAACAATCTAAGCATTTGTCACCAAAAAATGTCTTCTTTCTTGCAAAACAGCATATCACAAATTGATAAAATTTAGGAGACAATCAAAAGAAAAAAAAAAATGAAACAAAGTTATTGAAAGAAAACATGCACATGTGTTACGATGTAACACATAAAAGAATAAAACAAAGATATCATTTCATTTTCACTCAACTAATTAGCAATGCAATAAATGATTGCTTAGTAAATAATTCTATATTATTGATTGTCTAATTTGCTAACTTCTTCATTTGCATTAAGGACTGATGTTTGTTCGTCAAAGTGAATGCGAATAACAAATTTACCTTCAATTTGCTATAGAGTACTCCATGTTTTATATTAAGGAGGGAGTATGTATCCAACATTAAGGGGGTGTTTGGCTTAGCTTTTGAGAAGCCAAAAGATCTTTTAGAAAAAGATAGAAGCCAAAAGATGTTTGGCAAAACAATTTTAAAACCTACTTTTGGATTTTTGATAGAAGGAAAATCAACTTTTTGGAAAAGTTAGGAAATCCTGACTTTTTGCAACTTTTCCAAAAAGGACTTTTGGCCCTTAAAAAGCTAAGCCAAACACCCTCTAAGATTGAAGCATATCTTTTTGTTATTTTATGATATTAACAACCTACCACCAAACAATCTAATCACGAATACCTCTTTCAAAAAAAATCTAATCACAAATATGTCTGACATGAAATCATATTTTAAACCTAATACTTTATCCGCTAAAAAGATATGCAAATTAAGACCCTGTTTGATTTGGATCTAACTGAGTCAGGTCAGACAAAAAGTCTGACTCGGTCAGCTCTATGTGTTTGATATGCCTCAGTTTTGTATCTGATTGGGTCAACAATGTCTGACTCGCTCATCACAATGTCTGACTCGCTCATCACAAAAAAAAAAAATTGATGACTCTAAAAGTGCGAAATTAATTCCACCGTTGCCATTGAACCAACACCACCCTCACATCCTCCTTTCTCATGGCCATCAATTTAATCCCTGGAAATGGAAAAAAGAAACACGAACAAAGGCAGCAAACGAGGTGGTCCGGTGGAGAATTAGCAAAAAGAAACACGAAAGGGCCAAAGGGGAAAGAAGGGCGGAGCAGATTAGGACCGGTGATGGCAGATCGGTCGAAGGGGGTTGCTCCAGCAGCTCCTCTTGCTTCTTCTTTCCTAACCCGACAAAACACGAAGAGGCTACTGCCTCTTTCATCTCGCCGGAAATTGAGGGGCAAGAGGCTATTGCTTCTTTGATGTCGCCGGAAAAAGAAAACAACCACCACCAAGGAAATTGGTGTTTCATGTTTGGGTATGGCTTCTCTGTTGCCTCTTTGACTCTTTGAGGGCAACTGGGCAAGGAGGAAGAAAAAGAGAAAGAAAGAGAAAGAAAAGAAGAAGCAATATGTGTGTACACGTTTTTTGGATATCAATTAGGAAATAAGAAGAAAAAGAAACAAAAGGTGTAATACTACTATTATTATTATTATTATTATTATTATTATTATTATTATTATTATTATTATTATTATTATTATTTAGAGCATAAAGGTAAAATGGTCATTTTGTATCAGTCAGCATATTCAGTCAGATGTACAATCAAACAGCATGGTTGCTTACTCGGTCAGAATTTATTACTCATGCTTTTTCTAGTCAGGACTTTCTCAATCAGAAACTATCAAACGACCCCTAAGAAGAAATTAAAACGAACAATGTGTAAAGGAATAAACTTTATTTGAATTCGGCCATAATTTGAACCAAAATACTAGCTACATCTATGGAACTATAATATGAAAACATGGTTCTTGTGATGTATACGGAAAGAAGAGAACCAATTCCAGTAGAGTGTGAATCGATTTTACTAAAAATGTGTTGATTTCATAAAAGACTTAACCAATTTCAGTAACAATCACAATATGATCTAAATTTAACAACGAGAAAATGGAACAAACTAAAATGAGGCAATGGGGCAGCAGTCATCGACAACTGAATAGTAGTCGTCGGCGGTGGATGTTCGTCAGGAGTGGCGTGGAAGTGGAGCAACAAGAGAGGAAGTTTTCTTTGGTGAAGAAGAGCGACACAAGAAGAAATAACGATGAGAGATTTTTTGTCACGCCCCAAAACCATGAACGGCGGAAACATTCTGGGGCGGAGGACGTCAAAATGAAAGATGAGTCTTGAACGAGCTCCATCTTCTCTAAACCTTGCATATGTACCTGTCTACTGTTGACCTAAGGATACAAGTTATTTTGAAAGAGAGTATCAGCTTTAAAGCTGGTGAGATCATAAGTATTTTAGTGTCTTAATTTGTATGTAAGTATTTGTATGTATTTGAAATGTAAGTATGAAAACGTTTTGAACATCCTAGAAAACCATATGTTTCCTACTAAAAGTATCCTTCTACCAAGGCATCTAGTATCTGTGTGTGTGTCTCATGTAAGAGTGTGTATTTTCCCAAATCTGACTATCATTAACCAAAAATATAGTTTCTACATTACCGTGCATCGTGTGAATGTTCACGAAGTGAATGTAATGGGAAAATGAAATAGTACTATGGTGTAGTGTCGAACTACAACCGTACTAATTACCTTAAGTCTATGGTAATTTTGTAAGTACTGTAGTATTTGTAACAAGTAACTACTTCTGTACTAATATTGCCTTATTTGAGGGATAAGGCATAATGTGAGGCTAGACGCTCCCCTGTCAAAGGGATTTGGGGACCCATACACGACCCCTGCATATTTGCAAGCCGTGAACATCCACATTACTATGATCATGTATACCCAATATAACTATCACAATGCGTTGTGATTCATTGGTATAGTTAGATCCTGAAATCGTTCCATGCTATAGCACCTAGTGATGTCTGTCCTATTATCGTATACGTAAACGCACTCATGTAAACGTATCTATGTAAACGTACTCATGTAAGCGTAGTCATGTAAACATTGTTGGAATAGTGTCTAAGGCTGCAACTATATTAGGCAAGTATTTGACCTGGTTGTGCATGGTCCTTTTGGGTTGCCTTCACCATAGCAACTTAATAGGATGATTTATTAAGAGAGAGTAAATATTATTAATATATTATGAGAATAATACAAAGAATAATAATATTGTTATTTGATTAATACAAGTCATAGAATTAATTAGAATTAATTTGGTGACTTAAAGAGATTTATTAAATAAGAGGGTATAAACTGTCAATTGTTTGATAGTTAAACTTTAGACTGTAAATCCATATAGATATGGATTGGACGGATTCTAGAAGCTAGGATAGCTTCAAATCGTCCAAGGAGTTATCTAAGGAATGGATTTGGATAGCCTTAAGAGAAGATTATCCAATTAGGGTTTAGGTTGTAACCCTTAAGGAGTCTACAAGTATAAACAGACCCTATGGCATAAGGAATTCGGTACTTCACCTAAAGTAGAGAAGCCCTGGCTGAATTCCTCCCCTCTCCTCTCTCCCAAATCATCCTCCTTGCTATTTGGTGTTTGTAAGCCATTAGAGGAGTGACAATTGTGACTCTAGAAGCTCCAAGACAACAAGATCAACAAGGAATTCAAAGGTATGATTCTAGATCTGTTTCAACATTGTTCTTATTCCTAAATAGTCATTAGAAGTCTTGGATTCAAAGCATGTTTAATTAGAAAGCCTAGATCCAAGCATTAGGGTTTTGCATGCGCACATAGGAAAGTTCTTATGGCTAAAACCCATCAAACATATCTATGTAATAGTATAGTAATGTACTGTAATGTTCTATGTGTGCTAGCTATAACGTGTGTTCTCTCTCTATCTAGCATGTATAGTAATGTATTGTATGTACTAGCTGTAATGTGTGTTCTCTCTCTATCTAGCATGTATAGACTCATGAATGAACTGACTCGTGGTATGATTCCGCATTCTAGTAAACGTATTAGTATCTTCCTAAACTACCCATATGGTAGCTTACTAGTAATATAACTTGTACGTATAAACATGGAAGTATACCCTTGCTACCCAAGGCTATTGAACTGACTGGAAGAACCTTTATGACTATATATGTACACATGATACATAACTAATATTTAAACGACCTTCAGACGGATACCCGGTACCCCACCAGACCACATCTCAACGGCGAAAAGGAAATAAGGCGGATAGCTTTCCTAAGTCCTTTAAACATTTCTTATATAACTATACATATATAGGCATTCAGTTGACAATATAAAAGCATAAAATAAGTTTTGTAAAACCTTTGAACATGATTATTATCTAAGAAAAGATCGACTTGATGTCAATCTATAAAACGGGTTGAAAGCATTTGTTTGATAAAACAGTTTAAGTATAAAGAAACATTTGTTTGAAACACAATTGTAGATGAGTTTGAAATGAAACATACAGTGTAAAATGAACAGTTTAATAAGGAGTTTTAAACATATGAAACGTTTATGAAAATCATGTGAAGAAAACTGTTTGGTAAAACAACTAATGAGTAGTAAATCATTTGAATGCTGCTTATTAATCACATGTGATTGATATAATAACTAGCATGATTCTACTTGTATCCCCCCCATAAAACATTTAAAAACATTTAAAACATTGATTAAGGGGTATGAACTCACCTGTAGTGAGTGGTACGGATGAACTGAAGATGTAGGATTGCTAGGTGTCAAGTGAAGTCTTGAACACACTCTATGATCCTAGTTAACATATAATATCACATATATGTATCAAATTAGTCTTTAAACAACTAATAAACAAAGTCTACACTCTAGGACATGTTAAACACCTTTATCAAGTGTTATTAGCCTCTAGGATTGCATCTAAGTGTTGTAGGGACAAGCTAGTGTGTGTAGGGTTCAAGGAAAATTCCATAATGGAGTTCACGGCCCTAATGTCACCAACTAATGAGTTTACGGTCGTAAACTCATGGCCGTAAGCTCATACTTACTTCGTCATTTGATGTTTTGAGGCTTTACAAGACCCTAAGAAGCATTTCTACTTACTGGTAAAGCCTTTGGAAGAGATTAGGGCATCCTTTAACTCCTTTGAGGAGTTCACGGCCCTGGGACCAAACCCCTTGGAGATTATGGCCGTAATCTCCCATGTAAAGGGTGTTTTTGGTGTTTTCAAGCTCCTAACTTAACTAGGAATGAATCTAGGCTAATGTCCAAGGCTTAAGGAGAGTTTAAGCACACTTTGGCCCTTTTGTTTGGAGTTCACGGTCCAAGAACTTCTTGGGCCGTGAACACCTTACTCTTGGTGTTCTAGGGGTGTTTTCTAGTCCTAAATACATTAGGACAGGAGTCTAAGCTAGTTTCATTGCAAGAGGAAGGGACTAGGGCATCATTTGTCCCTTAAAGAAGGGTTTACGGTCCAAGAAGTTCTTGGGCCGTAAACTCTTAAATCTTGATGGTTTCCTATGATTTCTAGTGTATTAGACACATATCAAGCCTTATAACACACTTAGATAGAAGTACTCACGTTTTGGGACGAAAGTCCGAAGATCCGTGAAAGAGAAATTGGTTTTTCTCTAGTTGGAAATGTAACAAATGAATAATTATGGCTCAGAATCATATAAATACTCCTGGGTTTTTTGGCAGAAAATATTTTTATTCAGGCATTGAATTCTAATATCAACGAGTTTTGGAATAACAGAGTTGCACAATACCCTTGTGCATCCTCTCTCCTGATATCTTTTTCAGTGTAAATCCTGAAATACTCAAACTTATACCAAAAGTCTGAAAATTTACTGCAACTGATCTAACTTCTATTGACTTGATATTGTTTGCACATAATGGAAATTTTGGGTTGTCACATTTTTTTAAGCGTGTTTTTTTAAAACTCCTGCAAATGACGCACAGACATAACGACGAGAGATTTTTTTAAGCGTGTTTTTTTAAAACTCCTGCAAATGACGTATAAACATAAGATCGTGTTTTTTCTAATATGAGAACATACATGCCTTCATATAACATAGTCTTCTAAAAACATTCGATCTTAATGTTTTCACACCGTCTGCACGATGAAGACAAAAATAGCTAAGAATACCTTTTGGAAAAACACCACCACCTAAGTTTATATATATATATATATATATATATATATATATATATATATATATATATATATATATATATATATGAGGTCATCCAAATCAATATGATTCAAAATAAATCATCCATCTTGAATCATATTCATTTGAAATTCTCACATTTTCAACTTATGTTAATTAACTACATGATTAATTGATATATATTGCCTATATAAAAAGATTATTTCATGCTTGAATTATGAATTGTGTTTGGAAAAAATAAAGGTGGATATGATAGTAAACTTTTGAAAGCCTAAAAGAGGTATTTAGGTGATTTTTTTAGTTTCATATTATATTTACACATTATTTGTTCTATTTTCTCTATATTTCAACAAAATACTTATGGTTGTACATTTGGAACCAAAAGAAATATATAAAGTTATTTAAATTTATTTGTACACTTAGCTTAAGATGTATTTCCCTAGTTTGCGAAATTTTATATTTTTTGTTTGATTGGGTTGTAACTAATATAATTAGAAAAGTATAATTATATTATTGATGAATATTATACTTGAATTTATATGCGTCGTCTTAATAGAAACGAGAAAGTCTTTAATAATAAGATGAAAAATATCAAAATTATGTTTAGTTACGTTAATATTATATCTTTCAACGGATTAAAACATGGCTAAAAATGATTAGGTCTCTAAATATAACGAATTGACGTAGCAACCCTAAAATGAATGCAATTTTGTTTTCGACATTTTATCGTCTCGTTGGTTTGCATTAATAAATTTGATTTCATATTTAACTAATTTTTCTACTTTTTTTATTTGTTTCAAACATTTTCACATACTTAAGAATTTAATTTGTTATAACAAAAAATTATACATAAAAAATGAAAAACCAAGGTCGACACAATCGACCATCATAATCTTTAGAAATTTTTGACAACATGATGAGGCGTTCAATTTTAGTGTAAAAATGCAAAAAAATTGTTACACCCCCAAACCAGAACAACGGAAACATTCGGGGGCGGAGGACGTAATGTACATTATCATAACAAACGAATAGTAAAGAAAGTACACACAACCATCATATACATAATTGAAAAGTTTACATGATTGTAGTATTACATGTTTTCAAAAGTCAATTACAATATGATGTCCAAAAGATTAAAATAACGCCTTAGCGTAAGTCTTCAAAAGCAGTTGCTAACCTGGTCTAGCGATTCCCTGAGAATACAAGTTATTTCAAAGAAAAAATGTCAACATTTAAGTTGGTGAGTTCATAAGTTGTTATTTGTGTAAATGAATGTCATTTGAAAAGTCCGCGTTTGTTTTCAGAAAATCTGATATTTTCTTAAGAATGATGTTGTAAATCGTTATTGTACAAAATGAATGTATTTGAACCAGGAAAATCCTATATTTTCCTAAAAGTGAGGTGTAGTCTTATATGAACCAAGACTATGAATGTAAGTAAATATGCCATACTTATAATGAATGTGTATAGTTTATCATTTAATAAACTATAAGAAGCTTGAAATGATACGTAAAAGCAACTGTGATATTACTTTTCCCATAAAGATGAATACCATAATAGTTGTCTATCCTGTGAGTTTGCATAACCATACTGAGATAAATTTGCCTGTAACGACGTTCTTCACGCGTCGGAATGTTATGATAATTGTCACCTCGTGGACTATAGCTAACAATCAAGGTGCGGGATCATCAGTCCCGTATAGATCTATAAACGCTTATCACGTTCTCCGGGAGGAGATTCTGGTTATAAAACAAGGCTTGATGTATACCTTGATAGGTACGATGAAGACGAATGACTCACATATTCTCAACTAAGTCACGTATTTTGAAACGAACAATGTTATGATGAAATGGTTACCCGTGTTTATGATATGTTATATGAACATATAAATGAAATATAGTTTGTTATATATATATATATATATATATATACATATATATATATATATATAAACATGTTTTATTCCACAAGGGCAAAATGGTATCGTGAGATGTTTTGCATGCTAATGTTTTCGTATGATAGTTATAAATCACATATGATTGATTATATAAAGAAAAGTATAGCAAAAGATTGATGTTTTTCACACGATTTTTACCGTGTGTTTACTTGTATCCTCCCCCCCCCCCCCAAAAAAAAGTATTTAAAAGCAGTTAAAAACATATTTAAAGTTTGTTTGTAGGGGTATGAACTCACCTGGTAGTAGTGAAGATTCGGTGAAAACGATGCTTTGTTCGGGCAGCACTTCAACCGGAAAGGAGTCGATTTCTCGAAAATCTCGGGAGATTCGGGGCGTCGGGACTTGCGTCGTGTGTTAGGGGTGTTACCAGGGCTTAGGGGTAGTCTTGGGATGCTTAACACTGAGTAAAAGTAGGAGGGAGGATAGGAATGACCAGCCTAAACCCGAGACCTTCGGTTTCTATTTATAGGGCCATTTTGGGGGTCTCACGTCGTAAACCAAGCTTATTCACGTCGTGAACTTGGTCGTCATCAGGTGCGTAGTCGTGACAGCAGTCTGTCAGGCTCTAGAAGTCGTCAGCACTGAGTTCACGTCGTGAACCTCTTTTTCATGTCGTGAACTCTGACACGGTGTTGGGGTTCGCGCCCCAAACTTCAGAAATTCATAACTTTCGCATACGAACTCCGTTTTTGACGTTCTGTATATCGACGAGAAGGTGAGATTATGCTATACAACTCTCGTTTAGACTTCGTCGGCTAATTTTGACTTTAAATTTTGTTATATATATTTTTAGTAGGTCGGGACAAGAAAACTCCGTCAAAAATCCATAACTTCTTCATCCGACGTCCGTTTTCGTCTGTCCTTTTACCGTTGTATCACTATTGTCGAGATTTTAAGTTCTCGTTTAGGTTGCATCGGCTAAAAGTCGCTCGATCTCTATTTCGAGTTTTTAGTTGTCTACTGTTATATCCGAAACTTCAAAAAATCATAACTTCTTCATACGAAGTCAGATTTGGACGTTCTTTTTATGTTTGTTTATGGTTTAATGATATATACGACTTTCATTTAGATACCTAAGGTTAAAAAGTATTTTATTAAAACTTTGCGTTTTAGGCCTAACAGTGTTTTACCGGATTTGTCGCAGATCTTTGATTGGTCATAACTTCTTCGTTATAACTCGGATTTTGGTGTTCTTTATATTTTCGAAAAACTTGGCACGATTTCTACTACTTTATTCATTCCAAATAAGATTTTTGAAAAGTTAAATTTTGATCTAAATTTGACTGGTGTTACATTACATTGACTCGAAATATCGGGTTGTTACAAAAATTAATGGTAATAAAAGATTTTAATTATAAAATTATCATTATTAGTTTGTATTTTTATGTTACATTCTAAACATTTGTTAATAATGAATGCATATGATGCATCCATATGTTGATGGTGTCATTCATGTAAACTGTAACACCACGTTTCGAAAATAAACCCCAAATTTTGAGATGTATTTGATTATGATTTCTTTTGGCCCCAAAATCAATAATAATTTAGCAGGGTGTTGGTCCCAGGGAGTTAAATGTCATGATTTTGGGCTTTGGGGGGGGGGGGGGGGGGGGTTAAAGTGTAATTTCCGGACTAGTTTTGTAAAGAATTTCGGAAGGCAAGGGATGTTTGGTAAAATTTGGAGTTTATCTGAAAATGATTTTGTAAGGGAGGACTGAACTTGAAAAAAAAGTTATGTTTGATTTTGGTACGGGATTAAACCCGGCGTCCCTTTCCCCCTCATATTGTGTTTAAAAAGCTTGTACCAAACCCTAACCCTAGCTAGGAAACAGCCGCCACCGTACCTTCTTGACCTTCCAGTCGTTGCCACCATTCTCTCCCTGCTGCTCCGAACACCACCATTTCTCTTACTATCGACAATGACTAGGGCTATCGAGAAGGACATGTAGAGTCCGATGAGAGGCGACGTGATCAAGCGAAATTCGTAGGTTATTGTATTGCTCTCGGTAAGGTTAAACCGCAACCACTCGACCTGTTTTCTTTCTTTGGTGATGAAACAACTCATGTCGGTTGTTGCGTCGTTGTCCCGACGACCACCCTCCTGTTTTCATCTGATGTCGTTGCCACCGTCGTTAGTGGTTGCATGCATGCGTGTGTGTGTTTTGCGTATGTGATGGGTTGTGATCGTATGTGCGTTGTGTGTGTGTGTGTGTTTGGTCAGAAACGACGAAAAACCCACCATGGTGGTTCCTACCTTGCTGCCAATTTCGGACACTACTAGCCACCGTGTAAGGTGGATATGTGTGTGTATTATTATGGGGGTGTATTTTCTAAGTGGTTGATGTTGTAGGAGCTTTTTTTGGTCGGGTTCTAACTCTAAACCACCACCATCGTCGTGAGGTGGTGGATGCCGCCTTGGACCGCCGCCCACCGCCATTGCTCGGGGAGGCAGTAGGTGGTGCCCGACCTGTTAAACACTAAATAACCTAAACATACCTTGGACCTAATTGGCACGTTTTTGGGTTGGAATCCCTAACTCGGGGTTAGAAAACCCTAACTAGGGTTTAGAAAACCACCCTAAAAATCAAAAACCTTAGTTTGGGCCATATTTTGGACTTTCAGGGTTTGGGCCTTATTGGGCCATTGGACTTCTGACTTTGGGTCATTGTTGGGCTATGGGATTTCTTGGAATTAGACCCATGATGGGTTTTCGGGCCCAATTATGAAGTTTAGCCATATTGGGCTTTTGATACTTTTGGATTGGGCCTTGGTTTTGGGCCAAGAAAGAGAAGGGTAAAATGGTCTTTTATCTTGGATGTTGGACAAGTAATTTAGATTCTTGAATATGGGCCGACGTTTAGTTATTAATCGGATATTATTTGATGGTGTTAGCATGAGGATTTTTCGGATCAGCAGACCGAGATTTTATTTGAGAGATTCAGCAGCGTGAGGTGAGTTTCCTCATTGTGTTTAGCGGGTCGAAGGCACCAATGTCAACTCATGGTTTGTTATGCTTAGGATGTTAGTTGTCTGCGTGAATCTTGTATGTGTTATGTGTTTATATGTTTGCAAGGCAGGGCCCGATGCCGGGCGTGGCCTGATGATTATATTGTTATGATATTTATCTTTGTGATACTTGCATGTGTTTATGTGTTTGTATGTATATCGGGCGGGCCCTAATGATTGACAGATCTGTTCCGAGCGGGGCCTGATGTCGGGCGGGGCCCATTATATGTTTGATATGTATGGTATGTGGTATTTTGGGGAACTCGTTAAACTTTGTGCTTATTTTTTCAGTTTATGTTTCAGACACTTTTGGTTTGAATGGGAAGAGCTTAGGATGATTGTATTGCACACACCACATTGTTCCACATTTTATATGACTACTTGGATGTTTATTGACACTCTAATTTCACTATGGTTTTATGTTATTGTTTTGGATGATGGTTTTATTAATATAAAAATCAAAATTTTTGGTCTTAAATTTTGGGACGTTTCATAAATAAGGGAAAATGCAAGCTCACTGTAATGCTAAGAACCATATAAAAAAAACACAAATAACACAAATAACAATATCATGAACTTAAATAATAATACACAACAAAAATAACATAATAGATGCATATGTTTAACAACTTACAATCATGAATTTGTAAGGACTAATAAGAGCCCATTTGTATTTCTTAATTATCTTTATATATTTATAATTCTTATTTTTATAAATCTTATAATACATGTTATTCAAATTAATATGATTCAAGATAAGTTATCTATTTTGAACCATACTCATTTGAAACTCCTAACTTTTCAACTTCCTACTAATTAACCATAACATTGACATATTTAACACTAAGACTCTTCAACTTTCAACTAATTAAACAATAAAACTCAAAAGTTTTTTTTTTAACTTATGGTATTTAACACTTGGTTCCAATCTATTTTTCTTAACAATAAATTTTATAATTTTTTCCATTATGTAAGTTAGCTTTATTTTACATCAGGAATAACATAGTAAAACAATAAATTATATGTTTGGTTTTATTAATTATTCATTGGTTTTTTTTAAGAATTATAATCATTAAAGTTAGTGATTGTCAATGAGTGATATTTTATAGTTGATATGCAACTATGCACATCATATGTAATATTTTATATCTGTATATCTAAAAAAATGATTTTATGTCGTTCAATTAATCATTCGATGATTGTTTGGTTTGTAAACTTTTTTGAGATTAACATTATATTAATAAGAAAAATGATAGAAACGTTGTGACGTTATTAGCAAGTTAGTAGTTAAACATTTGAAATTTATATTTTTGCTTTTGCATAAATACAACATAAATTAAAACATTTTTAAAAAAATTAGATGCTACCATTTACCAAATGTGAAATTGAATTATCATTAAATATTAAAAATAATATAAAAATTCATAAAAACACTTTAAAGATATAAAACAATACATTTTTTACAGATAACTTTTGTGTTATTATCAGTATAGTTAATTTTCTTTTATATTGTAAATTTCAAGATCCTATATGTAGTGTGTTCCATTATATTTTTAATGTTGGATTGTTTATATATAATTAACTTTAAACGATGATTATTTTATTTAGTTCGAGTTTTGGTTACAAATTCATTATTAATACATAACTAGAGAAGATACCTCGCGTTGCAGGGGTTGGAGGGTATTTTATTGTAAATTATGATTTCATAGTGATTGTATATGTCCTCTATGTTATTCTATCCTCCAAGATTTAAAAATTCACATGATGGAACATGTCCTTGCATTTCTTTCTATTACTTGCATTGTACTTACATTTCTTTCTATTACTTGCATTATAACAACAAAATGGAACATGTACTTGCATTTCTTTCTATTACTACATTGTACCTTCATGATTTTTCTTGTTAAGACACTATAGTTTGAAAAATCAACCTAGTTATATCAATAATAAACAAATCAATAAAAGTATGTGGCTATTTTTGGCTGAAGAAAGTAAACTTCCAGATGAGGAAAAAAGGTTTAAGCAAATGTTTGACTTTTTAACATTATAATATATATCAAATTTTGTTTGTGAAAAAAAATATAACAAATAAACTCAATATACAACAATATTTACTACCTGGAAATTTACGAAAGTTATTCCCTAATACCTTATTGCAACCAAATCAAAAGGTCTTGTAACCGATTCTTCTTTTATCATGTGGTATCGTCAAAGTAAATATTCCGTAAGTGAAGAGCCTAAAGCTTCAACCAAACAACAGTATGTATCACATAATAGCCGACAATTTGACCTTCTGGCTGTGAAAGACAGAAAATAGCTACATACTTTGTATTAATATTGATACAAATATATCAAATTTGTGAAAATCAGAATTAAAAACGTACGAAATAATCAATTTTAAATAAAGTTTTAAAAAGAAAATACCTTATTCGATGCTGTAAACTCAGAAGTTGAATAGAAGTTACCCGATTAAGCAATCCAGTTGCGCAAAAATCAAAAATCTCAAATAATTTGATGGGTAGTTTGGTTTAGTTTTTTTTTTTTTTTTTTTTTTTTTTTTTTTTTTTTTGTAAGTGGTTTTTCAACATCCTTCTATCTTTAAATTCTCATGGAAAATAACATGTACTTGTTTTTCCTTTAACAAACAGTTGAACCTAAAATGCACAAAAAAAAAAAAATGAAAAATATATAAAACGTGTTACCTATCTAGCAAAATGAAGCTTTTAGTAATGTCGATTTGGTATATTCAAAAGTCAAACGTTTGGCGGCACTTATATCGGAATGACATCTTGTGAAAAAAACAAGATTTATGGGAAATACAAATCATGAGACTTTCTTTTAAGTAGATGCAAAAAAGATTACAACGATTGTTATATAGGTATATGTGTGTTTAAGTGGTTTTTGCAATTTTTGGAAGTTTTTGTTTGTTATATTTCAAATTAGTGTGACTATTTTGATCATTGTTCAAACAAAAATGACCAAGTTGGCCTTTATCTAATTGTCCATTCGTTCCTACTTAAATGACTATATTACCATTTATTAATATTTACTAAGTCTTTGTTAGGTGTGAGACCCGTGTATTACACATGTTGATTTAAAAAAAAGATTAAATATTAAAGTATAAACATAAAATATTTAAATATTTTTTAATGTACAACTTTAAAATAAGAAAAGAAGAAACGTATTTATTGCAATTTAATATTATATATATATGAGATATATTTAATACTTTACATACATAAATATATGACTTTAATTTAAAATTTTAAACAAACCAAAAATTGACAAGTGGATAATATTTTTTTCAAAAATACCACAAAATAACAAGTGTTAAAATCATGAGAGATTGACATTTGACAAAAAAACTTCATTTATTAAGAAGGATATAATGAATCATTATAGAAAAATGAGAAAAAAAAAGTAATACATGTATTTCATTTGGAAAGTGACGAAAAGTGTTTTTTCTTGCTTTTTTAATATTGGATGAGCCTTAGACAATATCATGTTAACCGCTTCCTCTTTCAACCTCTTTCTTTCTTCCACCTCCCTTTGTATTTCCTTTTCATATATGACCACGCTTTTTAACTGAAACGGTTGCAGTCCTGTGCACTGTTTTGGCTCCAGGTTTGGAGCAACCTTTTATAATAAATTCAAATTTATTTGTAATAGTTTATAAGTCCATGTGTTTTATTGTGACTAAAAAGGTAGGTTTTTTGTTTTGTTTGCATGCCACATGGTAATCTGCATATATTATGTATACAATATACAGATATGTGGTAGCTTTTGGAATCCTCACCCATTCCTCTTAGATTTGATAATTATGACAATTCAAAAGGAAAAGTATTTAGAGAAATTAGATTGATAATTAAGTAAGATACAATCTGACACAAACAAATTAATTAAATGTAAACATTTTACCCAGCTGCATGCTTTTTCTAGCACCTTCAATCGCTTTATATTCCTCCTTTATAGTGTTATCTTGTTGGTTATCTTTATTACAGTAGTGGACAGATTAATCTCTACTCGAGTAGCTCTTGTACTCAATAATAATTCTAACATATCATTCCTACAACATACAACGAATTATACATTATATCATTTAATGGGAGACACATAAAAAACATACAAAGGGGATTGAAATCAATTCAAGAGACATAAGTCGTGACCAATCATACATTTTTTTTTTGCATCTCTGAAGAAACCAAACTCAAGTTGTATGCTTAGGAGCAGCTCAATAAAAGTAACCTATTTGAGTTAATAAATTTAAGTAAAAATATGAATGATAAAAAAATTAAGGTTAAAATTGTATGCTCAATCTCGTATAAGTGTTGCAAATTCCACAATTATGCTATTTTACATAGGTAAATGAGAGATCTTTTTCAAACAATGATGATGTTGTAAAAGCTAAGTTCAATGTATCAATTATGCTTAGTACGTGCTTAATGCTTAATAGAAGCACATCACAGATGAATACAACAGATGAATACAATGACAATGTCTTATCACAAAGTTGGATTTGTTTTCTTTAAACAACAATAACAATAACATCCATTTTCCCTTACATTTTTTCTTTTACTTTAGTTTGATTTGTTATAACTATGAAGTGTCCCTAATGATAAATTGTACGTTTATATAACTAATCAGTATTAGATCAAATTTAGCTATCGTAATGCTTTCTTATTTTGATCAATTAATAATTATCCTCAACCATGTACTTACAAAGAAAACTCACTACGAAATCCTCGACTAATTACTGAATAAAAGTGTTACAACTCAAGATTCAATCATAATACTTTTAACCATAAAAATAGTAAGTGCGGAATGTAACATCAGGTAAAGAAATCTAGTAATATATGATCTCAATAATCTAAAAATATTATTTTTTTCCTTAAGTTGATTTCAAAAGTTTTTTCCGATCATTGTGAATCAGTTTTATAAAATATAATTAATTGTGAACTATTTTTTAGAGTGTTATAATCGAGATATTATTTAACAAATAAATTTGAAAATACTCTTGTTTGAATTTTACGTCATGCGGATCGATGCAAAATGACACAATTGGATAATGAAATGCATTCCAATTGAGTCATCCAGGATGATAACATGAATATTAATAATAGCAAACATCTGTTACAAACTTACAAGTAACTTTTAATATCATAAAAGAATAGAGAAAATCAAATATAATATATTTTCTTAAAATTTTAAAAATCAACTCAAGTTTAAGAAATTTCCTCTAATGACCATCAAAAGATAAGACACAATGGACTTTTGCCATCGTAAAATATGGCAGCAACTAACATCTTATTAAGTTTAGCAAAGCATTAAAGCATTAAATGAATGAATCATACCAAATTTCCAAAAGAATATACAATTATTGTTGGTCTAGTTATTATGTAAAACTGGTTTTGTATCTAAATAAATCTGTTCCCAGATTTCAAATAGACATTTTATCAAACATGTGGTATGCATCTTCACTTTCTTCAAAATTTTATAATAATAATCCTACCAATTCAAACTCATTTCAGCTTACAATAAAGACGATTTAAAATCAAGCAACTAAAATATGAATCGAAGAAAGAAAGTAGAGATAGACATACATGATTTACAATCTGAACTGGAGGCATGCTTGTAAGAGGCGATGATCGTTAACAAAGTGGCGAGAAGGTGTGTGGCATGCGACCGGGTTTCCATCGATTGAAGAGAAACGTCCAAAAATCATGTTCAATTTAACGGAGAGACAACAAAACGAAGAACCAAAAACTTGGAAACGAACAAAAAAAAGAACAAAGGCTAGCAATAAACCCAAACCTCTTATGATGTACACCAGATAATCGTTGTTGTGTTTTTTTGGATGAACAAAGGCGTAGGAGCAATGGTGGAGATGACAATCGGAATCAGTAAAGAAGATGCAAGCTATAGCAGCGAAATATGAAAATACGAATCCTGATTTACATATAGAGGACTGAAGGAATATCGAGTGACAAATTTGAGTTGAATTAGACGGACCTTTCCTGTTGGAGTACGACGCATCTTGAATATTTAATTTCAATTTCCAAAATTAGGGATAAAAGCAGCAGCCACTGACGACGACTCAGATGGCACGAACTCGACAGAGGGGAAGGAACATGTGACATCGAGGGCGGATGGGTGATGGTGACCCAATAAAATCCAGAAGCCCTATGGGTTCGATTTATGACGCAAAATCAAAGAATTGAAGAACTGAATAGGAAAGATATGAGAGTCGGTGGGGATGGAAACATGTAGTCGGTGGCAATAGCAAGATATGTAAAGCTATTTGGTGGATTGGTGATTAAACCAACGAAGTCAAGGCGGTGGATCTAGACGCTTGAGAAAAAATAGAAGTGGTCTAATAGGAACAAAGAACTGTTCCTAAAGGCACACGATATATATATATATATATATATATATATATATATATATATATATATATATATATATATATATATATATATATATGTGTGTGTGTGTGTGTGTGCGCGTGTATGTGTGTAACATCCATGAAATTCATAAAAATTTAAAACTTTTTCAAGCATCCAAAAACCATTATTTATTACAAAATGTTTTCAAAATAGTTTCATATTAGAGTATCCCAGAAATCAAAATCATAAAATGTGAGGAGGTGCACGATCAAGCCTTCGCTTCCCCGCGATCATCCAAAGTACTTGAAACAAAATCAACAGCTGTAAGTCTGAAGCTTAGTGAGTTCCCCAAAGTACCAATACCCAAACAGATAACATAACGACACGCATATTGAGCCATTAGCCTGACTGGACCGCCTTGCAGGGCCTACAACCTATCTCGACCGCTCCCGAGCCATCGACACGTCTGGACCGCCTCGTAGGGCCTACAACCTATCTGGACCGCTCATCGGGCCTTCGAATTGACTGGACCGTCTCACAGGGACTTCAGTCTATCCGGGACACCTAGGGTTTGTTGGCCTTCAGCACAAAACAGGACCGCCTCAACCTAACCACACACACATATGTCAACATACTCATAACACATAAACAACCAACAGACAAGCACATATCATATATATCACTAAGCATAACATCATCCTATCTACCAGGATACCAATCTAACAGATCATAATAGCATAACAACATCCTATATACCAGGATACCGATCTAACAGATCATAATAGCATAACAACATCCTATCCACCAAGACACCGATCTAACATATCATAACTGCATACAAGCATACTATAACCAGGATAACAATCCAAAAGAGATGGCCTTGGTTCCTTTGACCCTTTAGTACAATGAGGAAAACTCAACTCACAATGTCTGACTGAACTGAAAAGATCAAGCTCTCGAATCACAGCTCCAAATCTCAAACACCTACAACCACCATAGGACCAATTCCATCAAGAACCAAATTACCAAAATACCCTCAGAAGTCAAACTTGGTCAACCCCGGTCAAAGTCGAAGTCAACAGTCAATGTTAACCCAACTCGTCGAGTGCAGCTAGTAACTCGTCGAGTTCCTTCAAAACTCATAAAATCAGGAAAAAACCTAACTAACTCGTCAAGTTATCTCATCAATTCGGTGAGTCCACTCAGAATCCAGAAAGCAGGAAACCCCGACTCAACTCGTCGAGTTCCTTCAACCTTTTCATATTCAGTCCTTCCCAGTCGAATCCAAAGCCCCAAACTACAGATCTGGTCCCCTAAGGTTGAGATACCACAAGTCAAATCGGTCAACTCAGTTAACCCTTGTATACTAGGGTTTACATTATGTAATTACTGTACAACTCGCTATTCTAGTGAGAAATCATTAATTGAAAAGTTCGTATATCTAGATTTCCTTAACCTAAATCTGTGGTAAGTAATGAACCAAATCGATAAAACAATATTGCATACTCATCGGGAGTGTGTAAGATCCTTAAACATGGCTTAACGGGGTTTACGGACCTTGCGTTGCGAAGCCAAACACTTAAAAAGGTCACAAAAGAAGCCTCTCCCAATCTCTTTCACTCTATCTCTCTCTCTCTATTAAAAATCTCTCCCAAATCTCTCTCAAAAGTTCCTATAACTTTTTGAAATCATTTGTGTCATCCCGACCCTTAAACGGGTCAAAAATCGCTTAAAACGGGGTAAAAATGGATAAAACAGACTAAAGGAACCAAAACCACTCCTTGGGGAGCAAACCCTCTTAAGGCCGAAGGTCCCCTATAGGGACCGAACCTGCTAAGAACCGAAGTGCTTGAACCAAACCCGAAGCTGGAAGGGCCGAACCCGAACCTCGCATAGGACCGAACCCGAAGGTCCTCTCGGACCGAACCCTCCTTTCTCCTTCGCTCCATTTCGCCAAGTTCGCCTTCGGGCCCATCAACATCAGGGACCGAACCTCGACCCAGTACCAAGAAGCCTCACAGGTTCGCCATTTTCACCCGGTTTTCGACCACGACTTCAGTTTAGGCCCGATTTTCATGATTTTTGCGCAGGATTTTCACCCAAAATTATATTTTAACATATAAGACCCCTTAATTCATAATTAATCACGTTTTTTAGTTTAAATCTTATCCAAGATTAGTGGGTAGGATATTATTGGTGGTGTGTTGACTTTGCTTTAGTGTATGTCACAAGCAACCACCCCATGCCCACTCCATGACCAACTCTTGTCCTTCCGCAATAACTAGTCATTCCATAGTAATTTTCCCACCATTTTCCAGCCACACACTTGGTCAAGGGATAGAAAACCCTCCTCTCTCCTCACATTTCTCTCATTTCTCTCATTTTTCCTCCAAAAGACAAACATCATTCTCTCTCAATTCTCTCTCTAAATTTCGAGATTCAAGGCCATTCTCCAAGCTTTTCTTCTAATTTTGGTAAGTATTATCATCCTCCACAAGATTATTTCACTTCCTTCTACTCAAATCATAGATATCTTACACAAACATCATCACATTCATGTTAGATCTTCGAACCTTCAGGGAATCTTCTTAGTGTTCTTGAGTAGAACACTTATTTTATTCAAAATCCATACACTAAGAACACACAATGTGAGTTCATACCCCTATCGTTTCACATTTTTCTTAAGTTTTAAGGGGGGAATACAAGTTAAAACACCAAGAACACAACTAAACTCATCTAACAACTTTCATCAGAAAAGTTTAACTCCATTCACGGACTGTTTTGGTCAACTTAAACATTTTAGTTTTCAAAACTGTATTAGGTGCAAATAGTTAAGGTTTATACCTTTAAAATGACTACTTTCACATCTCCATACGATTTTTCTACAATTTATGGTGATTTTTACAAAACTGCCTATCATTTCAAGAACAAATCCGGACCAGTCTGTGATTATGGACTATTTCACACGAGTTGGAGGTCACTAAAAATCATAATAAAATTTATGAACAAACTAGACTCCTTTTCCAAACTCTCAGAATTTACGGATTCTGATTTGGACCTTTGATGATTTTTCTATAAATTTTATAAGAACAGTAATAAAAATGTTAACACTAGAAAAATGCTATCAATTTCATTTGCACCTTGTAACTTGTTGAGCAAGATGTGTATCATTATCTGAATATATGTTTTTACATTACATGTCATTTCGTCTTGGTGTATTGACATACATCAGAAAACAAATGGATTTTTACCTTCATAAGTATGGTAATTAATTAATTGTTATAAACAAAGTTTACATCCATTGTATACAAACATTTGATAAACTATGGAAGTATAGTTTATGTTGCTTTTACATCATAAACGATTATAATAAATTATAATAGGTATAGTTTATGTTTCATTACATTTCAAACTCTTTACCTAAGGTTTTATGCTCACGTAAATCTGTTAATGAATAAATTTGTGAGACATTCGTTTCGCGTTACATCCAAGTAACGAAATCAAAAGTCCTGTAAATTGTAACCAGAGACTCTTGTAGGGAGAACGTGATAGTTGTGTATAGATCTATATTGGGTCTGACAAACCCACACCTGAGCTGCATGCAACAGCTAAACCGACAGGTCTGGGGTGACAAGTGTCATTTAACTTGCGACGCCTGAAGAACGTCGTATTACGAGGTCGTCTGAGTCATAATATGGTTATAATAACTCACATGTGGTATTAACAAAACATAAGATTTACGGGTTTACGTCTAAATTTAACGATTTTATGTCGATTTAAACTTGCATAAATTTCTTTAATTATGGTAAAATACTTGTACACTTCGGTCTTGACTTTTAAGACTACAATGCATTATATAAGAAAATATGGGATCTTTCTTGAACAAACGTCACTTTTACAAGAAAAGGATTTTGGCATCACCTTCAAAAGCTTATGAACTCACCAACTTAATTGTTGACACTCTTTCAAAACTACTTAACAGGTAACCAAGTGCTTTTGAGGATGGAACATAAGGCGTCAAACATTTCATTTTTTTCAACATAATGTAATTGATTTGGAAACATGTAAACTCATACGATGGTGTAACTTTTTCAATTATATTTATGTTGGTTGTGTTTACTTTGATCACTATTGCAATTTTTGTTATGATACTATACATGAAGTCCTCCACCCCGGACGTTTCCGCCATCCTTGGTTTGGGGGTGTGACATATTGGTATCAAAGCACGGTTTATAGTGAATTAAGTATATCAAACCACATAAGATATACAAACTATAAACACATTTGGGACTAAAAGCCTCTGATTTTGAACATTTTTTATTGGTTATACTTTTAGAAAATAAATAGTTTTCTTGTTTAAAATATACATACATGCTCGCATAGTGTCATAACTAGGGAGAACATAAAGTAAAAGAAGAGGAGTTGAACACTATGAGTATGCCTTGGTATGTGTAATCAGGTTTGGGAGGGATATAGCCTGATCAACTATATTTGTCCGAGAAGTGACTTATACATACTGGGGGATAGTCATAACGGGCAACAAATCTAACATCCTAACTTCACTCTACAAAGAATGCTCTAAGAACCCAATCTAAACACTTAAAGTACTATAGGAGTATTTTATATTGCTATAGCACAATATTATTATTAGATCCGTTACATGCTTCTTACACCCCTATTCTCGCACAGACGACATGGCAGGATTCCATCTACCTGGAGACCCTTACTTCCCTAATGGGAGAAACGCTGGATGGCTCGAGGCAGAACCCGAGGAAATGATCGAGGAGGATCCTGAGGAGGACCCTGAGAAGGTTGGCGAAGAAGAAGAACCCGAGGAGGAAGATGAAATGGAGGATGAAGAAGAATCAAAAGAGGAAGAGGAGGAACCAGAGGAGGAATTCATCAACCCTCTTTACATCGCCAAGGTGCCTGTGAACCGTTTCGGCTACAACAGGCATGAGCCCCGTTGGGCAACAGTGATCGAGAGGTGGAGCCAACAACAACGCCAACGATCACCATATGACGATCAACGGGGTTACTACGAACTCAGCCACGGGGGACCGGTTGACAGAGCCCTCCCCGTCATGGTCCAACATATCATGAATCTGGGGAACCAGAATATGGAAATGGTAGATCAAGTTTGGAATCTCAACGCTGTTACGGAAGCCACCGATGCACGCACCAGGGAGTTGGAAAGGGACTTCTATCCAGTGGACCAACTTATCGAGGACCTTGTTGTCGCTCGAGCGGAGGTAAGGGAGTACCAGGTGAGGCACGCAGCTCTCGAGGAGAGAGTGATCGCGGCCGAACGCCAGATTAAGGAACTTCAGGGAGCCTCGACCTCATCTCAGGGCCACTATGGACCATATGCCACCCGTCTCAAGTAGTGCTTACACTGCTCACGTTTTGTTATAAAACTAGGATTTCGAGTATGCGTTGGTGCTACTCTTTCTTGCGAGTAGGTTGACCCCGCGATTAAGTGATTACACTAGTCAAAGGGCTTTTGGGTTGCCAAAATTATCCTTTACATTGATGTAATGTGGACCCCTATGAAGTCAAAATTTCCCCAAAAAAATATGTATTAAAAGTTTATCAATGAATTTGGCATGCATTTTATTTCATTGGATGTTTGGCACTAGACCTCACTACTTGCTATTACAAACAACTTACAATTGATAACTCGAAGATTCTTAAGGTGCTCCCCGAAGTTATGTGTAATTAAGAAATGATCGGCCTAGAAATGGTGAGTCCACCTTAGGACCTGTTCCTTGTTTGGTTGTGGACTTAGGGCAGACTCATTAGGTTCAACAGTTTATTAAAATTTTAATTACACACGACTAGGGCACAACAAGTGAATCTTAAGAGTGGGTCAGATATGGAACAGGACACAAGATTCCATTTGAATTCATTACTACTGAATTCATAAGTTTATTTACATAGATTTCTACTATGAATTGTTTTCAAACATCGGAAAGTCGGGAAATACTATACTTAAAAACTAACGAACCAGTTTCATGACACCCGACTTATATCCATTACTGAAAGACTTACACTCGTTTCGTCTTTAAAATTCTATGACAGAAAACTGTCACCTCGTAGATCTGCTAGACGTACTAAGAGAACACAAACAAATCCTCCCCCACCGCCTCCCCAGTATGATCATGTTATGTTCCAGGCTGCGGTTATAGCCGCAGTGGCAGCTGCTATGTCCCAAATCAGCACTGATGGTTCGAAGAGAACAGGGAGCGGTATTAACAACTCTACTCAAGGAGATATCCAAGGATGTTCGAGAGAATGTTCTTATAAAGACTTCACAAATGGCAAACCCGATTCTTTCAATGGAAGCGGGGGCGTTATCACTTTGATGCAGTGGTTCGAGAATATTGAATCCGTCTTCAAGATCTGTGCGTGTCCCGAAGCAGACAAAGTCAAATTCGTAGCTTGCACTTTCTTCGGTAGGGCCCTCACTTGGTGGAACGGCCACGTAAAATCGCTGACACTCTCCGTGGCTAATTCGCTAAGTTGGGAAGACTTGAAAACTATGATGCTGAAGGAGTATTGCCCAAGGGGTGAGGTGCAAAAATTAGAGCAGGAACTGTGGAGTCTCAAGATGACGGGATCTAACCTTGCAGCTTACACCGCCTGATTCAATGATCTAGCGCTCCTCTATCCGGCGATGGTTACATCGGAAAGCAAGAAGGTGGAACGATATCTCTGGGGACTATCATCCCAGATTCAAGACAGCGTGCTGGCCTCGAGACTAACCACTTTTGACAGTGCCAAGGAGTTGGCACAACAACTCATTGATCATCGGGCCAGCCATGTCATTGTGCCAACCACCTCCGATCAAGCAAAAGGAGGAAACAAAAAGAGGAAGTTCCGGAACAATAAAAAGAAGCAACCGGTGCAGGCTCCCACAAAGAAACAAAAAACTGTTGCCATCCATGCTGGCACTACTCCCTCCACTCCGGCTCCACGGAGGCAATACGTTGGAACTCTTACCAAGTGCAACAAGTGCAACTTCCACCACACTGGTGCTTGTCGGGAAATGCACTGCAGTAATTGCAACAAGAAGGGGCACACTGCTCGATTCTATAAAGTGCCAACTCAATCCGTCACTCAAGCCGCCCTGGACGCCAACACCGGAGTAAGCCGAACCTGTAACACCCCAAATTCTGGTATGTTATTTAAATAATTATTTTTCAAGTTTTCAAGAGGAACTCGACGAGTCAGTAGCCAGACTCGTCGAGTAGATTCGGGATATTGAGCACGTTTAAGTTGGCGACTCGACGAGTCCATATTCTGGACTCGGCGAGTCCGCCAGTCTGGATGAAACCCTAATTTCAAGGGTTTGCACCCTATTTAATCAACTTTTTGGGACCTCAAGTCAGCCCCCATCACCCCCAGAGCATCCTTCTCGAAACCCTAGAACTCTCTTAGCATTTGTGTGTTTTGGTGTGATTCTTTGAAGATCTTGAGAGAAGAAGGAAAGTAGATCAAGAGGAGAAGAAGGAGATCCAAGATCTTTGTGGCATTTCAGAGTATAGTAAGGTATAACTCGACCCTTTTCTGTTTCTATGCTTTAATCTCCATTGGAACACCATTAAAGTTATTCTTGAACCATTTCTTGGCTTGGAGTAGCATAGAGGACACATTGAGATGAATAGCCTTCGGATCTAGCTATGTTTGAGTTCCAGAAGCCTAGATCTAATACCTTTATGGAGCCATATTGCA
Organism: Lactuca serriola; assembly: GCF_051521515.1. Classification (NCBI taxonomy): domain Eukaryota; kingdom Viridiplantae; phylum Streptophyta; class Magnoliopsida; order Asterales; family Asteraceae; genus Lactuca; species Lactuca serriola. The sequence goes on along the minus strand of NC_136414.1, from coordinate 203,406,369 downwards.
TGAAAGCCCTAGATATACTCTTATAGTGTGCTTTGAGCCTTAAAACCTTCATTTGGTGTTTATTTATACGTAAAGTTGGAAACTTTACGTGTTAAACAAGCCCTAAGAACCCAGATCTACGAATGGAATGAACTGGATTCAAGCAGAATCGAGTATATAGTGATTGCATGTATACGACTCGGCGAGTCGTTCTTCAGAATCGACGAGTCGAGTCGCGAGTCCCCTGTTTTCCCCTTTTCGAGTTATGACGAGTGGAACCAATGAGTGAGAGATGGACTCAGTGAGCTGGAGGTTAGACTCATTCATGGAAGGACTCGGCGAGTCAATGCCCTGACTCGGCGAGTCCAAGGCAATCTTCATGCCTCAAGAACAAACTCGACGAGTTGTTCATACAACTCGGCGAGTCATAGTCAGAGTGTTCATGTGTTGAAGGAGGATTCGACGAGTTGTTCATACAACTCGGCGAGTCGGATGCAGATTGACTGAGTGTTAGTATCGAAGAGGAACTCGTCGAGTCTATGCCAAAGTCGAAGAGTAGTAGTGAGCAGAAGCAAGAAAGTGAGAGTAAGGACTCGACGAGTTGGTGACCCAACTCGACGAGTCAGGTCAACTGAATGTTGACTTTGACCAATATGTTAACTTTGACCAGGGGTAAGATAGTCATTTTACCCTCAATATTATTATCAGTATTTGATTGAGGGTACTTATGGAAATTGTAGCCGGGGTGAAACCGGAGCCGCACCGGACAGATTCCGGAGCAGTTCTTTCAGCAGCTAGGCTACGAGGTGAGTTTCCTTCCAGTAGGAACGGGTCTACGACCACAACGCCGGCCCGTTTAGTTAGCAGTAGTTCCAGACTTCGGTCTGATGTAGTAGTTCAGTGTGCTTGATGTCTTTGTGATTCAAGCATAGATTTGTGATTTTGTGTTCCGGACCTCGGTCTGATGTAGTGTGCAGTATATGTGTTTATGCCAGTATTGTGATTATGTTATGCTATGTTCAGTCAGTGCCGAACTTCGGTCCGAGGCAAAGGGCAAGGCCCTGGTTAGTTTTGGACTCTGGTCCGATGCAGTTTCCGGACTTTGGTCCGATGCAGAGGGAAAGGCCCTAGTTAGTTCCGGACTTCGGTCCGATGCAGTTTTCGGGCTTCGGTCCGATGCAGTCTCCGGACTTCGGTCCGATGCAGTTTTCGGGCTTCGGTCCGATGCAGTGGGCAAGGCCCAGTAGTTGCTTATATGTTATTGTATGGTATGTGGTAGTTTGGGGGAGGTCACTAAGCTTCGTGCTTACAGTTTCAGTTTTGGTTTCAGGTACTTCCGCAAGTAAAGGGAAGAGCTCGGGATGATGGCATCGCTCAGACCACAGCTTCAATCTTTATCCTGGGAGTTTGTTTTGATTCATAGTTTGATTTGGCACAATTGTTTTATGACATTTTATTATGAGTTGAGATATTTGACGTATGGTTTCATGATATGACGATCAGTAAATGATTTTTATTATTATTAAAACAATATTTTTTGGGTCGTATTTTTGGATGTTATAGAACCTGTTACGGCTGTGGAGAGGCAGGGCACTTCAAAAGAAACTACCCAAAATCACGAAACGCCAATGCTAGGGGTGCAGGAAGAGTCCTAGCTTTAGGGCACGGAGAAGCAGTCAAGGACCCCACGGTGGTTACCGGTACGTTCCTTCTCAATAACTCTTATGCATGCATACTTTTCGATAGTGGCGCAGAAATGAGTTTTGTGAGCCACCAATTCAAACATACTAAATACCAGGAGAAAAATCTAACCCAGTTTTAAACTCACGACCTGAGATCCAAGGATCTACCATTGCATTGCACCCAAAAACTTCCGATTCGTTGCAACCTCTTACTAAACCTGGATGCAAAGATTTTCTCCCTGCCACCGAGACTACCACTCTCACACTTGATCCAGCCACCAGGTTCCCAGAACCTAGAAGATAGGGACATTCTAACCTAACCAAACTTACGATTACCACACCATGATGAAGTTACACCTTATGCCTGGGACTCACGACTCACACGATCAACCAAAAGATCCTCCACTTATTTCACAAACTTCCAGAATACAGACCTTGCACGGATACACTCGTGATCCCCAACGCTAGTTTCCACCAGGAGCCCACTCGGAAGTGGCGCCTCAAACTATCTTCTTGTAGATCCTCCCCTAAAACTGATGAGCATCCAGTTATAAATCTACCCCAGCCCCTGACTGGAGACACTACTAGAAACATGCAGAAATGATCCTCAAAATATATCGACCGCGCACTTCACCCAGAACCCGTCCATATGATGTACGAATACCCGATTTTACTATTTTAAAGGTTTTAAGGGGAGGGGGGATATATACGTAGTAAACGTATATATATATATATATATATATATATATATATATATATATATATATATATATATGGTCCGGTTCCGGTGATGACTCTTTTTTCTGTGAGGACACCTTAAAAAAATTGAAAAAATAATACAAATCATAAAATCGAGCATAGTACTATATCGGAGAGAAAAAAATTGGAAATTTTTTTTTGTATCATTAAAACTGAATCATGGATTATATAGAGTGAATCATGGATCATAAAAATGATCCATGCTTCAATTTTAATGATCCAAAGAAAATTAAATTTTTTTTTCTCTCCGATATAGTACTATGCTCGATTTTATGATTTGTATTTTTATTTTTTCAATCTTTTTAAGGTGTCCTCACCCGATCCTCTCTCTCTTTCTATATATATATATATATATATATATATATATATATATATATATATATATATATATATACATACATACATACATACACACACAAGGATAATTATGGAAAATACAGTTAATAATTGTCAAGTATATAATATAGTAAAAGGTATATAATGATAATTATGGAAAATAATTTTATAAAAATATTAAAAGAAAGATTAAAACATTTAAGGTTAATGTTTCAGTAAGTTTTTATTATTCTTCCATTAACCTTGATTGAATTCGGCTACCCTGAACCCATAATCGTTAATCTTGCGTGAGCCGGAAAGATATGTATAGATCTATACAAGGATTGACACCCCCACATGCGATTGCTAGCTCCAATCCCAACATGATAACTTTCTTTATATAAATGTATTATTATTCGACATCCAATGAAGAGTCGTGTTGGGAAAATTGTAGTCCACAACGTTGATTATAGAGGCTCATGGTAATGCAACTCGAAAACCTTAAGTAGTCAACTACCTAATAGGACGCGTTCAAGTATTAAATAGTATAATAAACTAGGGTTGGTAAAATATCCTAAAATAGATTATAATAAATTAAGATTGGTAAAATATCCTAAAAAGTATTTTAAATTAGGATTGGTGAAAGATCCTAAAAAGTATTTTAAGTTAGGAGTGGTAAAATACCCTAACATTACAATAAAATAAGTTAGAATTGGTAAAATATTCTAACATTACAACAACAAAAGTCGAGATTGGTGAAATGTTCTAGAAAAAGGAAAGAAGAAAGATATAAAATATTAGGATTGATAGCATCCAAAAATCTAAGATTTAAGAAACAAAAGAATTTTTGGAAAGTTAGGATATAATCCTATTCATAAACAAAGATCGTAAAAGTTTTCAGAAAGAGTTTTACCGATATCTATTAAAAATGTGAACTCACCAACATCAAATTGATGTTTTCAAAATTGCAAGTATTCCTATGAAGAGGGGAAGAACAAAGTAATGAAGGACAATCAACTTGAAGATAGATAGGTTTTATTTATTTCATGTAACGTAAGGACTTATACTTTGTGCTATGTGATTTGTACCACTGTCACCCCTTAGTGTTTCCGCCGTCGGCAGCCGGCAGGGGGTGGTGTGACACGTTGGTCTTCGGGGTGAGCTATATGGTTGGTAGTTATTCCTTTAGTTAATAGGTGCAAGAATTAATAGAAAACTAGGATCGAATTTCAATGTTTATAGGTTAACATAGAACGAAAATTAGACTTTAGCCTCTGTCCCATGTAGATCGGTGGTGATAAGTAGGTATCAAGGAATGTTGATGACTAGGACAATCAGATAATGGTATGAAGTATTTAGAACCATCGAAGAGTTAATCGTGAGTCTTCAGGACCGAGATGGGATGATGAAAAGAGTTATCCGACCTCGAAATCCTAGTAGTTGAATAAGTATCACGACATATCATGAACAAATTGCTCAAGCAATAGTTGTACCTCGATATAGGTAAAGTAGTTAGAGCCTTGAGAAAATGGTATTAGTGACCTAGTGTTCATTATAATCTAGTAGGTTGGAAGATAAGCAAGCCTTATAATGAGTCCGTCACCAATAATAAAGTGTTGGTTCTAATGTTTTCAAGCCAATAAATCCATTATAGTAAAACTCAGGATGTTGGAACACCTAAACTAGGTAAAGAAACCATTTGTAATCTTGATTTGTGTGTGTTTTAAGGACATATTATAAGCCTTTTAGAGGCATGTTTCGAAAGGTAGATTCCGTTAGGATGTCATAGGAAATTTTCCGTGATTAATCACTTTATATCAAGTCGATTGTGTCAACATTTCACGCCTGAAGGCGATAGTCAATCATAGTGTGTAATTTATGGAAGTCCAAACCGACAAGTTCCCGGTTTTGGAAAAACTTTGAGAGGAATTCAGGAGTACATCTACAGTAGAAAACAAAGTTCTATGAATAGATAAGTACAGATAAGCGAATTCGATGCAACAACATCAACTAAAGATCATGAGTCGATCTCGATGACTCCAAAAGGGTGACATCTAAGAGTGCAAGGAGCAGGATTTCGGGATGAAATCTTTGTAAGTGGAGGGAGAGTTGTAACGCCTCATTTTCATATTTCCAACATAATTCAATACAAATTGTCGTTTATAAAATTTGAAGTATAGATATATTACTTTTTATCCAAAGTAATAGTCATTAACATATAGGAAACTTCAATATGATTTCCACAGATATATAGAACGCCCGAATCCGACTTCGTATGAAAAAATTATGTTTCTTCGAAGTTTCACGATTAAACCGACATGACTTTGCGTATCGTAAAAAGTGAAATTTAGATAGGTTGAGTGAGCTTGAACTTTTCAAGCCTTTGAACTTGTGGGTCAAGGAGAACAACTGGAGGAGGTGGAGGAAGTGAAGCATGACTCTCATTTCCTTGATCGTATCTTGGAACGTCATCTTCATTTTGAAAGCTTGTTCCAGAGGATTTGGGAAGACCATTGTAAGATTCTGACATCTATAAAACGGGAGAAAATTCAAGTTAGTTGATAAGAATCCTTGATGTAACACCCAAAATGAAACATCAAGGCTAGGATCCAATACAATATTATACAACCTAGAAGAGGGATGCCGTAATCTAGTTGCAGAATATTTGAAGGTAGGTAAATGACGATTTACCAATTTCCACCATGAAAAACGAAAAGGAAATTTAAGTTTTAAATGAATTGAAACTCCTAGATCTTTTGAGATTCATTGAACTTTTCAATGGCATGTTTAATCTCAATTATGCCCTTCTAGTTTGCGACTGGGATGCCGAGGATCACAAACAAGGTGTGAATAACCATACGAATCTACGTGGTGCACTCAATGCTACTATCACCTAATCAATGTGCCGGTTAGCCACACACGTTCCATTTATCTATGACAAACATCAAGTCACCCTTCGCTACCAATGTCATCCCCAAATTAGTGTGCCGGTTAACCACACACGGTCCACTAACGTTTGACAAGGGTACGAAGTGTAATTCCATGGATTAGCATACAATTTCACATTTTGCCTAAAGTAACTATGATTTGGGAATTTGTAAAAGCATTTAGTTACTTTGTACTTCATTATACTTATAATGGAGGGTTTCTGTCCTATCCTACCCGTTCGGCTAACGATCCTCCACTAGTCAAGAGCGCGGTGGGTAAAAGTGGATACCCATTCAATCGCCATTTTATAGGCAATTTCCTTAAACACCCCTTATAGACCAGCTTCGTGAATGAGGTCTACTAACGGTAAGACTGACTGTTTACTTATACATATATATATATATATATATATATATATATATATATAATATTAGACTTTTAATGTTATATATAGTATATGGTGTATTTTACACTTTTAAAATACTAGGTGGTTTAATTTAGTAAATTATACTTTTAATTTAATTAGATGTAAACAAAAACTTTATGGGTTTATTAAATCTCTTTTAATTATACACTTTAATTAATTAATAAAACCATAAGGGTGTGATTTGAACTTTTCAAATTACCAGGGTTTTAGAATTTAAAATTTCAAATTAATACTTTTAATTAATTTTAAAATCCAAAACTTGAGGACAAGTTTTGAAACTTTTCAAAACATTAGGGTTCAACTTATTTAAATTTCAAAAACAAAACTTTTAAGTTCAAATTTCAACTATAAAACCTAAAGGGAGTAATTTGAAACTTTTTTAAACTTTATCAAGAACATTCTAGATCAGAAATTCAAATAAGGCAATCAACAACTAATTGGTGGTTATCTAATTTTGACCTAGTCCAATTTCTTGCAAGATAATTCACCAAATAATTAAAATAATTAAATTTAATCATATAAGGAAGTAATTATTCAATTAATATGAAGATATCTTTTATTTTGGTAAGGATACTCACCCAATATCATAAAAATCCGATTTTTATCAATCAAAAACGTTTTGGTAATTATTCCACAGCAAAAAAGGCAAGAAAATCGTCGATTACCTAGTGGACTCAGCGAGTCCAGCCCCAAAAAGTCAAAATTTTCGATTTTTCATTAAAATAAGCATCAGATTCACTAACAAACAGACCTAGGCTCTGATACCACTGATGTGTTTTGAGCAATACATCAATCCTATGGTGTACATGCAAACCCTAATAGCTTTTGGATCTAGTTTGTCTAATGAACATGCAATTGAATATCCAAAGCTATAAACCCTAGATCTAGCATACAATTAATCATATTAACATAAAATAGGGTTTAGATTTGACCTTTGATTGTTATATAGAAATAACAATCAATCCTTAGCTTCAGAAAGCTTAGTGCCTCAAGTGTTGCACCTCTAATGGAGTCACAAACACCACTAAGCAACAAGATGAAGAAGAGAAGAGAGGGGAGGCACCAAAAATGGCTGGAAACCCTAATCCAAGTGTTAGCCACGTTTTTGGGTCTCAAGGGTTCTTTAAATAGGTAGACAATTAGGGTTATCTAACAAGGAAACCCTAATTTGATTGCTTAAGCCCTAAGCAACCCATGGACCCTTCTGGAACATGCCTTGGACGATTTCTAATGGGCTTCCCCATGGAATTCGTCCAACCTATTATTCCAAGGTGATCCATAGCCCAATTGCAATTATCTTATAATTAAAATTTCAGTCCCCTAAGTTTAATTAATCTCTTTTAGCCACAAAATTAATTCTTTATATTATTCTCATAATATATTAATAAATCATAATTAAACCTTTCTCTCCTTGATTCATCCTACATATTGCTATGGTGAAGGCAACCCAAAAGGACCATGCTCATACATACCAAAAAAGTTATGGACTTAGATGCTAATCCAACACATAGATAGTACTCTCCTTATGTTGTCGGTCGTTGCTGCCTTGGGGCAGTTTCTCTTGTAATGCCCGACTTCCCCACAGCCAATATAGGCTTGACCGACACCTACTCCAGAGGTCTGATTGGTTAGTTAGACTGGTGTTCTACAGCCTCGAGCCGTGTGACCCTTCTTGCCACAGTTGCTGCAGAGCATTTCACGGCATGGGTCGGGGATGCGGTGATGATAATTGCATTTGCTGAATCAAGGGAGGGTACCAGTATATCTACTGGTAGGTGCTTGAGTTGCAGGAGCAGTGGAAGGAGTAGTAGCAGCGTGAACTGCCACCATATGTTGTTTCTTGGAGGGCTCCTGCGAAGACTGGCCCTTTCATTGCTTCTAGAACTTTCTTTTCTCACCACTCCCCTTTGCTGGTTCGGGAGCGGTTGTTACTTTATCAAGATCAACTCTGCGATCTATGAGAGTCTGTGCCAAGCACTTGGCGCTGTAAAAAATGATTGGCCTTGCAGCCAAGACATTTCCTTGAGTTGGGGGCGTCAATCCCTAAATGTATCTCTCTATCTTCTTGCTTTCCGGGGTGACCATTCCCAGGCAAAGAAGTGCTAGGTCTTCAAACCTAGAAGTGTAGGAAGCTATGTCAGAACCCTTCATCTTCAAGTTCCATAACTCGTGCTCCAGTTTCTGCATCTCGCCCCTTGGGCAGTATTCAGCAAGCATGAGCTCTTTCAAGCTCTCCCAACCCATAGCATTTGCTATTGGCAGAGTTAGGGATTTGACACGAGCATTCCACCAGGTCAGTGCCCTGTTAGTGAAAGTGCAAGCGGCGAATTTCACTTTGTTGGCTTCGTAACAGGAACAAATTTCGAAGATGGGTTCGATCTTCTAGAACCATTTAGTCAGGGCAATAACACCTCCCTTACCATCGAAAGTTGTAGGTTTTGCATTCATGAAGTCTTTATAAGAGCACTCCTTCTGGTGTCCTCGACTACCTTCATGATTTTGGCGATGAGTACCACCCCCGGCCCGTCAGATCCACCAGGATTAATATTTGACATCGCAGCATCAATAGCGGCAGTAACATCTGCCTGGAACATAGCAGGATCAAACTGAGGAGGTGGCGGTGTCAGATCTGTTGGGGATTGTTGTTCTTTTTGTTGGGTGTTTTCTTTGGAGGCATATTGTTCTAAAAATAATCAGGAAGGAGAGGATGGTAAGTCCTTTGGAATCGAATCAAGATATATGAAGCAAGATATATCTCAATATGATAGCTAGAGTGTTCTACTAAGCGATAAACAAGGAAAAGCTACCAATGCAAACAAGTTATAGCTAAAAGGAATGAGTAGCAATACTTGGAAGTGAATTTCTGCAATGAATTTGACTCTATTAAAATACTCCTATAGTATTTTAAGTTGTCTGTTTTGTTCTATCGACGTCTTGTTGTATGGATACTAGGTAAGTTTTAGGCCTGCTGTAACACCACAGTCACCCCCAAGCACATGTTGGTCATGTCTCGAATAAATATAATTGATCATGCTATATTGACCCTAGACATAGTTACATAACTGCCCAGGTTTAACCGCAGTATCCAACATCTAAATACTTTTTGTTTTGTTCTATTTACGATACTGTTTCTGGTATGTAGGTATACTTGTATGCTTTTGTAAAAAAATACTTATATTTTAAAAGTATACTTTTAGTTCATAGCATTTCGGCCCCTTAGTGTTTATAGTTGTATACCATGTAAGGTTCGGTATACTTAGTTCACTATACACAATAGCTCTGTCATACCCCCGAACCGTCAGAACGAACGGCGGAAAAGTCCGGGGGTGGGTGACGTCATGCGTAGTATCACAACAATCGTATCATAGCAATCAAAGTAAACACAACCATTACATTATAATATGAATATTTACATCTGTTTGAAAACATAGTTTGTACATATCAGTATATAACAAAAGTAAAAGACGCCACTCTATCGTGCTCCGTCTTCTCCAAAAGCTGGCAAGGGTACCTGTCTATTGTTGTCCTGAGAATACAAGCGGTTTTGAAAACATATCAGTATAAAGCTGGTGAGTTTATAAGCATGTTTTTGTATTGAAAACTAGTAACTGAATTTGTACAAATGATTTCTTTTCATTATAAGTAAAATATCGTTTGTATTGAAATCCTGGTCAATCACCAGTAATTAAAGTATTTTCCGTTTGAAAACCCTGGCTATCACCAGTAGGTAAGGTATGTTCAGTTCGAAAACCCTGGCTACCACCAGTAAGTGAGATACATTTCGTTTGAAAACCCTAGCTACCACCAATAAGTAAGGTAGTTTTATTACTTAAAATAAAACTAAAGGTTGCGTTCGTGGAATTGTTGGATTAATGTCTAAGTCCATAACTATAATTGGTAAGACTTGACCCGACCCGGCATGGTCCATTCGGGTTTCATGGCATCGGGACAATTGGATAGACAAGATGAGGAAAAAGGATACTAGTGATTTATATTAATATATTATAAGTTCTAATATATTAATATATAATCATATTATTTAATTAGTATTGATCAAGAATTAATTTATAATTAATTAAGTTATCAAAAGGAACTAATTAAATATGGACTCTATGATATGTGTGTATGATGGGCCAAGTTCATTTAGGTTGGGCTAAGCTTTTATGGATAGTCCATGGAGTGTTTAACCCATGGATCATATGAAATGAAAGGTCATGGGTATTAGGGTTTAACCCTAATCTCCACACTATATAAAAATGTCCTAGGTTGGTGAAATTGGCACTAGTGTGTGTACACAAAAGGGCAAGCCCAATTTCACTAGAGAGAACCAAAGTATCCTTATTCTCAAGGTTATTCCAAGTGTTCATGGTGTTGTGTAAACCATTTGAGGTGTCACACTTGGGGCACTAGGCACTCAAGCTTCATGAAGACAAGTTACATCCAAAATGTATGTATTGTATCTATTTTATTACCCAAGTATATGATATTTGTATGCTAGTATAGGGTAATATCTTGGAAACTTCATATTTGCATGTATAATAGAGAAAACATAGATCCAGGGTATTTAGGGTTGTATGTATACCATAGGATGTTGTAGTATACTAAAACCCAACAATGATGACACTGGAAATCCAGAAAAAGCATTCTCTTCCCAATGGAAAGGGATCGGCCATAGTCAACTTGGTTGACCAAATGGTAAAGAGAAAAGCTAAGTCTGTGATAGTCCCATGTACCATTACCAAAGGGTCCATTTGCTAAAATTGCCAAAGGAAGGGGCACTGTTTGCGAAGCTGCCAAATTTACCTAAGGATGTTGAATTCAATAAGCATGACTCTACTTCAGGTAAAGTCCACTATCTAACTCTGTTAAGTTTCTATTATGAGATTCTTGTTACATGATGTGACTGGGTGACATGTTGATGTTTTAAGAATCAAAGAAAAGTGAAGAAACTTAAAAGAAGTATATGTTGATTCTGATCGCGAAAATGGATCTCGATCACATGGTTCTATGATCAAAAATTTAAGTTGTTGCTTAGGAGTTATGATATATTGCTTAGGAATAGATAACAACAAAGTTTTTCATGTGCTTTTGCACTGTAAGGACAGTTTTTCCGCAAAGTTTTTAAAATAAAAGAAAAAAATTGATTTTATTTATTTTAAAATATCCTTACAATGGCATTTGCGAAAAATTATTGCTTATATGATTCCATTAATAGCAAGAGTGGAAATATGAATTTGATTCTTTCATTAGTGGTAGTGTCTAAATTTACCAAATAAGGAAAGATTCTCATCACCCAAGTTTTCAGTTGGATAGAAACTTGGCATCATACAAGTTGTACAGTATGATGAATGAGAACTTTTAGCTTTGGAAAATTAAGAATAGTTCCTTGTTTACTAAGGGATCGAGTACACATTCTTGTGCACTGATCAAGTCCACCACAAAAGATTGATAAGACTATTCGTCATGATTTACTAAAGTCTAGTAAATATGGTTATACTTACAAGCTTAAGTATAGTTCTGAAGCATTGGAAAATTTTCAGTGTATGACAGAGAGAAGAAGAAGAATCAAATTAGGCAGAAGGATAGAAGTTTCTCAAATCTGAAAAGATGGGAGAGTACTTTAGTATCATGTATATATGATCAACTTAATGATTAAGAGACCTTATCACAATTCATCCTCTAAGTGCATTCTGATAGCTAAGAAGAGGAGTTATGAATTGTTGAAGTGGTTAAATCAAGAAGATGATTCATACATCGTTCCAAAACAATTCTTAGAGTCATACTCCAAGATTGTAACTTGAGTGACATATCTTAAAGAAAGGTTTAAAACGCTTGTCAAATGTAAGAGTAAAAGTATTCTACTCTTGTACATTTGAAATTGGTAAGTTGTGATGTTTTGGATAAAACAAAGACCAACTAAGAACAATTGTGTGAAGTTTTTGTCTTGATAAAGAATTTAAACTATCTCTTGAATATTTGACAAGATAGTCTTATATGTCAAGAGGACAGTGGGAGTCTTAAAGATCCTGAAAAGTATTTCAGGATCTAATCAAGAATAAAAAACTTGTAGTTTAACACTAGCACACAACTTGAGGTTTGTTACCTATTGTGTTTACATATTCTTGTGATTAAGGTTATGACAAATTCGCATGGATAGGAACACATACACCATAAAATATTAGTGTCATAAGGTTTCTCTCCGATTCATGAAAATGATGGTGAGGAAACGCTTTCACTAAGTAGATTTTAGGAAGATAGCAAGTGTAATATTTGCATTCTCAAAGTCGTTAGTGGAGCGCGTGTGGTTAACCGACACACTAACATAGACTTGTGAGAAATGGAAAAGGTCTAAACAATTGAGACTATGATTACGACATACCTTTTCATAGTTCGAAAATTGTTTAGACACACATGTGAGTTATCTAAGGAAAGGTTTATGGTTTTGATAAAGTCTTATCAAAGCATCTTGTATTAGAAATCTGAACCTTGGTAAGAAATTCAGTAAAGTATTGATTTCTAGAAGTCCAGCTGATTTCTAAGTACATGTCAAAGCTAGTGGGAGCATATGTGTTATGCTAATAATCATCATGTTAGTGGGAGCATGATAATTATGATAAGTATTGCAAGTTAGTAATGTTAATTATAGAAAAAAAGTTTCAATTCGTGAGGTTGCAGGGGTTGAAAAAGTTTTTTTGCTATAATTAAGGGAGAGGAAATTATACTTCATTTCAATTCTAAAAAGCTTAGATTGAGTTTATAATCATTCTAAAGAGCTTATATTGAGATTTTAATCACCTTTAGTCAAGAATATATATATATATATATATATATATATATATATATATATATGTATGTATGTATGAATTTCATGTTGGATTGGTTCAACTTAAGAAAATTCTATATATTGCGTTCTCAAAATTCGATTATGATTACGGCATCCATTTTCATAGTCAAATTTTGAGAATATGGCAAAAAATAATTATTATGGCAAAAGACTGGCCTAGAACCATGTCTTTATGTGAAACATCATGAATCGTGTCCCATTTACTTTGGGTACAAGATCGATTACACATGCTATAATATTTATCCTTTCTGAATTTTCCAAATGCCTTGGGGCATTAAGGGGAACAATGTCTAGAATTGGATATAACTAAAGTGATTAAGTAATTGTCGAGGACAATTTAAGGTTTACCAAAGAGTGGTTGCTCAAGGATAGTAGGAAGTATACTGTTAATATTGGAAGGACCATATTGACATAGTCTGAAAAGAGGCAGCTCTTGTTCAGAAGTGGTAGTCAAAATGGGAATATAGAGTTGTCTTCATAGGTGGAAGCAATCTGTGTAAGGTTAAAGAAACTTAATGCAAGAAGCATGTTCAAAGCAATGTGCTTTAAATTTGAGACATCGTTTCCATGGAATTGCTCTCCATTGGAATACTCTATAATGATTGTTGCCAAGTATTTGTGGCTTTGTGCATAATCATTACAAGAGGAATAGTGCATATAAGTTTAAAATCTAAACAGATTTCGATAAATGATAGGAATTTGGAATTCTTACATTTAAGACAAGGATTTGGGAGTGTGAAAAGAGAATCATTGAAATTATGTTCAATTGATCTAGTTCACAAAGAAAAGGTTCATAGACAAACATAGAGTGCATACTTGGTGTATGGCAAAGCTATTGTTTAGAAAAACATAGTGTACATGCTTGGAGCATGGGATAACTAGTGTTTTTAATTCAGGTATAAAGTTGATAAAACTGAAACAATGAATAATGAGTAATCAGTATGGTGATAAATAAAAGTTGTTTATTTATATTCATAGGGTTTGATACCATATTTGATTCATTTATTCTTGTGTTTCACTTTGCATGTTTTGACTTCCATAATAACTAGGTTATTCTTTCGGAATGACTAAGTTATTCAAACCATCCACAGTCGGACATATGTTGGAAGTAGATATGAATCAAGACTGTCATGGGTTGGCTTGTAGAGGTCCAAGTTGGTGGACAAAGTTGTGTTACAACACTCATGAGTGCTCATAAGTTCTAAGTATTGGATTCAACCCGCGCTCATTTGAATCACTTCATGGATTTTATCACGAGCGATCATGAGACGATAATATCTTATATTCTTCAAACCTAGAGATATTAGTTGTTACTATGAGTTGATTGTACATTGATTGCACGAAACCGCATTGGTAACTCGATGTTATACAACGTGCCTTTGTGTATGATTCAACAAGTAGTAGAACAAGCCATATGAGTCGAAGTTTATCCATTCCTTTTACCTTCAGGATAAAAGCGATATCTGTGGGCCTCTCGATGATTTAGTGATGACACATGTGAGTGCTTGGCCAAGCCAGGACTGATTTGATTTGTTCAATCAGTCAGTCATCATAAATCAGAAATCAGGAAACAACAAATGGACAGAGAGACTGATTGATAATCCATGTCTCAGTCCATATGATATCTAGAATGGAGGAATATATGATCCCTTATCTAATGGACAAGTCATTGACAAAGGTCAGAGGTCATTGGCAAGGTCAGAGTTCGACAAAAGTTTTTGAGAGCTACGATTGCTAGTCGGGGTTTGAAGTCATACTCAATAATAGTTTTAGACTTATCCAAGTGGGAGACTGTTGGATTAATGTCTAAGTCCATAACTATAATTGGTAAGACTTGACCCGACCCGACATGGTCCATTTGGGTTGCATGGCATCGGGATAATCGGATAGACAAGATGAGGAAAAAGGATACTAGTGATTTATATTAATATATTGTAAGTTCTAATATGTTAATATATAATCATATTATTTAATTAGTATTGATCACGAATTAATTTATAATTAATTAAGTGATCAAAAGGAACTAATTAAATATGGACTCTATGATATATGTGTATGATGGGCCAAGTTCATTTAGGTTGGGCTAAGCTTTCATGGATAGTCCATGGAGTGTTTAACCCATGGATCATATGAAATGAAAGGTCATGGGTATTAGGGTTTAACCCTAATCTCCACACTATATAAAAATGTCCTAGGTTGGTGAAATTGGCACTAGTGTGTGTACACAAAAGGGCAAGCCCAATTTCACTAGAGAGAACCAAAGTATCCTTATTCTCAAGGTTATTCCAAGTGTTCATGGTGTTGTGTGAACCATTTGAGGTGTCACACTTGGGGCACTAGGCACTCAAGCTTCATGAAGACAAGTTACATCCAAAATGTATGTATTGTATCTATTTTATTACCCAAGTATATGATATTTGTATGCTAGTATTGATGGGTTTTAGCCATAAGAACTTGCCTATGTGCGCATGCAAAACCCTAATGCTTGGATCTAGGCTTTCTAATTAAACATGCTTTGAATCCAAGACTTCTAATGACTAATTAGGTTAAATAACAACATTGAAATAGATCTAGAATCATACCTTTGAATTCCTTGTTGACCTTGTTGTCTTGGAGCTTCTAGAGTCACAATTGTCACTGCTCTAATGGCTTACAAACACCAAATAGCAAGGAGGATGATTTGGGAGAGAGGAGAGGGGAGGAATTCGGTCAGAGGTTCTCTATTCTAGATGAAGTGCCGAATTCCCATAGCCATGGGGTCTATTTATACTTGTAGACTCCTTAAGGGTTACAACCTAAACCCTATTGGATAATCTTCTCTTAAGGCTATCCAAATCCATTCCTTAGATGAGTCTTGGACGATTTGAGCTATCCTTTAGCTCCTAGAATTCGTCCAATCCATATCTATATGGATTTACAGTCTAAAGTTTAACTATCAAACAATTGACAGTTTATACCCGCTTATTTAATTAATCTCTTTAAGTCACCAAATTAATTCTAATTAATTCTATGACTTATATTAATCAAATAACAATATTATTATTCTTTATAATAATATTTACTCTCTCTTAATAAATCATCCTATCAAGTTGCTATAGTGAAGGCAACCCAAAAGGACCATGCACAACCGGGTCAAATACTTGCCTAATATAGTTGCAGCCTTAGACACTATTCCAACAAGTATAGGGTAATATCTTGGAAACTTCATATTTGCATGTATAATAGAGAAAACATAGATCCAGGGTATTTAGGATTGTATGTACACCATAGGATGTTGTAGTATACTAAAACCCAACAGGAATACCCTCCAGTAAGTAGATAGGTAGTTTCATTAGTTAAAATAAAACTATTGAAGAAAGAAATTACATAATCAAAGGTTAGTTTATACTTATTGTGAGTCGTATAACCATGTTAATATGACTGGTGACCTCCTTGACGTTTCTTCAGGCGTCGTACGATTACAAAATTTGTCACCCCAGACGTGCCCGCCTAACTGTAGCTAACAGTTCATGTGTGGGATTATCGGTCCCGAATAGATCTATTCACAAATTTCACGCTCTCCCTCCAGGGAGACTCTGATTATACTAAAGGTGAGGATTTATTGGTACCCCGAAGGGCATAACGAAGATAGGTCTCACAATCTTGTATTAACTAGTTTACGTGTAGTTTGGTTGTTCTTGAGTTCGAAATCGTTAGTAAACAGTGTATATTATAAATAATTATACACAAAATAATTATTTAGTAAGATACTCTTGTTATTCATATGGATAAACTAAATCTGTCGTAGTTTATGTGTTTGACTTGGTACATAGATTGAATCTGTAAAATCGATAATGAATTCCCCAAACTATACCTATTATAGTTTGACTGGTAAGTTATGTTCATGTACTGTTCCGCAAAAACTATGCAATTATGTTTAGAAAATGTCTCTTATGCTCCGCGAATTACAAAAGGGATAAAGAATCTAGATGTTTGGCAAAACCGTTGTAATTACATCAGTTTTGAAGTTGTGAAAACCTTTATGTTTAACTTGTATTCCCCCTGAAAAACGTTTTAAAAACTATAAAATCATAGGGGTATGAACTCACAGTTGGGTGGATGCAAAGGATTGAACTGGACGATCCTTGAGTTGGTGTACGTTGCACTTAACAGAATCCTAGTATCAATAAATACATATATGTATCTAAATTAGCGATTTCGTTAGATAAACACTTGTTTTTGGTTAAAGAATGTTACCGGGACTTGGTTGAATTGAGAAAACAGACTTTTCCCTACGAAAGAGCTGTTTATGGTCGTGAATGGAGTTTACGGTCGACAGACCGTGAACAGGGTTTACGGTCGACAGGCAGTTTATGGTCTATGAAGATCTGGTGAGTTTACGGTCGCAACGGGTTTACGGTCTATGAAGATTGGTGTGTTTACGGTCTATGAATATTGACTGTAAACTCAAGAACAAGGGTGCTTTTTTCAACGAAAAAGTGTTCCAGAGGCTCCCAAATAGCCCCAAATGATGATTTCCGGCGTTTTTCGGGTGAAAGGAGGGTTTTATGGTGTTTATGGTCAAGAGGTTTAGAGAGAGAAAGTGGGTGTTTCCGATCAAGAAGGTTCAAATGAGGGTGGGGGTCCAGTATTTATAGGCTGGGGGTTTGGTCGGTGGTGGGGTCCACCTGGCACCGATCGTAAACGTGTTTACGGTCTACACGAGTTTACGGTCGTAAACTCGTCCTGACCATGAACACGGTGATTTTCGAGGAAGTTTCAAGTTTTTCGCGTGATTCCCGATTTATTTTGAATCGGATAAAAATACATATTATTTATTTAAAATGTAAAGTCCTTCCCAAACTAAGAAATTTGACGGAATTTAATAACAAACCCAGATTTTATTAACGAAAATTGGGTAAAGATTACGGAAAAAGTTTCTAGTTGTCACAATAACCATATCATATAAACATATAGGCAAACATCATGCATAACGAGCCTTCAGCCTGACTGGACCGCCTCACAGGCCTTCAGCCTATCTGGATTGCTCTCCAAGCCTTCGGCACGTCTAGACCACCTCGCAGGGCCTACAGCCTATCCGGACCGCTCGCTGGGCCTTCGGCCTAACTGAACCTCTTTGCAGGACCTTCAATATATCTTGACCACCCTGGGTATGTTGGCCTTCAGCACAAAGTAGGACTGCCTCAACTCAACCCCCAATCAACAAACATGTGCACATATCATACGCTAGTATATATAACAGTCAAACCGATCTAACCGATCATTAATCATAACAACATCCTATTACCAGGATACAAACTTAACCGGTCACTAACATAGCATATCACCATCCTAACTACCAGGATGTAAATCAATAAGCATATCATGATATAAAATGGACACAATCCGAAGGGCCGACATTAGTGCCTTAGACCCTGTTGATATAGTGAGAATAACTCACCTCACAACTGACGTGTTGAAGAAATAAGCTCAACTCTCGGATCACCGTCACAAACTCCACTACCTATGTTCACTATAGAACCATATCCATAAATTTCCAATTCTCCCAAAATGGCCCAGAAGTCAACTGGTCAACCCTAGGTCAAAGTCAAGGTCAACGACCAAGGTCAACAGTCTATGTTGACCCGACTCGTCGAGTGCAGTTCATTAACTCGTCGAGTCCTTCCAGAACTCGAGTAGTCACGAAATCCCCCATTGACTCGTCGAGTTTCCTTGCGACTCGCCGAGTTCATGCATGTCCAAATGTCGGGGAACCCCTAGCTGACTCGCCGAGTCCATGCAGAAGTCCTTGCATGACAATCTTCACTAGACTCGCTGTGTTGCCCATATAACTCACATATTCCCTTTAGACCTTTCTTCATTCAGATGCATTGCAAGCCATTCTAAGGCTCCATATTGCAGATCAAGCTTCCCAAGGCATGTTTATCACGTAAAGTTGCAAACTTTATGTGCATGCAAGGCTCTAAAGACTTAGAATATCAAATCCAAGCTTGAAATGGGGTTTAGCTCATAAAGAATGGCTCATACTTGCTAAAGCTGGAGACTTTATGGACTTAAAGACCAAGGTGAGCTCAGATCTGGAGTTGCAACTTCAGATCCTAGCTCATACTCAAGAAAGGCTACATAATATGCTAGAACAAGCCCTAATCTTCAACAAAATGAGATCTAGAAGGAAAAATGGTCAAGGTAATGACTTGATACCTTTAAATAATGCCAAAATGAGGTAGATTTCAGATCCACACACGTTCCTTGCCTCTAGCTACTTGATCTTTAAGCTCCTCTCACTAAGATCCACTTCCCAAGCTTAAATCACACAAAATTGGAGCACACACACACAGATTAAGGGTTTTCTGGACTCTCAAGAGGCTGCAAGGGAGGCTAAAAGGGGCTAATGATCCTTTAAACACATGGCCCAAACCGCTTCTACTCAACGAGTCAAGGCATCCAACTCGTCAAGTAGACCTTGCAAATTAAGAAAATTAAAGCCATGAAATTAATACCTGAAAGTCGGGGCGTCACACCAAATTTGTTGATCTTGTTGATAGCTACGCGTGAATATAAAGAACGTAAAAATGGAGCTCGTATGAAGAAGTTATTAATTTTTGAAAATTTGTTAATTGCACGCGCAGACACGCGCACAAATAAGGCGTGCATGGCACGTCGAATACTCTACTAAGAAAGTGGAATGTGACACCCTACAACACCACCTAAGTGCGGGGAGTGCCTAGTAGGTGTGCGCGGCGCGCATCCTTGAAAAATTACCTATAAATAGCTTTTGAACCCCCATTTCGTTCCTCACACCCTCCAAATGTTTCCTCTCGAATTCCCGTTCATTGAACCTAAATTTTCTTAGTATTTAGGGTTATTTGACTAAGCCTCGAAGTCCCAGAGATCCCAAGAAACAGAAGCTTTCGGTTTCAAAGTTTTGCCTACGAAATTCCCAGGTTTCGCTAAAATCACTGTATTAAGTTTTACTTATCTTAATTCAAGTGTAACTTATATTTATATTCATAGTCGTTATTATGAACTTATAAATACGATTTATCAGTAATTCCGGTTATAATACTGATTGATCTACTTACGAGAAATATGTCTATAATGGTCACGTTGGCTTGATTAATGAGTTTCAGAAAGGCTATAAGCCGAAATGGACCTACATCCCAATTGTCCGGCTTGACTAATTCTTATTTGATAGAACTATTGATATTTGTTGGGATTAGTGAAAGATCTAACTTTCATTATTAGATTGTCTTAATGATTAATAAGTAATAATATTATATGTTAATACTCGTTAGGCGTGTTGCACTCCAGTGGGATCTCTAGAAAGCTGATAATTTTCCAAGAAATCGTCTAGGTGAGTTATCTCACTATACCATATGTTATAATACATATTCATGTATGTTAGGACATATAAGTTAGTAGAGTAGAACCGATAGTAAAGTTTCTATGTGCATGTATCAGTGGAACTTAAGATGTTATGTATGGTTTCGTATGTCGGACGGGGCTTGTCATGCAGTTTGGGCGGGGCCCATTATGTATGTTAGGTCAAACCCATTAGGTAGTTTGGGTAAGGCCCATTATATAGTTTGGGGTGGGGCCCGTTTGTATGTATATATATATATATATATAGAGAGAGAGAGAGAGAGAGAGAAAAGTGAATATGTGATTGTTATGTACTTTAAGTCTCGTGCTTACCTAGTTGAATAAAAATGTTTTTTTAGGTACTTTGGTGATTCATGAGAATGACAAGGTTTGACTTTATGGTTTCGTATGTCGGACGGGGCTTGTCATGCAGTTTGGCGGGGCCCATTATGTATGTTAGGTGAGACCCATTAGGTAGTTTGGGTAAGGCCCATTATATAGTTTGGGGTGGGGCCGTTTATATATATATATATATATATATATATATATATATATATATATATATATATATATATATATATATATATATATATATATATATATATATATAGAGAGAGAGAGAGAGAGAGAGAGAGAGAGAGAGAGAGAGAGAGAGAGAGGGAAAAGTGAATATGTGACTGTTATGTACTTTGGTGAACTCACTAAGTCTCGTGCTTACCTAGTTGAATAAAAATGTTTTTTTAGATACTTTGGTGATTCATGAGAATGACAAGGTTTGACTTTACACACGCCCATTCACAACATGTTTCCGCACAATGTAATCATACTTTGATATATTGAATAAATAAAAATGAAAATTTTGGGTTGAAAAATCAGGACGTTACACTGTTAAAAAACAACTCACTTCTAAAACAAATTGAACATTTTTAGAGTGCATACAACTTGAATGCCGACTTACACCACCGTCAGATATAAGCCAATTTTTGAATTAACAAACGGTACTAGGAATCGATCATTATACCGGTTCAACTAAAAAATTGGTTTTTAAAAGAAGATAGACGATCAATGTTAGTAATAATAAAGTTTATAAACGTGTTTTCAACATAGAGGATGTGAGGGTGCCTTTTGCAATGTTTTTAACAAAATAAACTGGTGTCTTTTTTTTGGAATCGTATTTACCGAAAAAATAATAAAAAATTTAATGATACACAAATAAGATGAAAATAATTAAACACATACAAAATTAGTCAAAATTGAACAACTAGATCGCAATAATAATTTCGAATATGATAAATCATATAAAAAGTAATGTAACATGTATATAAAAATAATAATGTATTATCTATAAAGTTATTTTTTAATATCTTTGTAATTATCTCAAGAAATTAACGGTAAGTAAAAACTAGAAAGACGAAAAAGGTTCGATTCGAGTCTATCTGTTTGGTGGTCACGTGATCTACCTCACTGGTCTCCGCCGGGGCTACGGATATGTACCCTATCACCATCACAGGTTATCACCCCCATCAACCATCTTCGTGTCATCTCTCCCATCATTGCATTTAAGGGTAAAATGTTTTCTGGTTTTTTCTATTAATTTATTTTCTTCCATTTTTTATCCTCTGATTTGGGCTTCTGTGAAATCAAATCTCTTCGAATCATTCATAAATCAATCAATAGGGTTCAAGATTTCATCTCGTCTCCATTGGAGCAAAATCAAGACAATCAATCTTCCCTAAGGTTAGTTTATGTTATCCGTCTGTACTTTAATTCTTGATTGCTGCTTCCCTTGTTCGAAATCAAGATTATGTTTGGCAGTTGCAAGATCTGCAATTGTTCTAGTGGGATCGAATTGCTGATTCGTTTGAATTTATGTGTTGAATTATGATCGAATTGTTGAATTGGATCACGCGGCGATGTTCCTGGTATATTCCAATTGGTGTCATTTACAGATCTGAGATGTATATCAACTTTGATTGCTTCGTGTTGTACTTCTATGTTGAATAAGTACACAGATTTAAATTGATGTGTTGAATAAGTATATAGATTTGAATCGTCATATATGGATTTCGATGATTGTAATTGTTTTTCCTGTTTACTTCTTAACAGAGACAGAGTGGTTGCCCCGAATAAAAAAAATCAAATATTTATTTTAGCAGCGACACGAAATGGTCGAAAGGTTATTCCTATCTGTTCATCTATCGCTCTTCTGTCTGCTTGTTTGTATATATGCAGGTCAAACCTCTGACTTTTCTTTTGGTCTTGTTTCCAGTAACGATCATGGAGCATTTTGATGTGCGACAAGTACCATGTCTCAGTGCTTAGAGGGGGTCAAGCATTTATTTGCTTCCCTGCTCCATTGCTGTGATCTTGAAGCATACAGACAATTAACAGCCCTTGAAGATCCTGAAATTCTAGCCAGAGAGACAGTGTGTATGCCCTTTTGATCCCATATTTCTCACTGTTAGGCTTGCAGAATTGTTGTTTTTGGCATGAAAACAGTGACATATGATACTAACAAAAGTCGTGTATGGTGTAATGCAGTTAGTGTAAGCGAAATTGAAGCACTTTATGAGTTATTTAAGAAGATTAGCAGTGCTGTGATTGATGACGGATTAATCAATAAGGTTTGTACAAACATTCTTTACAGCTTTATGCTGTTCTTATTTTTCTTAATATAACCAAACTTTGATATGTATCACAGGAAGAGTTCCAATTGGCATTATTTAAGACAAATAAAAAGGAAAGCCTATTTGCTGATCGGGTACGTTTAAAGTATTTTGATTTTTTTGGACAATGTTATGGAAGGCTCTTGTTGATACTTTGACTTTTCAGGTGTTTGACTTATTTGACACAAAGCATAATGGAATCCTTGGTTTTGAAGAGTTTGCTCGTGCACTATCAGTATTTCACCCAAATGCCCCCATCGATGATAAGATCGAGTGTGAGTTTTCCAATAATAGAGATATGATTCATAAGTGTGTATCTTTATATATGATAGATATGATTTATATCCATTTGCAGTTTCCTTTCAACTTTATGATCTCAAGCAACAAGGTTTCATAGAGAGGCAGGAGGTGAAGCAAATGGTGGTGGCTACTCTTGCTGAATCCGGCATGAATCTTTCCGATGATGTCATTGAGAGTATCATTGACAAGGTACTTCAACTAGTTATGTATATATATTTTAAGCATACAAGGATAAAGGATAAAAACTGCTCCTTTTCTAGATTGAATAAACAGTCTGAATGAGACTCTCTTATCCTTACATTCCAAAAAACAAATTTCACAATATTCATCACATTTAACTTGGGATGAGTTGGGAGGAAAATAAGTAAAGTGTTAATACATTATTAAGCCATAGAGGTTAAATAAAAAAAGAAACAAGCATGAACCATGTATAGTAATAGTGTGCTTAACCCATTAAGTTGAAAAAGAAAAAGAAAAAGAAAAAGAAAGAGCAGGTAAGTGAAGTGAATGTATCTTTGTTTTAGACTTTTGAGGAAGCTGATACAAAACATGATGGGAAGATAGACAAGGAAGAATGGAGAAGCCTTGTGCTGCGACATCCATCCCTCTTGAAGAATATGACCCTTCAATACCTCAAGTAAGCTTTTGCATCTTTTCTTTTATTTTGTTTTATGATGGATGGAATTTGAGTTTAGGGTTTTGATTTTGATTTTGATAGGGACATCACAACAACATTCCCGAGCTTTGTTTTTCACTCAAGAGTTGAGGATACCTGATGAAGGAAGCCATGCCAGACTGCCAGTACCTGAATTTCTTCATGTTCATGTTTATGCTTATGCTTATGCTTATGTTTTATGTTTATGTTTATGTTTCCAACTTGTTTTGATAAGTTTTGCTCTGGTTGAATTAAGCAAACATGATTATCTGTTTGTGGACATGAATTATTCTTATGATTTCAAAAGTTTGCCTTATTTGTTGAATATTGGAATTGATTGATTGGTACTAAAAGCCATTTCCACATTTGTTGTGTTTTCTATTTGGATTTTGACCCTTGTATTTGTGTAACTTCTAGGGTTGATTAACAGCCATGATATATAGATTAGATAAGAGAGAAGGAAAATGGTTCTTTTCCCGTTTTTAAAAACTTAGCAACAAAGATTGTTGATATTTGGAGAATAGCTTCATAGCATACGCATATGGGCCGACGTTTTCAATTGTTGGATTATGTTTTGGTCTTTTGGAGATCCAGAGGCTGCTCATTTACAATTTCTTATTTGTTTGCATTTGCATCGTAAAGGATTCATTCAAGTTAACTGTCATATTTGTTAAATTACCGTTGTGGCTGTTTTTGTTTTTCCCAACATATTGGTTCTATATGTCCATCGGTTTCTCTTGTTTGACTGATGAAAACTAACGCAAGTAGTTAGATCATGCTTGGAAAGTAAAATGGAAGAAGACTATTGTTTGTTTGTGGGTATAGTCGACAATGATGTTTTGAAGCATATATTAGTATATAGAGATTCAATCAATGAGTGCAATTATATAGATTTAGATTTAGAGTCAACAAGGATAGGATTTCTGGGAGTATTAGAAAATTTAAAGATTAAATAACTCAGCTTGACCCATCTACCCATCATCAGTTTTCACTGGATGCTCGGATTGTAACTTTTTTAAGATAAAGTTAATAACGCCCCAATTAAAACCACGGTATTGAAGCCAATTGATGATTCTTGATTTTTGTTTTTCAGTTGGTAGGTCTTTAGCACGAAGCCATTGCTTTGAAACTTGGGCAAACAGATGATCCATTGATGGCTTTGATAACCCAAATTTTGGAACAGACTCCCCATCTTCTAACACCACTTTTATTGCTTTCTGTGCATCCAGATCATTAACTCCCTTTTTGGCCAATGCCTGAAACAGATTGAATTTCCAGCTTTTTTTTTTATTAAGATGTAGAAAAAATCACAGAAAGAACGGCTTACCTGCTTGATCCTACGTGGACCCCAACTTGATGAAGACCATCTTGATCGAGAAAATGATTCAGCATACAACAAATCGTTGATAAATCCTCTGTAACAAACTTGAAAAATCAACAACTTCTAAAGGATCATCTCTAAAGAGAATCCATGGTATTTGATTATGCACCTGTTTTGGAAGTCAGAAATCACAGCATTCACAACTTCATCGGAGAATTTCTTTCCTATCAGTTTCTTCTTCAGTTCAAGTGCTGTATATGCTCTGGATACAAAATACTAAAAAATGTTGGGATCTCCATTACAAATGACACAAGAAGCATTATCATAGTTTAATTTCATATGCAAGGATTTTAACCTTGCACCAAGCAATCTAATTGCTGTCTTCTCAGCTTCTTCTTTAGTTTTAATTGTGAGATTTTTGATTTCGTATTCTCCATTAAGAGAATCATGTTCATCTAAATCCTCATCAAGACCTTCCATGGCATCAAATTCATCAGCTTCTTCCATAACCTTTGAATCCGCAGATCTCCATTTGTAATCAGGTTCACCGACCTCTAATCTCACATTTGAATTATAAGTTTTCTTTTCTTTTGATATAACATGGCCTGCATACACATAGACCAAATCTACTTCAGTCATCATTTTTCTCGGCGTTTCTTGTAGAAAATAATAATCCAGAATTAGAAATTTTTTTGCCAAGATAAACAACTTAAAGTTCTTAAACCCTAGAAATAGAGATATGTACCTTCCTTAAAATCGTTATCCAGTGATTTCTCGTGCACAGAAAATCCTATACTGGATCTTTCTCCAGCATTTGAAAACTCAACATACAATGAATCGGGGTTTGTGAATCGACGCACTTCGAAATTCTTGGATTCCTTTGCAGCCGGAGTATAATCATTAACTTTATTATATTTTAAAGATTTCTTAGGAGTGTACCTAACTGGGGAATTCATGGAGCTTTCATCCGAATTCGAACAGCATCGGACTATAATCATCATCGCCCTACTGAACCAAAAAATCAACTTATTCATCAACAAATTAACCAACAAAACATCGAATTTTCTACACAAATTATCAGCAAATAAACGACTAATTAACAATAATTCACCATGGCTTCACGAAAACTCTGGACTGAAGCTCAAATGCAGCGCCATAAATGCATTTTCCCGCGAATATCGCCATTTCTTTGAAATCTCTTCGAATTTGAAGGCACGAAGTATAAAAGCCCTAAACAGTCGGTAATTTCAGAAATGGCCCGAGCTTGTTTGACGTTCTCATTTCCCCTTGTCAGTTACTTTTTAGACAAAAATAGCCCTTTTAGTTTCGGGATTTGACAATACAGACCCCAACCCTCCCGTTCACCCAACTTTAGAGCTAGATTCTTCACCGGTTAAACGTGCAACTTTTTATTACATTATTAATAAACCATCATATAATATGTCGATATAAAGTTGATATTAATCTAACGAAATAAATGGCGACTACTTTTAGATTATCTACATTTTTGTATCAATCAATTTTCCAAACATGCAGAAAATGACAAAATTCAGCAGCACAATCATCATCTTCCTTTGTTTTTTCATTACTACATGAAAGACTAGTGGGTTGAAGCCCATTCGTGTTTTGTCTAAAAATAAATATACCACCCGACCCTGAATTTGACCTCATGTACAACCAATCATGCACATCCCATAACACTTGTACCGGCATACCATCCACCAAAAAGTCCTCGTACCCACGAAATCTCCAATGCAAATTGTCAATTCGGATCGAAGCAACATCTACACCAATCCACATTTCAGGTTCTTCATTATTCTCACATGATATAGCCGTTTCAATGACTATGTGGTGCTCATTTCCTTCTTTTCCCAACACCGTTTTTGAAGTAAAAAGATTCTTACCAAAAATGTTCTCTTCTTTGAGAACTAATAATGGTTTTTCCAAACATGTCGTTGACTTGCTTCTCCTACAAGCTTCTTCTTCTTGATCTCCAAGTAACAAAACCATGTCTTCATCATATACTAATGCCACGTGATAATCCGAGCAAGGCTCGGGGCTAGTCGAGAAGTTGGCATCTCTTAGGTTCCAATAAACGTCTACACGTTCTTCATCAACTTTGAAGGATTTCAAACCTTTTTTGCCCCAAAATTGCCATGTATTCACATCAATCCTACATACGTAAGGATCTTCATCTTTTGAGAGGCTTTCTATGGTGATTTGGAGGGAAACGGTGATGAGATTCTTTGACCATGTTGTCGTGACATTACGTGACATGCCAGCAATCTTGGTTTTGTATACGGAACTAACAAAGTTCCA